>NC_086331.1:68354977-68663065 GCF_032445375.1 Bacillus rossius redtenbacheri
ATAATATTGTCAAGAATAATCGGAAGCACACGGAGAAAAACACCGTATATTGACAAGAATAATCGGGAGCACACGGAGAAAACCGCCAAGCGTTTTCTTGATATCATAAAATTAGAGGGGAAAAAAATATTAAAAAAAAATTCATAAAAAATTAAAAATAAAATACAAAAAATACATAAACAGATTCTGCTAGCTTGTGAACTTCTCATTGATGAGCAAAGATAGAGTTATAGTACAAGCCAGAATTTTATGTATTTTTTGTTTTTATTTTAAATTTTTTATGAATTTTTTTTTTAATATTTTTTTTTCCCTCTAATTTTATGATATCAAGAAAACGCTTGGCGGTTTTCTCCGTGTGCTCCCGATTATTCTTGTCAATATATGGTGTTTTTCTCCGTGTGCTTCCGATTATTCCTGACAATATTATGGTGGTTTTCTCCGTGTGCTTCCGATTATTCTTGACAATATTATGGTGGTTTTCTCCGTGTGCTTCCGATTATTCTTGACAATATTGTGGTGGTTTTCTCCGTGTGCTCCTGATTATACCTGACTAGACATCTTATGGTGTTCTCAGAGTGCTTCTGATTATTCTTGATATTATTTATTGATGGCTTTCTCCAAGTGTTTCTGATTATTCCTGGCTAGACATCTGATGGTTTTCTCCGAGTGCTCCTGATTATTTGTGAGAAATCTATCTCTGCATGAAGAATTTTTTACTTAATGAGTCATGTCATTTCTATTCAGAGTTACATTTAATTAGTGAAATTCTGTCAATAAATCACCACTTACAATATTTTTATCAGGCGGATTTAAAAAATAATAACTTTACTCAGACAAATAATATGCTTTGAGACAGCTGATAAGCATTAACATGAAGGACAAACTGTGTTGTCCTTGGTGTCTAAGACAGGTAATTTTATTCAGAGTTTCGTATAAATTTCCGAAGTCATATTATCAAATCAACACTTAAAAAATAATTTTAACAGGTGGAAATCACACAAAAACAAAAGTTCATTAATCAGACGATTACACTGTCTTGAAACAAATGGGAAAAGCTATCACACACGAAGATTTCCCTTCCCCTTGAGTTCTAGCGAAGCCCTCCTTCTGTTGCGATCGTTAGGGAGCATCCCGCATCCCACACAAAACATTGTCTACTTATACAGACAACAGAGACTGCATATACAGACAACTGGTACATGATGGTTGCTAATATGAGAATAGATTATCTTGTGATTCTTGCTAGACCATGATATTATTCACTAATTTTTAAATAAGGTCAATGTTCTTCCTCTTGAGATCTAGGGAGGTACACCTTTTTCAAGAGATCGTGAGTGAGCATTCCATAACCTACAACCAACTTTGGTTGCTTTTACAACATAACATATGAGGAAATATGAAGGTGGGTAGTAAAACTACGTGGAACATGATTTTTTCTTCAAAATGAGAAAAAAAATCTTTTTTCGTAAATAATTGATGAATGTTCATACATGAAAATACGAAGTACCTAAAAAATACCTTTAGTTGCTATTCAACCATTATGGAGTACGTAAGACTAGTGAAGGTACGATACACAAATATCGATCTCGATCTGGAGGACATTGTACATACTGTAGCAAATACTTTGATAACATCTATAATGCTCGTAGACATGAAAATAACGAATGTGTTAAAAGCCCATACCGTCAAATACTAATTTGTGGCAAGTGTGGAAGACGGTTGACACGAAGAGAGAATTTAAAAATACACTATAAAACTTGTAAAGCCAAGCTCGTTCAGGAGATAAAGTACGTAGATGGAGACGCTATGCTCGGGGACAGTATGTCTTACAATGAAATTGATCGACCTAGTCTTAAAAGCGATTGTGTTAAAATCTCTCCAGGTCTTGAGGAAGGAAATAGCTTAACTGGTGTTGAAGATATAAGTAAGGTAGAAGATAATGAAAGTAACATCTCCAGAAAAAGTGACAAGTCGTCTTATAGTAGACTTATACGGACTTTGGAATATTTTTTTTGGAAAATTAGCAAGTAAGCTTGATAGCAATGACGGCACTCCAATGTCAAAAAATTCGAAATACTGGGATATGCAAGATGAAGATGTCAGTGTGTTTGTTAAAGATGTGGACAGCAGCGATGATGATGATACAAATTATCATAATCATTATTACAACGATTTTCAGAATATGTTCAGCAAACAATCGAAGAAGATGGTGTCATCAAGTGAAATTGATTATGTATCGTGGAAAGACTCGAACGTGTTAACGAACAGGTTGCGACTTTTACTTGTTTCGCAAGATGACGAAATTGTATCAGTTATCAAAGAAACGTGGACTATTCATAATGAACTTAGAATTTCAGGGTATATATAATAAGTTAGTAATGTGTATTGACTGACGGATTTTTATACTTTTGTATTTTGTGATATAAATATAATTTTAAAAATTGATATTAAAATGTGTCGTTATTCATGCCCTAATAAAGTTCATGTGTTTGCTACTTTAAAGAATTGAGTTGCGGATGACTATTTTAATATATATCTGTGTGTGTGTGGGTGTTGGAGAGTTTACATTTTATTTTATGTAGATGAAGGAAAATGAGTGTTGAAGAAGGAAAGAGTACGTATGTAGAATTGAGTGTCGATGACGGAAAATGAGTGTTGAATTGAGTGTCGATGACGGAAATTGAGTGTCGAATTGAGTGTCGATTATGTAAATTGAGTGTCTTATGGAAAACGAGTGTCGAATTGAGTGTCTATGATGGAAAATGAGTGTCGAATTGAGTGTAGTTGATGGGAAATGAGTGTCAAATTGAGTGACGATGATGTAATATGAGTGATGGCAAATGAGTGTAGAATTAACTTGCATCCAGCACTGAGTATGTGTAGCTCGGTTCTGAAGGTTCAATGGGTCCCTGGTCCTATATAAATTTAAACTTTGCTAACATGTTCACTGTCAATCTTATTTAACTAGCCATCGGTATGCTGTTAAATGAATGGATGTATATAAATACAAGGTTGTTAATTGACTTCATTTAGTTTTTGTGTGCTGAGTGTAGACTGATGAAAATAAGTGAGGAGCTTAATGTAGAATGGACTTGTGTTGATGGATATGTAGGTGTCCTACTGTATGTGCATAAATCGAATGCTAGTGGTCTGATAATATTTTGGGTTATTTACGAAGATATTTATCGATGTGTGCTATATAAAGCATAAAAGTGTATAGTAAACTTATAGAGTAGGTCTCTTGTTTCGGAGACTTTTGTCATAAGGCTTAACAAGGATCGACTCTGAAGGCTTTGAAGATGTATGGTACTGGACATGTCTTGTCTGTAGCTATATCAACACTGAAGGTCCTCTGAACTGTAGATGAGAGGTACAAAAATAATTGACTTTGGACCTAGCCCGATATCGTATAAATTATTTTAGAAATGTAGACATTTGGAGTCAGTTGGAGGTTATGTGTAGCTGTACATAATAAAATTTAAATTTGATTAGTTGAAACTATGTTTGGTTTCTGAAAGTTCCATTGTTCAGAGACTCTTAATCCTTCTAGTAAGTCTAAATAAACCGTGTATGTAGGATGAGAGATTAGTTGTTTCAATATATAATTTAAACTTTTATTCCTTGAAATTCCTAATTTTTTTTTAGTAATAACAATGGATGATGTATTGACTCGAGTATTATAGTAATTGGTTCTTGATTTGACTAGCATATTATTCAAACCGGTGCATGTATATAAGCGAGTCCTAGACAGCAGGTCGTTCAGTTTGTTACTGGCGACGACGACGGTGTAAGGATCACCTAGTTTGATTCTTCTGGTGCATAAGACGCGTAATTACCTGTTCTTGTGAACTCGATGGCATCTTTACCATCTAAAACGATGAACTTGATGGATGTTGTACCATCGACTACGGGAACCCTGACGTCAGCTATGGCGGAGAATGTGCAGATCCCGTCGGCAACGACGACGACGTCATCACAAGAGGAGACTTCAACAGTCGTGATACCGTCAGCAGGAGAGACTTTAATGCCGGTGGTGCTGGCTACACAGGAAAACTCTACGAACTTCGTTTCGTCCTCGATGGAAACTTCAATGACTGGTGATTCAAGAACGACTAACGAACATCGGTGCTGTTACTGTGACAAAAGTTTTAAATACCGTCAACATGCAAGAAGACATGAAAATCATGTCTGTAGAAGAAACGCTAATCGTGTGACATTTCCGTGTGACCCGTGTGGTGTACATTTCACAAACAAAAGTAATTTGATTAGGCATTGTAAAAGCAAAGTTCATTTGCAAGTTGTACAGCGGGGAAGCGATGATAATTGCGATGAATATCTGTATCAGTGCCGCTACTGTGGTAAACGTTTTGAACGACTACGAAGTACACGCATCCATAAAAAGATTGGCTGCAGAAGAAATCTTGATCGTGTACAATTTCTGTGTGAGAAGTGCGGTATACAGGTTACACGAAAATTTTACTTGAAAAAACATTATAAATTTTGTAAAGGAAGGTCTCTAGCATAATTTCTGGTCCTCTAAGGTGTTACACTCCTGAACTGATGTATCGAGATCTGTATGAATTATTTGTATTTTGTCATTCTTAATACGAACTATAATAATTTATTTTAATAAAAATGAATGTCGCACGGACTGAGAAATGTATACGATATATATATATAGTGTCAGATTTTAATGTGTATAAATGTACAATTTTAAATAAATTATAGAATTAAAGAATTTTTTATTTATTTTTCCCTAACCTACATCGTTTATCTTAATGCAATAAACTACATGTGACACGTAATTTTTGTCGAATTTGTAATGCGCGCTATGTCTTGTTTGTGTGTATTATTTTTTTTACCAATAATGATGAAGACTGTTTTTTTTTTTTTGCTAAAATTATTTTTGTCTGAGTATGCCATCTGCATTCTTAAGATTTTTATGGGAGATGTTTTGGTAAAGTGCTGGTACAGGTAATACCGTAGCATTAGAGCAAATCTGACTAAGAACTTGATTTTTTATTTTTGAGAAATAATTTATTACTTCCCGAAATAAAACTAACAGACTTGTGGGAAATTTATGGTTTTAAATCGTAACCTGTCATATATCGGTGTACACTACGGAGGTGATATTAAAAAATTAAAGAATGTTTATCAATTGACCACACTTCGGGGTACTCTGGTGCACTGGCTGGGCTGTAACAGTAAGATTCTGGATACTTGGTAAGCGATTATTCGTCCGAATTACTCACACATTTGTACCGATTACTAACATGAATTTAGGGTTCACGAAAAAAATGTATACTAGCCGGGGTCATGATTTGAAGTATTTTGCCGCTTATAATTATCAGCGTAAGGTGTATGCTATGTAGGAATCGACTCCTCTCGTATATGTGCTACACATTTATTTTTGTAGGTAGCAAGATATACATTCGTAGGCTGATTTTCTGCTCTGGTTCAGTGATGTATACTTTGAAGTGGTTCCGTCAAGTACTTTACATGAGCTTGATTACGATTTCACTGGAGTTTTACGTGCACTGAGTTGGAAGGCTAGCGGCGTGATGTATGCATGTCTCGAGCAAAACATATGAGTGTCGCAGCATTCTGCAAGCTTGCAACTCCCGCGCGAGGGGTCAGTGTTCATTTGCAGGTGATGGTAGGCATGTCTTGATCGAGAAGTCTCTGCCTCTATCCTTGAGAATTTTTTTTTAGGTTAACGTGCTTGAATTTATTTACTTTTGACTAGTCGTACGTGAATAAGTTTAAATTCGTATGCATTGGAACGTATTTTTCTACATGAGCTAAGAGAAATACATAGATGCTACATTGACTGAGATAGGTATCGAACACATGGTTCTTACCCTATGAGTGACTAGCACTTGTTTGTCCCATCTCCTCTAACCCTCGTTTACTTTGTGATATAGATGGAACATGGTTGTTTTCAGAGAGATGATGGTTAAAATGTCTTGGACAAAGTGTCCTTTGTAGAAATTACTATGTGTGGTAATTATTTTAGTTGAAAAGATAATTTAATAAAACATGTAAAACTAACGTGAAGGTTTTTTTATGTGTAAACAAATCATCGATAGGATGGATTTTTATGTAGAAATGGTTGTATACCACATCTCTTGAAGAACACTGCATGGTATATATAGTGAAAGACTCTTGGGCTCAAGAAACTAAAATATAGGTGGAAAGGATGATGCGGTTCCTAAGATTAAATGAAAGGAACTTGGTTGATTTTTTTCTATATACTAAGATGATTTAATTGGGTTTGGGATGATGGGTTGAAGGATTAAATAATAAAACTGGACACATAGGCTTTTAAAGAAAAAGAGAATGGAGCTCACAAGATCATAGATTGCGGGTAAATCACTGACAACTGAAATGTGGAAACGATATCATAAAATGAGTGATATTGATGCAGCTCATGGCAATATTGATGACAGCTACGAAGATGATGTCTTTACGTCTGTGATAGTGACACGGACGCGGAGATTTTAAGACAAATAATATTATTAATATAGAAATGATGGAAGCCGTAGCATGTCGATCGTGACGAGAAACAAATATTGAAGGATGCTGATGGTTTCGGGAAGACTGAAACTAATGGAAGTATCAACACCTTGAAAAGTGAAAATACACTCAAGCCTATATTTAGCAGATACTCCATACTTTGTAAAAATAATGGACTCCTAAAAAGGAAGCATGAAGACGATGCAGACACTTCGACATCGACGATAACGAGTTCTTATACGGTAATCTGGGTGAAGACGATGCCTTCTACGGTGATTGCTACAGTGACTCTGAAGCTGGCGACGTGATCTAAGACTGTGATGCAGAACCTAAAGCTGACAAGACCGATGAATGTGGTGGTGTCCTGAGACCGAAGCGATGGAAACGTCGTGATGTAATAAATAAATCTGATCAAGCTTGTGATGATCACTGGCTCGATGATGAAAGTAACCCTGAGGTTGGTGTTAAAACGGAGGACAGCAGAGATCATAATTTTTATAATAAATGTGCAAGGAAGATGGTGGCAGAAGAGATTGATTCCACATCATGGAAAGATCCAAACATATTGGTTGACCGGCTAAGACTGATGGTGGCATCTGTTCGTAGAGGAAACTACTCGCATATCGTGGAAGTATCGACCATACTTAAAGAGCTTCGGAACGCTGGCTACTTACAATAATCATTTGATTAACTGTCATGTGTGTACTAATGAAAAATAAAATGAATTATTTATATTTTAAAAAAGTATGATTTATTTCTTGTATCCTGATTTCCAAATAAGTCTGTGTTTCCGCTACTGTATGTGTGATCGTTCCGTTTCCTGTGTGTACTGTGTGTACGTTCCGATTTCCTGTGTGTACATTTCGTTTTCCTGTTTGTTCATTTCGTTTCCTGTGTGTACTGTGTGTACGTTCCGATTTCCTGTGTGTACATTTCGTTTTCCTGTTTGTTCATTTCGTTTTCCTGTGTGTACATTTCGTTTTCATGTGTGTACATTTCGTTTTCCTGTTTTTACATTTCGTTTTCCTGTTTGTACATTTCGTTTTCCTTTTTGTACATTTCGTTTTCCTGTTTGTACATTTCGTTTTCCTATTTGTACATTTCGTTTTCCTGTTTGTACATTTCGTTTTCCTGTGTGTACATTTCGTTTTCCTGTGTGTACATTTCGTTTTCCTGTTTGTACATTTCGTTTTCTGTTTGTACATTTCGTTTTCCTGTGTGTACGTTCCGTTTCCTGTGTGTACTGTGTGTACGTACCGATTTCCTGTGTGTACATTTCGTTTTCCTGTGTGTACTTTTCGTTTTCCTGTGTGTACTGTGTGTACATTGCGTGTTCATTTTATTTGATGAATTTGTTTCCAAATGCGTTACCTTATTTTGGTACGCTTCTTCTTTCAATGGTGTTTTGACTCGAGTATTATAGTAGTTGGTTCTTGATTTGACTAGAGTATTATTCCAACCGGTGCGTGTATATAAGCGAGTCCTGGACAGCAGGTCGCTCAGTTTGTTACTTACGTCGTCGGTGTAAGGATCACCTAGTTTGATTCATCAGGTGCATACGTCGTATAATTGCTTGTTCTTGAGACTTCGATGGTATCTTTACCATCTAAAACGCTGAGCTTGATGGACGACGCACCATCGTCTACGGGAACCCTGACGTCAGCTACGGTGGAGAAGGTGCAGATCCCGTCGGCAAAGACGACGTCTTCAAAAGAGGAGATTTCAACAGTCGCGATACCGTCAGCAGGAGAGACTTTAATGCCGGTGTGCTGACTACGCAGGAAAACTCGTTGAACTTCGTTTCGCCCTCGATGGAAACTTCAATGACTGGTGATTCAACAACGACTAACGAACATCGGTGCTGTTACTGTGACAAGATTTTCACAAACAGCAGCAATACTCGACGACACGAGAGGAGAGAATGTGCTAAGAACCCTTATCGTAAAATGTTTGTTTGTGAGAAATGTCACAAGCAATTTGCAAGACAAGATAATATGAAAACGCACATGAAGACATGCAAAGGTCCTGCTGTGCGACAGAAAGTAAAGGTTTCGGTGCAACAACGATGTATTGATGTTCATAATAGTATGCCTGGAGATGGTGTAACTGCTGCAACAACATCATCTGGTTCGGGTCTGAAAGGATCGTCTTCATCACCACGGTATCCTTGCAGCTACTGTGATATGTCGTTCGCATTTTCTCATGATGCACGAAGACATGAGCAGAGTAAATGCAAGAAGAATCCATCTCGTATAAAGTTACGCTGTGATGGGTGTCATGAATGGTTTACACGTATTGACAGTTTGCGACGACATGTGCAAAAATGCAACGGTAAAGTCCGTGTGTCTACTGAAGAACTACCTGTAGAAACTTCGACTCCTCGCTTTAGATTGGAGACTCGTAAGAGAACAAGCAAGAAAACCGATGTGCAGCAACCGATTGGTATGACGTCTGAACATGAAAATAAACCTAAGACTGTGTTCGGCGCATTACAAGTGAATGATAATGGGTTCTACTTGGCGCAGTCTGCATTTCGTGGGACATTGAAAGACTACTATTATCTAAATATGTTAGGTGAGTCGAAAGACATTTGTAATTTTCTTGATGATATCAAAGAGAACATAATCAATCAGCTTACTGATGATGTAGCATCAACCAGTCCATTAAAATACAACTTGTGGTTGGACTGTATATATGGAAAGCCGTATCCATTCGAAGACGAAGTGAAGAAGTGTGCATTCAAGACATCGGCTGCAGTAATTTACAGTTCTAACGATGTGAAGCATACTGTTGAAAACGGTATCCAGAAACTCTGTCAGGAAGAGGAGGACTATGTCTGTAAAGGTTCTGGCTGGACTCTTTCTAGTATAAGCCGATTGGAGCTAAGAATTAGTCATTTCACTCCGCTGCGGACCTAAATGATTATAAGATTGCTGGCTTTCGCAAGTGTTCGTGTAGTAAAGTAGAAATTATGTAATAAAGTTTATTTTGTGAAAGAACTTGTGTTGTTTTATTTCTCGGACCTGCCACTATTATATTATGTTTATTTTTTTTTCATCTTCATTCCGAATCGTACCAAGGACCTTAGTCGATCTAACTAATCATTTTATTGGTTGCAAATTTATTTAATGAATTTTGAACTTTTTCCGAATTAATAAGTCAATTACGAATTTTCCAAGATGGCGGACATGATGTCTGATAGGATGATGGTAGTAGAGGATTTAAAGTCTCTTTAAGAATTTTGAATATGATTTATTGAAATTATTATTTTTTACATGAAATAAAAAATATATTGCATCGATCGAGTGTCGAACCAAGGATAGGAACTGACCGGGCCAATCAGTATATTGATTGCAAATTTATTTAATAAATTTTGGAATTTTTCCCGAATTTCTAGCTAAATAAATACGGATTTTCAAGATGGCGTCCAAATTTAAAGATGGCGGACACCTTAGTAATAGATGATAACTGCACTCTAGCGGGTAAGAATTAAACTAGCATGGCGTCAGCGCACTCTAGCCGATGATACAATGATGATGGCTTCCAGCATCGAAGACAAGATGGCGGACATGACGTCATACTACCTGATGGTATATGTGCATTGGTAAAAGTGGTGGGGGTTAGTCTGCCAGCAGCCACCTAGGGGGAAGGACCTGTCGCCATTTTTAATTTTTTTTGCATTCGTCGGGTTCGAACCGCGGACTCCGAGCTCCGTGTCGTTAATGTATGATTTTTATAAGTATTTGATTATAATTTTATTAATTAATTTTTTTTATAATTTTTAAAAAAAATTTCATTAAAATCGGATAATAAATAAAAAAGTTAAAGATGACGACCGTAACGGAAATTGCGACGGAGACGTCATCATCCAATATGGCTACCATGGCATCCTAATTTTCAAGGTCATGACCTTGGCGGCTTAAAGCAGCTAGCTCTAAGGATGCTTAAGCCACTTTCAGGAATTTGGGTTCTTTCTAAGGCAAGACGGCTTTTGAGGATTTTCGAAATCCTAATTTTTGAATTGTGGAATTTTTTGAGATTTTTTGGCGGAATTTTTTCCACATAAATGGAAATTTTGAAGATTTTTGAGGAATTTTGGGTAAATTTTGCCCAATTTTGGACGATTTTGACACATTTTGAAGGTCAAATGTCAAGGTCAAGGTCAAAGGTCAAGGTCACAACCATCCAAGATGGCCGCCGTGACGTCACAATCCAAGATGGCGGACCGACAATCACAATCCACACAATCCACACCCTGGACCCTGTGCCAGCTCCGGCTATTATATACTACTAAAACTGATTCTGATAGCTTGTGAACTTATCATTGTTAAGCAAAGATAGAGTTCTAGATGAAGCCAGAAAGTCGTGATATATTAAATAAATCTGATCAAGCTTGTAATGATCACTGTCTCGATAATGAAAGTTATCCTGAGGATGGTGTTAAAACGGAAGACGCCAGAGATCATAACATTTTTAATAAACAAGCAAGTAAGATGGTGGTAGAAGAGATTGATTACACATCATGGAAAGATCCGAACATATTGGTTGACCGGCTAAGACTTCTACATGGCTCGCTTTGTGCAGGAAACTATTCGAGCATTAAAAGAAATATCCTTCATACTCAAAGAACTAAGGAAAGCCGGCTACATACAATAATGGCTTGTTTTACTTGAATTTGTATGATGAAAAGAAATAAATAATTTCAATTATAAAAATTAAATGTTTTTATTTCTTGTATTCTGATTTCTAACTAAGACTTAGTTCTCGTAACTTGAGCTTCCAAATTTGCTTCCTTTTCGTTGATGGTGCTGCCTTTTCGTTGACGGTGCTTCCAATTGTGCTGCCTTTTCGTTGGCGGTGCTTCCAAATGTGCTTCCTTTTCGTTGATGGTTCTGCCTTTTCGTTGCCGGTGCTTCCAAATGTGTTGCTCTTCCGTTGGCGGTGCTTCCAAATGTGGTGCCTTTTCGTTGTCGGTGCTTGCAAATGTGCTGCCATTTCAATGACGGTGCTGCCTTTTCGTTGTTGGTGCTTCCAAATGTGCTGCCTTTTCGTTGTCGGTGCTACCTTTTCGTTGCCGGTGCTTCCAAATGTGCTGCCTTTTTGTTGGCGGTGCTTCCAAATGTGCTGCCTTTTCGATGACGGTGCTGCCTTTTCGTTGTCCGTGCTTCCAAATGTGCTGACTTTGCGTTGGCGGTGCTGCCTTTTCGTTGTCGGTGCTTCCTTTTTGTTGATTGTGCGTAGTACAAAATGTAGTAACTGAATATTTACTAGATTAAAAACTTTTGGTGTTACTAAAATATTTTTTAAACTCATTTAGTCCTTTAGTATGTATAAAAATGCCACGATTGATTAATTGAATTTAATTAGCTAACGACTAAGGTCATGCGGTCCTGAAATGACTAGCCTATACGTCTGATAATGACATGACTCGGTCTCATGGACTGAAGACAATTGATCTATATGTGTGGCTTTGTACATGAACGGCTTATAGGTTATTCAGATTATTGAAAAATTAGACTTTCATAATAGGCTAATCGGCACTGTATTAATTCGATGGTCAGGTATATTGACTTGAGTTGTTTATCGTAGAGTAAATGATTAAATAAACTCCGCGAAAGGTAATGGAAAAGAGAATCTAAAATTTATTTAATAATTAGTTACAACTGTCACTGGTCAAGAATCGAACCGTGGACAGGAATCCATCGATTCAATTTGTAAATTAATAACTGATTTTTTCGGAGACTTTTGGAATTTTTCCCGCTTTTCTAGCTAAATAATTACATGATTTCAAGATGGTGTGCACCTCAGTAATAATAAATGATTACTGCACTGTAGCAGGTTAGAATAATACTAGCATGATGGTAAGACGAGTACACACATGATGGTGTCCTACAGCAGACGAAAACATGTTGGTGGCAATGGCCACTAGCATGAGGTAGCTCCTGGTAGCATGTACTGAACATAAAATGACCAATTCATGATGGTCGTCAAGGTCAAAGACAACTATCAAGGTCAAGGTCAAATTTCAAGGTCAAGGTCAAGGACAAATTTCAAGGTCAAGGACAAATTTCAAGGTCAATGACATATTTCAAGGTCAAGGACAAATAAAAAGGTCAAGGTAAAATTTCAAGGTCAAGGTCAAAGTTCAAGGTCAAGATCAAAGTTCAAGGTCACGGTAAAAGTTCAAGGTCAATGACAAAGTCAATGGCAACAGTCGAAGTTAAAGGTATGGTGAACAGAAAATTATACTAACATGTCGCCTGCACACTCTAGCAGACGAAAACAAGTTGGTGGTCTACAGCGGACGAAGACAATATGGCGGTCATTACATCATACCAGCTGACGATGTATACCTTGTTATTGGTGGAGGTAGGTCAGTCTGTATGTGGCTTCTGTGGAGGAAGGATCTAATGTTCTTTTTTATTCTTTGCCCTCGCCGGTTTCGAACCAAGTATGGGAATTGATATAATCAATCAGAATTCTATTAAGTTTATTTTTTGATAAATTTTGGAATTTTTCCCGATTTTCTAACATAAAAATTACGGATTTCCAAGATGACGTCTAAATTTCAAGATGGCGACCATAACGGTAATTGCAACAGTTACGACTTAATTCAAGATGGTGTATCTGTCTCGAACAGGAAGTGCTATTATTACTTAAAATTTTAAAAAAAATTCAAGTCAGAATATGCATGTTATTTTTTATATACCTTATTTAATTCTCAGTCTGGTAAATGTCTCGATGGCCGAGCGTTTAAAGGCGTATGTTTTTTCCAACCTAGAGATCAGAGCTGCGCTGGTTCGAATCACAGCACTTCCAATGTATTTTGCATAATAAATTAAATTTAATATGTCGATAATGACCGTTATAGCTCTGGTAGGTAATGGATTTTCGACATTATGTGATGAGACAGAGCGACGCTGGCGCTATCTAGGAACAAACAACAGAATCAAAGTCGACGGTATCCAAGATGGCGGATCCAATATGGTGGATCCAATATGTCTGCCAGGGTCAAGGACAAGTTCAAAGGTCAATGTCAAAGGTCAAGGTCACGGTAATCCAAGATGGCCGCCGTTATCTACTTGTACCGTTATTATGTGTCCCGTTACGCTGTGTCCCGTTACGCTTATCCAAGATGGGCGCTGTGACGTCAGAATCAGAGATGGCGGACCGACAATCACAATCCACGCGCCGGCGCCAGTTTCCGGAGCCCCATTCATATACTACTAATGCTTTATACTTTTTTTTTAAAACATTTCGAAAATAGCTGGCAAGAATTTTAAGGTGACAATACACATTATTTACAAGTTATTCGTGTGTGGTCTACCAGCATCATATATCTTGTCGAATTGTCAAATGAAAATATTTTGCTATAATTTATTTGTAAAATTGCAAGAATCTGTATGTTTTATTTTATACATTTTTTGAAGTAGCTATACCACCATTGATCAATGTAAATTATCTCATTTATATAATTGCCTTAGTTATGTGTACCGTACTTCTCTTAAAATAAATAATAGTTTAAAAAACTAAAAAAACACACTTTGATAGAAAACCAAACTAAAAAGTAAAATATAAAGAGTATAAATAACTTAAAAAATATATTTTTTGTTAATTACACTATTCTTTATTTAAATTTTTTGAAAGTTATTTTCTACTTTTTGGTTTCGTTTTCTATTAAAGTGTGTTTTTTTTTTAGTTTTTTAAACTATTAATTACTTTTTCTTTTTAGTTTGGTTTTCTATTAAAGTTTGTTTTTTAGTTTTTTAAACTATTATTTATTTTTACTTTTTAGTTCAATTTATCATTACTGTGTGGTTTTTAATTTTTAACGATAATTTATTAAGCTTGTAACTACCTCCCTCCGGAAACTTTATTTCATACGAGTACATGGTGCAAGACACTACCAGGTCTCCGGGTATAAAAAATCGCTAATCCTGAAGATCCTGATCAGGATAATGGGACAAACTGGTACTTTGTATAGAAGGAAACTCGGTGGTGCTTTGTCCAGCTAAACAGTGCCCGCTCCCGCCCCGACGAAGCTAAAACAATAAAACAAATACCTGGAACGCGGGAAAGACGACATCCGCCCGACCGAGGACCGACCTCTTCGTGTATTGTCGGAAGCAAAAAAAAAAAAAAGAAAAAAAAAAGAGGGTCCCATGTTAGTTGTGGCCACAGCGGGTGGTACCCCACCCCTTAAACCACCCTTGCGAAAAACCAAGCTCACGCTCTGCCGGAGCGCGGAGGGGAAGGTGGTGGGGGAACAGATCTCAGGGTTGCGCATTCTTGAGGCAAACGTCGGAACTAAATATAAATATTTGAAACACTGTTTATAAGCAAACCATCTATCGAATGTACACAAATGTGTGTGTGTATATATACCGTCCTAAAATTTCCTATAGCTGTATTTTAAAATAAAACTATTTTTCGAGAATTAAAATATTTACTAATAATAATATTTTTTAACACTAGGCTTACCAAGCAGTCATTTTGACCTTTTTTTTTTGTTTTGTGTAGTTCCTACAATTCCAACAATCATCTGAGGACGAAATTTCATGACTTTTAACTATTTTTATGTACTTTTACATGATGTACACACATTTGCTTTCAAGGCTTTACTTTTATGTTATTTTTGTATGGTACTGCTAGTCTTACCGAACAGTCACTTTGACTGTACTGCAGAAATGAAAATCAAAGTTGGCAGAACAACTCGTTATTAAATTTAAACAGAGTTTATTTTTCCATTATGATCACCTATTATTTTTAAATAAATTTATGTCACTGGTATTCATTGTAAAAAAATATTATTAGTATAAAAATTGCTTTGGTTTCAAGAAACTGCAAAAACTGCCGATATAATTGTTCTCGTCGGTACCCGACTTTTCAGTGGATGGCGCTTTTTCATAAACGAATAAATGTTGCATCAAATAAAAATATGCACAGAGCAGGAAGCACGTTCTGTGCTAAAAGATAATAACTGGACCTTATCATTTGAGGAACTGGAAGCATTCATAGCAATACTTTATGCACGTAGAGCTTATGGTGCAAACACAATCCATGTTATTCAGCTGTGGTCTCGCGAATGGGGTCCACTTTTTTCACTAATACAATGAGTAGGAACAGATTCACAGAGATTATGAGATTCCTGCGCTTTGATGAGAGAGACACACGCTCTCGTCAAAAACAAGATGATAAATTTTGCCTCATATCCGAGATTTGGAGAATGTTTGTGAACAATTGAATTATCTGTTACAAACCATCAGATAATATAACAATTGATGAGCAACTTTTTCCTTCAAAGTGTCGTCCATTTACACAGTATATGCCCAACAAACCAGACAAGTTTGAAATGAAATACCGGCTGGCTGTAGATGCTAAAAATCGATACATTTTGAATGGCTTTCCCTACCTTGGAAAAGATGAAACAAGGCCTGCTGATAGATCCTTAGGTGAACATGTAGTGCTCCAACTGATGGAGCCATTCCTGGACAAGGGAAGAAATGTGACTACAGACAGTTATTTTACCTCTGTTAGTCTTGCTAAGGAATTGAAAAAAGAAAAACAAGCCTTGTTGGAACACTGAATAGGCCCATACGGGAAGTACCGCCCTCTGTTAAACATGCTCACAATCCTTTACATTCAACTTCTCTTTTCAAAAACAATTATATGGTCCTTACTTCTTACCAAGGAAAGGTGACAAAAAATGTTCTAATTCTGAGTACTCTTCACACTGGGGTAGATATTGATCAGGAGACAGAGAAACGGTTACCAGAAACGATACAGTTTTATAATGAAACAAAATACGGTGTTGTTATTGTTGACCAAATGGCACATAAATATACTACAAGAGCCATGAGTCGTAGGTGGCCAGTTCACGTTTTTTACAACATCCTTGCCTTAGCATGAATGGATACAAGGATGTTACCGAAGATAAGATTTCAAGAATAAATTTTATTCTTTCTTTGGCAAAAGAGTTAGCTGGACCATATATGGCAACACGTTCACATGTTCCAGTGACTTTTCCAAGTGCCTGGATGGATGTTCCACAAGAATCTATTGACAACAAGCGTATTCAGTGGCAAATATCCCTGTGTAAGAACAATAAAACCAGAGATAAATGTTCCAAGTGCAGGAAACCAGTTTGTGGAGTATGCACCAGCAGACAAAGAAGGATATGCAAAAAAAATGTGACGAATGATTCAGGAAAACTATAGTGAATATTTTTTATTAGAATTAAACAAGAAAATCGCAGCTAATATAGTGTATTTAGAAAATTTTGCTGATATTAGCTTATTGTAAAAGTGAAGTCTGTCATTTTATTGCCATTACTGTGTTTGCTATAATTACTCATTTATTTGTATGTGGGATGTATAAATGTCATCTGTGTAGTATTTTCGTAGTCGAATGTTACTTACCATCAAGTGTAAGTAACTATAAAAGTGTAATGACCATACTTTTATTTTGCAATTACAGTGTTTATTTTCATATTTTATTGTATTAGAGTGCAAGTACAAAGGGAGGAAAATATTTGCACCAATGAAATGAAACCAGAGATATTGACTATGTTGGTAAACATTATGGGTTCAGAAATGTTTGTATTGTAGTCAACATTATATGTATTTAGAAAATGTATTGTGTTCTTCCAGTATGCGAAACCACATTTTAGGCAGCAGATTTGTTTCAAAAGTCTAAGTTTATATTAATACAACATTTGTTTAAAAAATAAAAAATAAAAATATATAAAGAATGCGAATATATAATATTGTATAGTAATATTTTTTGCTGATAATTTTATTTTATCTCATCTTGTTTAAAAAATATCAGAAAAAATTAACAAAAAATTGTTCTACACATTGAATTTCATGTTTAATTTAATTTTAGTCAAGTGCATTTCATAAAAAATATATTATTACATATTTACTAAAGAAATATAAAAAACAGTCAAAATGACTGCTTTGGTAAGACTAGGGGGGTAGGCAATGATGGTAAGCCTAGTGTTAAACTTATTAAAAACAGTTAAGCCACTAACTTTTATAATGCAGCCAGTGTCAACAATGTCTCCTTGCTGTGGATAACTTATTTGATGCTTTCTGATGCTTAAAAGCTGTGCTAAGAGTGCAGCAAAATAAACACTTTTTCCCATTGTATATCTGCTATGAGACCGAGCCTTAATGGAGTGCGGCATTAAAGCTGGCCACTAAGGCTATCTCGAAGCTCGTGGAGCCTTTAATTTTTTGCCTCTAGTGACTTTAAAGGATTACACCATTAAGTAACACATTGGTTCCAGTGTGTATGCCAGGTTAGGGTCCTAAGTAAAGGCATTATATTGGCAACGAGCTTCAAAAAATCACTTGGGCCCATCGCTGGCTTCTCCGCTGTATTTGGTGAAGCAGTTGGCAGCACTGTTGATGGTGACTCAATATGCATCTGACTGGCCTCTTGTTGTTTCTCGAGCGCAACTTTCTTGGAATTCTCGTGGGGAGGGGTGGCGGTGGCTTGGGCCTTAGGCTCTGTTTGTTTCTTCACCCGTCCTTGCCCCCAGCCTTTACTATTTTGGAGTTCCGAATGGTGTTTCTCCGGGGCCTCTGGGGCAGAAGTTGGTCTCTGGGTTCTGGTTGGGTTCACCATAACTGGGTACTTCAGCTCGTACCGGTCAAGAGCCGTGTACTGGTTTGGGAAATTAAAGTTTGGCTGCTGCCATTGCTGAGGAGCTGCATACCTCGGGGTACGCCAGACTTGTTCCTGGGGCGGGTGTCTTGAGGGGACAGCTTGCTGGTGAGAATGTGGGAACTGGGCAGCTGTTGCATCCCGCTGGTTTTTGCGCTTTGCACGATGGAACTGCACTTCTCTTTCCTGCTGGGGAAGTTGGCACCAAGCCACCTACTTGTACACCCTGCAGCCATGGTAATTGTCACAGTGCGGGCCATCACACCTTGTGCACATCGTGGGCAGGCCGTTTGGCGGGGAAGGGGAACCGCGCAGATTGGCCAAAACCGGTACTCTCGCGCTTTTTTTATTCAGTGCAGCTCACGACTCAGACGTGATAGCGCGGTGATTCGTGTGTTTGTGTATAGATTGTATTTAGATCGATCGATTTAAGACAAAAATGGCATATTTTGGAAAATATTTTTATGTAAAAAGGTAAAGTTAGCATATAAAAAAGTTTTAAAATACAATATATCAGCCTAAGTCAATGCAAGAGCCAGCCAAAAATATAAATCACGCCTATTGTTGGAAAGAGGAGGATATGGGCCACGCGTAGATACCCAATGTCTGGTGCCGAGCAAACGAGACTGATTCGGGAGCATCAAAAAGCTGCCACTGCCTGCTCAGTGAATGACGCCGACTCCGCGAGAAATTCTCTAGCTGTTGTACCTGTACCAACGTACATATCTATTAAAGATAGCACCCACACATTTGTCGAATACATCTCCGAACTGAGGGATATGAACATAAGTCAAAGTGAAGTGTTAAGGACCACTGGCGTGCAGCAGACGAACGCTTCAAAGCGGTTATCGAAACCAATATGTTTGGTCTATCTTTCAGCGTATGTGATCGACTTTAGTTCGACAGAAATTTAAAGAAGACGAAAGCTCGCAACATTCCATTCCTTCAGACTTAATTCCCCGGCGAAAATATAGCTACCTTGTTGACTTCATGAAGAATACATTCGGCCTCAACTACGTGCTCACAGAATCGACAACACCGGGCAATACCAATATAGACTGTACGTTCACCACACACTTTAATGATGATATTATGCCTTATATCTTATTTATCATATTACAGGCAAATGTTAAACAAAATTGTCGTCGGATATTAATTGAAATAAATAATTATGTACCATTCAGTGTCTGTTTTGTATTAAAAGTTTTAGTACGCAGTCAATGTCTCGTTTTCATTTCAAACCATTACACTAAGTGGAGAATAGATGTATCACGTTAAACCAACAGCCGTGTGTCCAGACATAGCGCCACCCAACTTTTGCTGGCAATTACCACACTTAATGTGGCCCTAGCAGTACCTGTAATCCTCAACTCCTATGCTGAGACCGGCAAAGTTGGTCATTTCGTAAAACCTTTCTGAGTTTACGTTTTGAGGTAACTCGAGACACAAGCTTGTTGAATGGTAATCGGGTCTGCCTGTTGGTCAGGAACCAAAAGCCTTGCACAGGCAGACATATTTGAGCAAACTCGGCTTGCAAGGATTCCGTTTTGGTGCTGCCATTCACCCGAAAGAACACAAATTTCTGTGGGATCTCGACCCTCTGTAGTTAACACAAAGTGTTGCATCCCGGCCTCGTGGAGTGCACTATCTGCACTGTGGTACTCGTTCATTGTGGCAGTCGTGACCAGTAGCTCATCACGGCCCCTGATCACACTCGACCATTTATCCTTCATTGTGTCCGTGATGATCTTAATAATTGTTTATGTGTGTTTTTTATCCACAAACACACACACGGGTTGAACCTGTGTTTTGCTCTAAGTTTTCTCGGAATTGTTGATGTTCTGCGCGTGGGTGGAGGGGGGCGGATCTTGCTCCTGCGCTCGTGGACGCAGCCTGCTGGCGAGACGTCTGCGTGGCCTGTCGCCCGCCGATAGATGGGTTATTCAGAGGACGACCTGGTCTGTCTCACTCTTCCCCCCTTATCCTACATTTTCCCGGCTGCTGCCATTCTTGGTGCTTGACTGGTCGTTAATGGTCTCAAGTAAAGACAAACACAACACGCGGGTTACATACAGCACACAATACACGCAATGATCAAACACCCGGGACTGATTTATCCGCGTTCGTGTGGTCTGGAGGTGCTGTCGCCCCATGTGTTTTCGTGGGTTTACAATCGCTTACAAAAGACTTAATACTACCTGGGCCTGTGTGCAGGCACACAGGCAATACTTATCTATAACCTCAGCGCAGCTCCTCTGGACACGTCCATCCACCACGGCTACTCGAAGCAAAATCCACGTTTTTATTTATTTATTTCCTAACCTAACTAAAAACTAAGTGTATTTGTAGGAGGGGTCCGGGTTCAGGAGGGACCTAGGTGCGTTTCTCGCTGAAGCCTATATGCCTAGTCATGCTGGGATTAGCCATGCAGGGAAGGGTTGCATGTATCGTGTGCTTTGTGTGGGGATTGGCCCGCCATGGCAGCGATTGCGCCATGGCTAACTCACATATCTTAAAAATATGCTTAGTTGGGCCCAGATAAAAACTGCACAGACACAATGAAAAACCTAGGAATATACATGCAGGATGCAAGGGCACGCATTTGCTATCGCACAGGGTTGTCTAAGGTGGCGGATACTGAGTTTGGGCTCCACCACGTGATTTGTGGGCACATGGACCCGGTGAGACTCCTTTCTCGGGCTTGATATGTTTTAGCTAACAGTACTTAAAGACTATATACGCATTTATGGGCGGAGTACATGGCTAGCGGGCAAGAGCCTACACAACTGTTAAGCATAGGCGACGCGTCGCAATTTACTAAATATTTATAAGACATCGGGCACAGAAGAACAAATTGACAGATAATGATAACAACGACAAACAGCGAACCGCTAGGCTGAGCAGAGGGCTCTTAATCATCTAGCAAGTGTAAGTGTGGCTTGACGTGAAGCGTCGCTGGCCATCACTTGAGTCCCACACAATCTTATACGTGAAAACGGGGTAATCCATTGAAATATAATTTGTATGAACATGGTAGCCAGACACTCGGCGAAGCAAAATTAATCATGGAAAAATATACAGACTAACAGGGACGCAAAAACTGAACATAACTAATATGACTGGCCATATCTAGTATACCGAGTGACGCGGTAACAACGCACGAACAAGAATGTTAGGTAGAATTTAAACATAGCTTCGCCAAATGTCGCGGAGAAAGACCATAACGATGCCCGATGGACTGTCAACAGCTCCTAATGAGTGAAGACAGCGACGAGAGCTAAAAAACACGGGCTTATGTAGCACTGAAAACTACGACACCAGGAGCGCTGGTGTAGCGGCGGGCAGAGAAGGAGAAGACAGGACTGGGGAAAATAAGGGAGGGAAGGAGGCGGCAGGGTGGGGGAAGAGGGTAAAAGGGAATAGGAACGCTGCGCTGCGGCTGGAAGCAGAAGCATCTGCTTCAAAACGTAGACAAACTTTCATACTAGACACTTGATTAATAAGTTTTTATGATATGCATAGCTCACAGGCGAGGCATGAGCGCATATTACTGGAAATTAGAGGTAATACAATATATTAGTTATCCTATAGTATGTGCTACCGAAGTTGCACGAGTGAGCGGCGAACTTTGGCTAGTTTCGGAATTGTTCGACCCTCGGAATGGAATAGTGTAAATCTTAGGCTTCCCTAAGTGCTACAGTCGCCTCGCCATCGTTTAACAAAACGCAAATAATCATTTCCTGTAGTTTAAATTTCAAAACAAAATATATTTAAAAAGTATTATATTTAAAACAAAGCCTAAATTATTAAAATTATTAAATTATTAAAACCAAAGATCATAAAAGTTATGTGTGCACAAAGTTATAATTTAAATTTTAAATAAAATTAAACACATGTTGCCAATTTAAATAGGCTTAGTAAAAGTTACCATGAGCACGGGTAACAAGAATTATTTTTAGTAATGACACCAGCATAATACATCGCCACCACAATTCTGAAAACCTTGGCATATATCTAAGCACTATTAGCCACGAACTAAAAAAAAAATGTTCTTTCAAAAATATATATTACTAAACGTAGATTAATATAGCTTATTAAAATTTTGAACAAAAAATAATAGAGAATAGAATTTACAGATCATTATTACAATTTCTACTTCAGTTAATACCAATCGTATTCATTCCTTGGCTTAATGTCAAACAATGTGGAAATTGACAACTAAACAGCATCATTTCAAAACTCAGTGCACCATGGTTTGCTTTGCATTAATTATTATATTTCGTTCTATCAATTGAATCTCTTAAACAAATATATGTTGTATATTTACACTCAATAAGGTCATTTGGAATCATTTTCTCGGCATTATTTTTACCTCAAATACAAGTCTTCAACCTTCAGACAAAAGCAATACGAATTATGGCAGGTGCTAAGTACTAAGAATCACTTCGAACATTATTCAAAAAACTAAATACTTATCCTCATTTCCCAATACATTTATACATTAATTTCTTTGTTATAAAAAACTCACATCTCTTTGAAAAGATATTGAAGTTCACATTCATAGTACCAGGACCAAAAATGACAGACATGCCTAAACAAATAGTAGGGTGGTGCACAGTGGAACATGGGGCAGACTGAAACAAACACGATAATTTTGGACAGTTGGCACTAACACATCTGGCGCTCCTAGTGGCAAGTACTGTTGTTGCCTTGTACCTGTGAAACTAGTTTCAACATGGCTGCCATAAGGAGGATACTTCGTTCGTTCTCTGTAGAATATTTTTGCAGTAAAAGTAATTTTGCCAATGTTTACATTATTTGTTATTAAAAATAATTGTGAGTGAATTTTAATATCTCTTAATTTTAGCGGAATCTTCTATGTACTGTCTACAAAACAAGTAAGTTAAATTTATATCTTGTGAATTTTTTTCTATGTCATAACTTAGTATTCACTTTCACTACCTATGGGGCACACTGAAACATGCTTGGATGGGGTACAGTGAAACGTTCCTCTATAAAACTAATTTTTTACATGAACTAAGCATTTGCCTTATTGACATTACACAAGCTGAAGATAGTACATTAACTTGAATTATCAGAAACATCGCTATTTTATTCGATGGTAGCTTCAACAGACAAAAATAATTATGCTAAATGCAGTAGGCTACCTTCCATGTTTGTGTAGGAGTGACGATTAATTCCCAACATTTATTTTCGTAAAAGTAAAATGGTGCGCCATCGTGTGAGGACCACAAAGATAGGCACATTTTCCGAGGACAATATGCAAGACGCTGTTTAACTTGTTCGAAATGGAATGAGCTGCAGAAAGGCTGCAGAAATTAAAGGAGTCAAATATCCAACCCTCTTCAGGTATGTTCGTAAATCAAAAATGCATAATAATGAAAAGGGAGCCATGAAGTTCAGGCCCAATTACGAATGCAGGCGGGTATTTTCAATAGAGCAGGAGAAAACTTTGGGCGAGTACATTTTGAACTGCTCAAAAATGTTTTATGGGCTCTCAGTAGAACAGTGCAGACGGTTGGCTTATGAGATGGTGGTTATTAACCAGATTCCCCATCCTCCGAAATGGGATGATTTGGTATTAGCTGGGATTGAATGGTTTAGGGGATTCATGGCAAGAAATAGAAGACTTAGCACTCGAACTCCAGAAGGGTGCAGTCTATCACGCGCCACTTCTTTTAACAAATCAAATGTAAATATATTTTATAACAACCTTCATGATGTCTACAGCACTTGTCCAGAGTTTGCAGATGGTACAAGGGTGTTTAATTAAGATGAGACTTGTAGTAGTACTGTCCAGTAACCTCCTAAAGTAATTGCTGGAAAAGGACTGAAACAAGTCAGTAAATGTACCAGTGCCGAGAAAGGAACATCTGTGACAACATGCTGCATAATTTCTGCAACAGGGAATACAGGTCCACCAGCAATGATATTTCCTAGGGTTCACTTCAAAGCACGCATGATTCAAGAAGCTCCTTCAGGGATGCTAGGGCTGGCAAATAGTTCGGGATGGATGACTGCCGAACTCTTTCTTCGAGTTGTGCAGCACTTAATACAGCACACTAAAAGCTCGAAACAAGCTCCAACACTGCTAATCTATGACAACCACGAGAGCCACTTGTATATTGGAGTTCTAGAGTTAGCAAAGAATAATGGTGTCACAGTGCTCACATTCCCCCCACACTCCACAAACAAGTTGCAACCTCTAGATGTGGGGGTTTTCAAAGCATTTAAATCATATTATAATGCTGCTGTTGACAACTGGCTAATGCAACACCCTGGCCATACCTTCTCCATCTACAATGTTGCTGGTGCAGTGAGTGTGGCTCATCAAAAGGCAATGATGCCAGCAAATATAATTGCTGATTTTCGTACAACAGGCATTTTCACTTACAACAGGGACTTTTTTACTGAAGCAGACTTTGCTTGCAGTTTTATTACTGACCGACCTTATGAAGCACCCCTGGAACAAGACCCTCAGCCAACAATCGAAGGACAAGGAGCGTCGACTAGTAGGCATGATAAAGAATCACATCTTATCCAAGCAGTTGAACTAGGGCAGTCGACTAGTAGGCATGACAATAAATCAAATCCTATCGAAGCAGTTGAAGACCTGTCTGAACCACGCTCTATCAATGCACATGAAGAAGCATCGTCTGAATCACATCCTATCCAAGACACGAGGACAACATTTAACTTCAGCCCTGAGCTTGTACATGGTTACCCTAAAGCTAGTAAAAGGAAAAATGAGAAGAAGGGCCGCAAGAAAGGAAAAAGTATTATTGCTACTAGCACACCAGAACTTAAGGCATGGGCACAAATGAAAGAAAAAACATTGCCAAGCCTAAAATAGTGAAGAGGAAATTATTTGCGAAGGAGAAAAAGGAGGATTCTGAATCTAGCGATGATGGTACTGAAGCTATGGTGCTAGTTGATTCAGACAATGAAGAAGAATTTGTAGAGAATATGCTATCATCACTAAAGCCAGATGCTTTCGAAGAATTAGCGCAAGATGCAGTAGCAGATGATTATGTTTTAGTGGAATTTGACACTTCAGGAAGAAAGAAGTTCTACATAGGAATCGTTACCAAAGACCAGGACAGTGACAATGAATACGAAGTGAGTTTCTTCAGAGCAAGTTCTAAGAAGGCAAACACATTCATGAAACCACAAGTTAAAGATGTGGAAAAAGTGCATCACAGGCAAATAAATATGCTTCTCCCTGCACCAATTTGTGGTGGTAAAACGAAGCGACAGCAAGGTTATATAACTTTCGAAATTGATTTTACTTCACTTAATATGGGCTAAGTTAGTAATAAACCATTGTTGTGGACAATAATGAAGATAGTATATTTATTCACGATTTATAATCATTATTTTGTCTGTTTTGATTACAAGTGAAGCTCTGTTTTGTTAATATTGGTCTGTTATCCTATTTCAAAAACATAGTATTTGTGGACAACATACTGAAATAGTTTAAAGCATCAGTTGGTAAAATGTCGCTGCAAAGAGAGAGTATGTTTCAGTGTGCCCCATGGTGTGTTTCACTGTGCCCCATACCTGGGGCACAGTGAAACAAACATGGAAGATAATTTAAATTAAATTTTGGACTTTACAAATTGATTTTAAATTTTTGTACCTATAGTATGTGAAAGAGAAAACTACTCTGGTATGATCTGTATATGCATGTTACTTACAGTCTTCAATAAAAATTCATGTAATGAAAAACATAATTTCTGTTTCACTGTGCCCCACCCTCCCCTACAAAGATATTCCAGAATGGTGTCCAAGTTTCGGGAAGCAAATTATACAATATGTAGTGCCCGGCTACCGCGTAGCTATAAGTTCTCCGCAGCCGGGCGTATGTGGGTTCGAGTGCCGAGCGGTGCACTCGCTGTTGTCAAATTTTTAGGAATAGGTACCCCAAGAAGGAACGTCAAGCATGAGTTTGCAGGTGCTGACTACACACTACACACTTCACACTACGACTATACATTTATTTCTCACAAGTACAGCGACGAGCATCGTAACAGAGCCTGACCTCCTCTGCGCGTTGTGCTCCGCGTCGCTGGCATAAGTTCCTCGCCAGACTCGCCTTGACTTAGAGTCAATCTTGTCATCCGCCGGGTCACGAGGCACAGGGGTTTCCATAAATCGCAGCGGCGCACGCGCAGATTAATCCTCGGTTTGTACAGCACATAGAGTATTGTAAATAATTATATGTACATGGCCGCTGACGTTAACAGAGTACAAACATTTTCTATGCATCAGCCTGCTAAATGCACATGATCCCTCTCCAATGCATCACAGGAAGTAGAGTATGATGGGGCAAGATTGCGCGTCGGGTAATAGTGCGCACGTGCTGTTTCTCCATGAGCGGTTTTCAGCAGTTGGTCACAGTGTTTTGCTGGATGAAGGTGACATGGCGGATAGCAAGTTGGTGTAGTTTTATTGAAGTGCGCCAGTTACTTGCTTCATTATGAGGTATGTACGATTTTCACACACATTTATGTAATTTTGTGCTTCGTGAACTTAAGCTACTTCAAAAATTATATATGTAAAAATATAATTTCAGTTATTCAGACATATTTCACACTGTTTTTGTTACATATTCATAGCAAGATCGTAAGAAACAGTTTATGCATTGTGCTGCGATCTAAAGTGAAAATGTACAACTACGTGTGGGGCAAGAGTGCATCTGTAGAGAGAGGACAAAAGTGCGCAATGCGTATTCTTGCCCCGCATTTATATTAAGGGCAAAACAATCGCAGATATTTTCTCTGTTGTTGTATCACTTGAATAATGTTAAAAATGTATTACTATTTAATATTACTTTGCCAATATTAACACATTTCTGGTTGTTATACATTTACATTATTAAGTGATAAATACACACACATAAGGTTTTGTCCTGCTATTCGTCAGTTCCCCTTTGATAGAATTGTGTATCATTTGTTGTCTTCTTTTTTTAAGGGAATACAGAGGAAAAAGTAAACGCAAGAAATGCTTGTGGATGCACGAGACAAATTAAAGAATGGGCATTCAAAACGACGGATTGCAAAATATCTGGGTATCAGTGAGGCTGCACTAAGAAATCGGTTGAAAAAGGCATGTAATTTTTACTACGATGTAGAATATTTTAATGGAAAGGGAAAGTGTGTTGAAAAGCGTTTAACAAGTCATGCGGAGCCCTTTGGCTGTTTAGAAAATTGTAGCAATGGATCTATTAAAAGTTTTATTTAATTTATTTCGTAAACAATTTTAACTTAAAAATACTATAAGCCACACAATCAAAACATTTGGTCTGTTGCAAATGTTGTACTAAATATTCCCAAATATTATCATTCTTTGTACAAAATTTAAATGTAAAAAATTGCTCTCAGTTCTTAGTAGATCTGGTCTATCAGGTATTAGGTACTGACACTTATTCAAGCAAATTGTAACTAGACGTTATTGTGTTTTGATCTATGTTTCAGGGCTTTGGAGTAAAGAAGCTAGGAAGATTTGACAAAACATTTAGCGTAGAATGTGAACTGGAACTGGCTGAACATTGTCTTTATTTAGATGAGTACTTTTATGGAGTGACCCTTAGGGACTTGAGACGTTTAGCTTATGACTATGCTGATCACAATAAAATACCAAATGATTTTGATGTAAACACAAAAATGGCGGGTAAGGACTGGGCATATAGCTTCATGAAAAGGCATAAGCTCACACTTCGCACTCCTCAGAAGACGAGTTTGGCACAGATTATGAGGTTCAATGAAAAACAGGTTAACATTTTCTTTACTAATCTCTCAGCTTTAATAACTCGACATAATTTTCCTCCCCATATAATTTTTAATATGGACGAAACAGGACTCACAACTTTTGCAAATAAGGTTCCTAAAATGGTGAGTAAACGAGGTAAAAGGTGTGTGGGAAAGGTTGTTTCAGCAGAGAGACGCCAACTTGTCACTGCGGTTTGCTGCATGTCTGCGGGTGTAAATTATGTTCCTCCAGCAGTAATCTTTCCGCGAAAAAGGCTAAAGGAAGAAAAATTTAATGGGGTGCCACCAGGGACAACAATGCTGTGTTCGGACTCAGGTTACATCAACTGAGAATTATTTGTAGAGTGGTTAAAGCATTTTCAGAAACATGTCCTAGCATCTAAAGAAAATCCAGCTCTACTTATTTTAGACAAACACTCTTCACATCTCAGTTTTAATGCAATTTTGTACTGTATTCATGTGCTTTCAATTCCACCCCATAGTAGTCAAAAATTTAACCGTTAGATCATTGTTTCTTCAAGGCATTGAAGGACTTCTACTCGCAAGCATCCGATCAATGGTTGCTGAACAACCCTGGCCATTGTATAACTCAGTTTCAAATAGTATAATTGTTCGGTGTTGCGTACAACAGATGTGCAACAGTTAACAAATCGATACAAGCCTTTAAAGTATGTGGAATTTACCCATTAAGTCGCCACATTTTCACTGAAGAAGACTTCTTGCCATCATCTGTGACTGATCAATTTGTTCAAGAGCATTCATCCCCTTCTGAGATTACAACCTGTGATATTTCCCCTTCTTGCTCTAATATTGGGGTAGCATCATCATCCACTTCTACTTCTAGTACTACAGCAGAAAAACCTTCATGTTCCATTCGCTCAGCTGTTGTGGTGAAGTTGCCTAATCAAAACTGTTGTAGTGGACCAAGAACTGATGTTTCACTACAAGATATTTTGCCCCTACCAAGAAGAAAGGAAAAACAGAATCGTAGGAAGAAGGGGAAGAAATCCGAAATTGTGTCTGGAATGCCATTTAAAGAAGAACTAGAAGCAAAGACAGAAGAAAAGACTTCAGCTTCTGAAAAATTGACAAGAAATAATCCAATTACAAAGAAAGGATTGTTTGAAACTACAACAGCGGGAAAGTGTTTAAGTGAGAAAGTAAAATCAAAGTCAACAGAGGAAATGTTGAGAACTGATACTTTTTGTCCAGCATGTGAGGAACAATATCGTGATCCACCATCAGAGGAATAGATCCAGTGTAGTATGTGTATGGAATGGTGGCAGGAATCATGTTCTAATTATGAGAATATTGGCAACTTTGTTTCTGATTATTGTTAAAGTAACCTTGTCTACAGATACGTCTACAACTACTTTTAATTATGATAGTACTTATCACTTCTTCTTGACATATGAGCAATTGAACTAGTCACTAGTGAAACTGTTATTATTTATCGATATGTCAATGTAGTAGCTGAATTTATAACCATAAAAATGAAACTAATTGGATAAAAATATGTAAAAAAAACTTTAATAATTTTGCCATTTACTTTTGTAGCAGTTTGTGTGTGGCTTGAATTATTGCGCATTTATGCCCCACTTAAAACGCACTATTGCCCAACTATGGGGTAAAAGTACGTTTTTACATCACATTTTTGAAATTTTTTCTATAATTAGATTAGATGTTACGTTTATGTTGTCTTAGTATAAGAAACTAATTATAATATACTAAATATAACCAAAGTAACATGTCATTATTGGATTTTACATGCGAGAAATTGCATGAGAATCTTAGATGCGTCATCTTGCCCCACCTTACTCTACGTCTTACAAGTAACCCAAAGAATAATAATTGTCTTAAAAATAAGCTTAAATAAAAAAGGTTCAAGAAATAAAATAAGCATGCCAATGTTTGTCCTTTCCAGAAATCCCGGACACAACAAATAGTTTACCAAGAAAATCTTAAAGTACTGAGTACAAAATATATAAAAATTCTCAAGATAAATCTTAAAGATTATTTACTGCTGAACATATCATATACTCTAGATGAATTTTATGTTTTAAATGTTAACCTTTAACACTTGCACTTAAAAAAGTTCAAAACTTATATGACATAATATCGGTGCTCTCAATCATTTTTTAAATGATATTTATTAATTTTTATTGCTATAAAATAATAGTCTTAAAGAAATTTAGTTAATTATGTTAAATTTTGGATTTCTGTTTATTTAGTTGCTGTACATATTTTAAATGTTAAGAAAATTTGATTGTGTTATACGTGTATTATATATGTAACTGGCATGTTCTATTACCCAGATACTCTGCAGTGGGAGCAACAAAATGTAGATTAATAAGTAAAAAAAATTAATTTTGTTTTATACATTTTATATTAGGGTCCTGGAACTTATGCTTTTGGTTACGACATTGAAGACCCAGCATCGGGGAACGTTCATTTTCGGCAAGAGGAGCGACACCCAAATCTCACTGTAACAGGAAGTTACGGTGTCCTTGCACCTGATGGAGCAGTTCGAGTAATTTACTACACAGCCGATCATAACGGTTACAGGTAATGACTTATTCCACCAAATAATTCATGCATGATTTAATAAATTTAAAACATTTAGACATACTCCATTGCATTGCTGGTTTGTACTGTATGGCATGGAGAATCCTCAGGAATGGACAAAAAAAGATAAATACACAAACACACAGAAAACAAGCCAAAATAAGCATATATCAGATGTGAAATTCATAGACAACACAGAGAATTGCGTGGAAGGAATTAATTACATATATATATATATATATATATATATATATATATATATATCAAGGCGAACACAGCAAGATGATAACGACGAGAAACAGTACATACAGACAAACAACAACATTTGAAATTTTAACGACAACACTTTGACGCACAAGTAAACCCGGCAATGAGATTAAACAGATATCCAGGATAGCACAATGACGAAAGCACAGACGAACACAGTAGGCTTCCGAAGTAAAAAAAGATTCGATGTTTCGGGAACATACATCTGCTCCCGTTATCAGGCACAGACTATCGTTTTGTCCGTTCATGAAGTTTATTTAAGAGGATGAACTAATAATACGCATGTCCACAAAAATGGTTTTAAATCAATCTTCCCCATTTCAAGAATCATTCAAAGTATTATTTAAAAGGTTCGTAGTTTTTTTTATTATTTAAGATTGATGTTTCGTCGACAGCGAACTCATGAGAGACGTCAGACGCACGACGTTACAGAACAGGGAAATTGTGCCGATTAAATCCAAAGTGCTGTAAATCACATTATACCAGTTTTGAGACACACAAGGTTTTATTAGATTTCTTATAGAAAATTCCATAACCTAATATGCTTCTTCATTATTATTTATATATGCGTACAACATATGGTTGTAACTTTTCATTCAACTTAAACAACAAGGATGACTTTAGTAGCTATATAATAAATAATGCATGGGTGTGATCTACACCACTTTCGCTTTCAATGACTACAGCAATATGTTAAAACAAATCAATATATATGACATAATTGTTACTAAAACACCATACTTATTTATGTATTATTACAATTATATTTATTTATATAGCAATGATAATAATATTTAAAATTATCATCGTATTCGTTGCCTAAGTTCTATAGGCATATTATTAAAACACCACTTTAAAACCAACTAAGTCTATACAATTTTAGTTTATCAGGTTGTTGTCTTCTACTGTCGGTGCACAGATTCTATGATACACAACAATTTTACAAGAACCCTAATTTTATTACAATATTATGAAAATCCTGTTAAATGTTTAAACAATATTGAAATCAATATTAATTATGCCACTTTTCAAGAACATGATTATTCTTAAAATATTAAAACATATAATTTTGATTTTAGTAGCTTCTTTACCATGTTGACATCATTTCAATATTACACAAACCCATTTTAATGCTTACACTATTTGTTCTGCCACACAATATCATCAATGATTTTGAGTATACCGCTTTCTTGGTAACTGCCACATGTTGTCAAGTTCTTCAAGTAGTCTTGATAAATTGGTGGAATAGATAGCAGAAGCCCAGCCTTGATTTCTTCTTCTGTGCAGTCATAGGTCTAGGTCCTTTGTACCGTTCATCCAATTGAATGTGTCCAATTGAGATAGACCTTCCAACTTTTGGTGGTTTTAAATTGATGGATTCGAAAGGGAAATCTTTATTGAGAATTTCTTTGTAAAATAGAGCAAATTTCTCGTGTTTTGTGGAACGAATCCATTGCATTTTTAGCCAAGACACAGACCGCTTCCTTTCATTAACCATCTGGTTGGTAACTGCTTGCTCAAGTTTTTTATCAACTTCAAATCTTCACTGTACATGACTGTAACATAAAACTATTTGTTTATTCTTGCTTTTGCTATTACTATTTTTCTCGACTGAAAATAGTTCGAGTCTTAGCATAACCTTCGATAGAACCAAAATTTGCATCGTTGGGCAAAAAATGAATGGCTACTTCACTATAAATTTATGGTCAATAACATTGATATCATTGTTGTCACACTGAATGGCTACCATGAACATTAATGCAAGTTCAACATTTCGGTTCTCACAAGTGCATACATGTCTGTACATAACCACATTGGTTACCTTTTACAGTTCTTACACATAGTAAAGAGTATCACTCTCTTTTTTTTTTCCTTTGTCACGCTTCATGGACTGCTGTACTGCCTCTGCCTTCTGTAAATAAAGTTCATGTTTAACTTCTAACTTCCTTTTGGTGTTTTTATCTACTACAAGAGCACTTTTGAGAATTTTGTAATGGTCACATTTTAGACATGTATCTTTTTTGGGCAAATTGAAGTACAATTTTAAGTTGCTAATGAAAGTTCTACTATTAATGGCTTCTTTCACTGGTACAACCTTTGTTTTTCAATCCTTTTCATACAGGCTAATATTAAGTTTTGAAGACAAATATGTTCTGTTTGGGTTATGGGCTCTATTGTAATGGGATTGATACATTAGGAAACTTGAGATGTGTTATCGTATATTTTTTTATCTTCAGGAATTTTATTAGCAGGAGTACCAGTTTCCCGTTTGTCTGCTTCCACCAATTAGAATATAATTTTGGTTAATCACTGTCTTTGTGGGTCTCGAATTGTCTCTGGGACGTCTTTCCTTTGGCTGTTCTTGTTTGAATAAACTACGTACAAAAGCATTACTTAAATAAACCAATATTCCAGAGGCTTTCAAATGTTTTTGACGTGACAACGTCTAATAAATCGATGAACGCCGGCTGCACGCACGAAAACGTGTCCCACTACGGATGTCCCACTACGGATGTGTTCTGTTTGCTCATTGTACGCATGCGTGTAATCTCTCTTCATGCTCATTGTACGCATGCGTGGCATCTCTCTTCCACTCGATTGGAACAACCATCGATTTGACTTTTCAATCATATTTTCGTCGTTTGAATTATTATTATTATGTAATTTAACGATCGTCCACCGATTTTCAGCACAATCGGTACGGTTATTTAAAAGTAATGTTGAAAATTTCAAATACGTTTTGAACCAACAATGGTGTTTTACAGTTATACATAATAGTTCAAATTACACCCGGAATCTTTTGCACAATGTTTTAAAAAATATTGTAACACATTATAAATAAGTTTGGTGTATTTGAAATGCGTATTTGTTATAAAATCGTGTTAATATTATACCCCTACCGTGAACAAAGTTTTTATAAATATATATATATATATATATATATATATAAAACATTTGAAACTACATTACTTTAGTATGGCCTCGTGGGCGTGTGGTTAGCGTACTTAATTCTTTACCTAGAGGTTTTCGGTTTGAAACCCGGCAGCTGCGAAGCTATTTTTTGTACTTGTAAAAATAAATTTGGCGCACGCAACATTTCAAAAGTAATAAATATATTTGAATTAATGAATGAAAATAAAAGTAAATTTATTAATTCAATTGCACATTTCATTTCACTCCTTTGTATCCATACAAAATAGTGATAATTCAATAAAAATGATTCAATTTTATTCATAAAAGTATGCAGAGGTAGATTTTATTATGCAAAAGATTGAAAAATTATAAAAAAAATTATTTCTCAAAGAATATAATATTTTTAATGCCTAAATGGTTTGGTTGCAAAAACCTATTACGGCTCAGTCTCAGGCCGAATATGATATTTCCTTTTCTTCTGGATCAATCATTTCATCAATGTTTTGTTATGACGTTGTCACGTTAAACTATCGTCCGTAAACTGACTTTACAGACAACCAATTTTTTTATGGTTTTCTTCATCCACCTTATCAATTCACTTCATTCTGCAGTGGCAGTTTACTTTACTGAATTGTTTTTCCTTTATCTTTTTACCTTTTAAATTTGCACAAGCCTTACCAGAGTTTTGTTTCATTTTACGATATTCTTTCTTTCTGGAATACCATTATCAAACACAAACAAAATTAGAGAAACCTTACACTCATTCATGACAATACTTAATGTGGGTAATACAACAGACCAACATTAAACACATTGTTGTAAAGCATTGTGGTGTAAGTCAGACATGCACCACTTTGGCTGCAAACTAATATTCTATTCCATTATCATGTAATACATATGCGGCCATTTGTGACTTATTTAACAAAGATAGTTCCTGCACCATATTTTCACAAACTGTTTTATGGTAGTAGGGTGCGTTCCTAAGTATAACTCAGAATAACAGAAAACATGACTTCATCACTTTGGCTTTAACCAGCTCAATTAGAGAAGGAATCGTCCATGGAACTATCCCAGAATTTGCTTGAAGTTATTTCGGGAGACCACGAGAAACTGGTGTCGGTATGCTCGGACCGGGATTCGAACCTGGGGCCTGTGGAATGCAAGTCCAGTATATAACTACTGTCCTACCTTGACCCATAACAGGTTATACTAAGTTTTGGCCATGAAGTGGTAACAAATAAACAACAGGCCACACTTTACGAAATGTATACTATTGTAGGCTGTAGCATAAATTACAGTTTTATAATTTTAAGTGTTTCAAAATAAGGTTTTTATATTAATAGTTTATATTTTACATGTATATTTTATAATTTATTTATTATCACCGTAATTAAATCAGAAAATGTATCATTAAAAAATCAAATGTATTTATTGTGAGGTAAACAAAAAAGACCAAACAACTGTATTTAGTCAAATGGATACATTATATAAATGGTACACATATAGAATTAAACTAACCAACTTACTCAAAAATCAACACTGTTTTTGTTAATTATTACCTTGTGTTTAAAACTTTACTTCCAATTTGTTATTTTCTACCTAAAATATTATGGTATTGTAATATATTTGTGATGTTAATGGTAATTTTTTCTTGTAGGGTAACAATGGAGACTACTCACCAGGTAGAGGGCTATTTCTCTACTAAATGAAATAATCAAACATCAATACTGTTACCTAAAGATTTAAGTGACGCAGAAATGTTTCAGCTGCAAGAGGAAGTTTTTTTGTGAAAATAACAAATGAATCGAGGTATAAATATTTCATTTAATTTTAATTGCAGTTATTTTTAAACTGCACACCAACAGTAAAAATCACATGTTTTTCATCAAAAATAAAAACAAATAAAATTTGAACTTACGTCATATGTAACAAATCCATATGCTCCATAAAAATGTCCGTGCAACATGAAATTAGGGCTGCCTAATGAAATATGAATTGCTTTCTACATTGTCGAAATAAAGTTATTTGGCTATATAAATTGATATGATTTATTATTTTTTAATACTTTCATCCTCGTCTTTTGTTCACTATGTATTATAATTGTTTAGTAATAAATAACATTTTCGAATGTAGTTTCATTTAAGACATGATTTTCTTAGAAATTATGTTTTTAAAATTACATAATCTGCATACATTTATCAAAATCCAAAGAGTTAAGGTGAAAATATTATTGGTGTAGTGCAAAAAATTCTATATAAGCTTATTAAATAAATAATTTGCAAATAATATCCAGTGGTGGAACAGGAATTTTTCGCGAGGAATTTGAAACATTAAAAAAATTAAAACTTTGAGCACATATATTAAAAAATGAAATTACTATTGACACCAACACACTGACATATGGACCTACAGAATAAGTCGTAGGCAACGCGGTATCTCACACAGTTGGAATTACAGGTGTTGTAACAGTTCACCTTGAAACATCCAAAATAACATGCAGTCATCACTGATACGAGTATTTTATATTTTTTTACCAACTTCGGTAAGGAGGAGGAGATATATCCTGCTTTTTACCCCTTCACCATGCGTTCGCTATTCTCTCTATCATTAAATGATAATTAAATTTACTGCGCTTTAGTGTCTACTGTATACATTCGGACATTGGACATAGCATTGTAGACAGAGCAGTTTTCCATGCGACAATGTGACGTCATTCACATTCGGCTAATGACACGTACCACCCACATGTTCGGACTGTTGTAGACGGGCCTTCACATGCTAGGGCTGCGTGGACCTGATGTGCGCTAAAGGCCGGGCTGGACAGCCGTGCCTCGAGCAGGCATGGTCCGAGCTACTCGGCGAGCGCACACGCTGCAAGTCATCGCATAGAGCAGGGTTTCATTAAGGGTGCAATTCATAATCGGGAACTTATTTGGCAAACAAACACTACATCGTGAAGAAGTTCTTATCATAGAAGCCAAACTTGTACGCAGGCCCTATATTTAGAACTCCTGACGTCCTTGGGCAAAGAAACCTTTATTACCCAAGACTTTAAATAACATGTTGAAATGTTTCTTTACTTGTTTGAGTACTTAACTAAGACCGGCAAACACTATAAATGTGTGTTTATTGAAATTTAAACAGAAACATCTTAATACAAAAATCTTACATTAAATTTTAGAAGATATAATCTCAGATCAGAGGACAGAACCCCAATTATTTAAATATAATGTGGCTTCTTCCTTGCCCTGTCATTTGCAAACAAGTTTATTATTTCCTCATAGTCCAGTTTCACTTTTCAGTCAGATTCAATTGCAAGAACACCAAGATGACTAAGATAATCCTTTATCTGTGATGTTCTTAAATAATTATTTATGTACCTTAGAGCAGGAAATAATCTTTCTGTTGAACATTTGGAAGCAGGAGTACTCAAGTAAAGTTTGTAGAGCTATGTTTAAGTCACAACTGTTGCAATTCGCGTTACGGCCGCCATCTTGAAAATCCGTAATTTCAATGCTAGAAATTCCGAAAAAATTCCAAAAAATATGTTAAAACTTGTGTACTTCAAATGTTTAGTTATTTAAATAATTTCGGTCCTCGGTTCGATTTCCGGCACGAGTAAACCAGTAATTTAATAATATATTAAAAATTTCTCAATAAAAAGTAATAAAAACATCTTACACCACACCCGACATTTTGAATTGTCACCACTTGTACCTATCAATTATCGTTAAAGGTGCCATCTTGAAAATCTTTATTTATTATCCGATTTTAATGAAAAAGAAGTTCAAAATTCACCAAAAAATTAACTTATTAGAATACTAATTGATTAGATCGATTCCCGTCCTTGGTTCGAAACTGGTAAGAGCAAAAAATAAAAAACGACAGATCGTTCCTCCACAGAAGCCACCTACAGACTGACCTACCACCACCAATAACAAGGTATATATCGTAAACTGGTATGACATCATGTCCGACACCTTGTCTTCGTCTGCTGGAAGTCACCATTTTGTTTTCGTCTGCTGGAGTGTGCTGGCGACATGTTAGTATAATTTTCTGTTCACCATACCTTTGACCTCGACTCTTGGCATTGAAATTTGACCTCGACTCTTGGCATTGAAATTTGACCTCGACTCTTGGCATTGAAATTTTACCTCGACCTTAAACATTGACCTTGGCCTTGAACCTTGACCTTTAACCTTGACCTTTAAATTTGACCTTGACCTTGAAATTTGACCTTTACCTTGAAATTTGACTTTGACCTTGACGACCATCATGGATCCGACATTTTATGTTAAGTACGTGCTACCAGGAGCTACCACCTGCTCGAGGACATTGCCACCATCTTGTTTTCGTCTGCTGGAGGACACCATCTTGTGTGTGTACTCGTCTTATAGAGTACATTACCATCATGCTAGTTTTATTCTAACCTGTTAGAGTGCATAATTTATTATTACTGAGGTGCCCGCCATCTTAAAATTTGGGTGCCATCTTGGAATCGTGTAATTATTTAGCTAGAAATGCGGTAAAATTTCAGAATTCACCAAAAAAAATTACAATCAATTTACAAATTGATTCGATCAGTTCCTGTCCTTGGTTCGATACTTGAACAGTGACAAAGGTAACTAAATATTAAATAAATTTTATATTTTGGTTACCATTACCTTTCGCAGAGTTTATTAATCATTAACTCTACAAAAACAACTCAAGACAATATATCTGACCAACGAATTAAATATGTTATCGATAAGCCTAACATGAAAGTATAGTTTTTGATACTTAGAATAACCTTTAAAATGTTCATGTACAAAGCCATCCATACATATACATATACCGCAGACCGGGTCATGAACAATGTCAGGCATATAGACCATGTACACACAGTACACACAGTACACACAGGAAACGGAATGAACACACGGTACACACAGGAAGCGGAATGAACACACAGTACACACAAGAAACGGAATGAACACACAGTACACACAGTACACACAGGAAACGGAATGAACACACACAGTAGCGGAAACACACAGGCTTAGTTAGAAATCATAATACAAGAAATGAAACATTAAATTTTTACTTTCAATATTTAATTTATTTCTCAACATTATACAAATACAAGTAAAACAAGCCATTATTGTATGTAGCAAGCTTCCCTCAGTTCTTCGAGTATGAATGATATTTATTTGATGCACGAATAGTTTCCGGCACAAAGCGAGCCATGTATAAGTCTTAGACGGTCAACCAATATGTTTGGATCTTTCCATGATGTGTAATCAATCTCTTCTACCACCATTTACTTGCATGCTGACTATAAATACTTTTAATATCACAATCGTCCCAGTGATCATAATAAGCTTTATCAGATTTATTTATTATAAAACGTCGTTTCCATCGTTTCGGTCTGAGGACACCGCCAAATTCTTCGATCTTGTCAGCTTTAGGTGCTTAATCACAGTGTATGCCTTTGCCAACAGCCTCAGAGTCACTGTAGCAATCACCGTAGAAGACATCGTCTTCACCCAGATTACCGTTAGAATTCGATATCAATGATGTCGAAGTGTCTTCATCGTCTTCATGCTTCCTTTTTAGGAGTCCATCATTTTCACAAAGTAGGAAAGATCTACTTGAATTCAACTTGAATGTATTCTCACTTTCCATGTTAAGAATTCTTCCATTGTCTTCATTCTTCCATAAATCATCGACGTCCTTCAATTTAAGTTCGTTGTCGAGATTGGAAGAGTCACGAACATAATCTCTCCCAAGACAAGGAAAATTATTGTCGTAATGCAGATCACTCTTCATTAGTCTAGTAGATCCATCGATGTCCTCTATGCCATAAGTGGGCTTGGCTTTACATTTTCTACCATGTCTTTTTAAGCTGGCAATTCGTGTTAACAACCTGCTAAACCGATTACAGCTTAACATTTTGCGTAGTGGGTTTTTAACACAATCATTCTTCTATATGACGTCTAGCATTCCTTCTCATGACAAAATCCTTGCTACCGTATCTACAGCGGCTTCCTTCCGATTCAGCTGCAGATAACTAACCATGATACATTGTATCTTCTGTGACTAATGTTAGATGCAAACTGACAGTTTTCCAATTGGAACCATTATTTAAATAGAATTTTTTAAATATTACATCAGCAAGAGTTAAGTTATCTTATGCAAAGCAACTTGTTGTAAGTAGTTCTGCTTGTCAACAACAGATGACGACACATTTTGCTTGCAGGTAAATATTATTTATTTTATGTGGGTTGCGGGCTGCTCACTAACGATCGCATAAGAAGGAAGGCTTCGCTAGACAACAAGGAGAAGGAAGTTCGTCCTTCGTGATAGTGTTTCTCATCCGTCTTATTTTTGGACTGAGTAATGTTTTTTTTTAAATACGCCTAATAAAAATTTTGCAAATGATGATTTAGTAACAGAAATTTAAATAATTAAAGTTAACTCTGAAAAAAATGAAATGATTCATTAAGTAAAAAATCCTTCATGCATAGATTGATTTCCCAGAAACAACCAGAAGCACTTGGAGAAACCACAGGAATAATCAGGAGCATAAGGAGAAAACCATCATAATGTTGACAAGAATAATCAGCTGCACATGGAGAAAACCATCACACATTTTCTTCGATATCAGAAAAATCACAGAAAAAAATTATTAAAAAAAATTATTACAAAAAAAAGCTATTGACAGCTTGTGAACTTCTCATTTGTATAACAAGGATAGAGTTGACGCCGTCGTCAGTGCTCCCTCTGAGAGCACAGGCCGTTATGTGTCCTCAACACCTGATCAGTGCCACGCCTCGAACGCGCCCGTGCGTGCAACATAGTGCAGTGCCCCGAACGGCGTGACGTCAGTCACGGCCCCCTACGTGTGCAAAGCGCCCGGCCGGGTGTGGCACTGCGCAACTAAATAATTTGTTCATGCATTTGATAAGACAAACAAAAACTAATACTTGTAAAATAACTAATAATTAATGTTAATTTAATAATCATTTTGTAAACTGGGATCATTCACAAAGCTGGCCGAAATCATCTTCCCGCGCTCCGCAGTTTCCCGCGGAATTATCCCCCTCCCTGGCCCCGGCGGCCAGGGAGGTTAGTTAGTCGCCATCCAGCACTCGCCAGAGCCGGCAGCCCACGCACGGGGAGCTCTCAACTTTCGCGCCAACTCCACCAGTCACTGCAATAGGTAAATATAGTCAAACCGTTTAATTCAGCTCCCCGGTCGGCCCGAATCGGCCGTTCGAGATTTCGCACGGTCCTTCAATATAATGTGTAGCCCGATACCGGGCTTTTCGTGTGCTACGTAATTAATTAGGTGACCCCTCGTGGCACCTGCGCCTCACGCTAGTGAAATCCCACCTCGGGAAATAGTTCTTCGCCCACGCGGGGCGGCACTGCGCCAAACGCGAACCTAAGTGTTAAGACGAGTCATTAACTGGGACGTGTCACGGTCGCGAGTGCGATATCCTGCCGGATACCGCCGCGTCCGTACCCAGCGTAACGTGGCCCCAGCCACCACGCGGAGTAGCCGCCTTTGTATAACCACCTGTGTGGGACACCCGGGCCTGGTCCGAACCCGGGACTAACCACAGTGACTGTAGTGTAGTGTTTTGTATTAAGTAATTTTGTATGACCAGTCGTCCACGTATTTCACGTTGCGTTCCGCAGACTTTCACGTAGGTAGGAACAGACTTACCGCTCACCCGAGCATCCCACTCGCAACTCGCCGGGAACAACCCTTATTAATGTACTTGCCACCGGGTTACCGTGTGGCCGTAAAAAGTCCGCCAATAGAGGGTGGCGTGCGTGGAGCTTAGGTCGACGATGAAGCGGCCAGTCACGTGAGCGTGTCAAGTGTAAAGTGTGCGACGGAATAAACCAGCTAAAAGTACGTGTGTGTTTTTTATTAATACGGCGTCCTGGGAGGCCATAACAGCCCGGGGAGCCCTTTGCCAACGCGTCCCTTCCTGCAGCCACGGGGACGGCGTCAGAGTTCAAGCACAAGCCAGAATGTTTTGTAATTTTGTAATTTTTTTATTTTTGACCTCACCGGGTTTGAACCGTGGACTCCGAGCTCCATGGCGTAAGTGTACATTAAAGATTTTAAAATAATGTTTTATTAAATGGCATAGCCGGATTAATATGGGAATTCTGCCCCCATGGCTTTTTTGACTCATACTTAGGGGGTCGATTTGGTGTCGAATGAAAATAATTCACACCAATTTTTAGCTCTTTAACTCAAACGGTATTCGATAATTTAAAAAAAAAAAAACTGTTTTTTCAAAATTATTTTTATTTTTATAGTAAAATTCGGAATTGATTAATGATGATTTTTTTCCTTATTCTTACGAGTCCAAAACATGAAAAAATCACATGATCATGATTCTCAAATAGAAAACCGATTTTTAACGGAGAAAAGAAATTTTTTTTCCAGCCATCTTGAAATATGTCACTCACCAAAATTCTTCAGAAAATGTCTTTTATACTCCTCTATACTCAGGAATTTTTTTGAATTTTTAGAAATGGTGGAACAATTCCAAAAAAATTAAAAACTCATTTATTTTTTTCTTCAAAATCTTGCGTTTTAACAAACTTACATTTTTTTTAGTACACATAAATACGTAAAATTTTTTTTTTTTTTACCAAAACATATTTTTGCAAAAGATAAACAGAAAGATTCAGTAGGTTAAAGTGATTAGAAGGGTTATTATTGATTCAAAAGACACTTAAAGGTAATACTTATATATTTTTTCAAACTATTGGGAAATATTTTGAATTTTGATACAGAAAAAATAAAAATTTAATCAAAATAATAATTAGGCTAGTCTTCATCACTGTCTTCATTCACGACGACACTGATTTTTTCATCAATAAACAGGCGACTAAGTATCTCAGCTGGTTTTAGGTTTTTCGCTAAGTATCGAGCGTAAGATAAATAGTATATAATGGCAGCAATGTGTGAGCAACATCCAACAGTACGTCTACCATTTGCACAATCACAACAATATCGAGTTATTCCAGAGATATTGTTCTTATCTGACTATATTCAACAAAACAATGATATGTCCTCGAATTAATATGTCGAGATCTGACTTTGAATTTTATAATATTAGGTGTAATTTTTAAATAATAAAGTTTTATCGTTCCGTTTTCATCCATCATTTCAGCTAAATACGATACAGCTTGAGACATTTGATATGATCCCGTGAATAGAATTTTGAGTTCTTGTTCCGTTAATTCAGGAAAATCAGTTACCTAATATATCTGAAGTTATGGTTGCAAAAGGAACTTTTCTTCTTGCCCAACGATTAGTCTCTATTTCTAAGGCTAAGGTATTATCTTGATACTTTTTTGAGTTCATGGCGGCAATAATTTTTTCAGAAAGATCGAGATCAGAATCAAGTCTCTTACCAAATTCATTGTGCAGAAAACAAGCGATTCGACAAAAAACACCAGTTTTTGGAAGCAATTTATTGTCTAGTTTATGATCTAAAATCCTAAACTTCTGCTTAATATCTCCATGTACTGCTTCAAAAACCCAACGGATTTTGCTAACAAAGCGGGATTCATTTGATTCATCTGTGGTCAGTTGATTGCGTTTTCCTTTGAGAGCAGGCATAAGCACTTTAAACCCCAATTCTTCTAAATATACTATCACATCCCGGAAGCCACGATCAACTACAATAATGTCACCTTTTTTCAGCAACTTAATCAGACCATTGGGATCACTTAACATGTTTCTCATAATCTCAGCATCGTTCATATTAGCTGTATATGGCCCAAGCATATCTATAACGAAACCATTTGTAGTACATATCGTGAATGGTTTGCACAGAGGAACTTTCTTTTGACCAGAATATGATTTCCTCTGGTATTCGTTATTTGCACTTTTTTGATGACGAATATATGTTCCATCGCAAATGAATATCAACTGGTCATCTTTCACTTGATACAGCATTTTAGCAGTATTTGACGTATTGGCGAGTAATGTCTCCCTACTAATAGCATCGATTCCGAAATACTGAGGTAAAATATCTTTTTCAAACGAAGATATTACTTCATCACAGTAGTCGGATACCATTTGTTCCCGAGCTAAACCAAAAATGGAAGATATCACTGCATTTGAATTTCCTGTTCGTAATTTGAATAAAAAAAATAACAAGAGCTTGAATGGCATTACGATTCACTGATTTTCTCATCGACGTTAGCATTTCACGAAGTTTTATCAATTTTTCCCAGGTAAAGCTCGTAAATACCTCCAACTGTTTTTCTGAAAACGAGTGATCTCCAATTTTATCAATTATAGACGAATCAGTGCCAATAGCCAGCTGCCCAAGTAATTTTTCCAAATCACGAACTTCAAATACACTGGTATTCGAATTAATTCGAAAATTGTTAATTTCTTCATCATAAAACCGCTTTTTTATAATATGATCTTTACAACACCGATTTCCTTCAGGAATAAAGAGTCGTCTTGTCGAAAATACTTGTTTGCGTGCTTCAAATTGAACGATTGTGATATTTGCTGATAATCCACAAAGGCAACAGTATTCATGTGTCGATATGATTCGGGGAAAACCCAACTCCACAAATTCTAACTCTTCTTCCATTTTTTCTTCAATAACATATGAAGGATCTTCAGATGATGATACGGATGAAACAGTAGTGGATGAAGACTGAGAAAAAATTGGCTGGCTTTTGATACTAACTTGATCTGCAGATGAATCCTCAGTGTTCTTAAGTATAGGTGGTCTTGTTAAAATAACTCGACACTTACTACAAAAGGCATCATTAACAAGAACTCTCTTTCCAATTTTTTCTGTCGCAATATTAGCTTCATCAATTGTCATAACAACTTTTTTATAACCAACCGCTTTACGCAAATATATGTTACAATTGATACATTTTTTATCAAAATCCATTCTGAAATCAATGTTAAAATTATATATTAGGAATTTGGACATATCTATTGCTCCAGGGAGTAATAGTATAAGTCAAAAACTTCTATTTTTCAGGAGAGAGGTTTAAAGATTTTAAATTAGTGACAATATCAAATTTCCATTATTTTAAATAAACCAAATGGCTACATATGCTTAGTAAATGATTTATTAGCATTTTACAACAACAATATTTCTTTCTTTATTGCTAAAGATTAAATAAATGACATGTACTGTTAGGGCCCATCATTTACATGACTTATACTGGTGAGAACACTGCAGGTTTAAAGACATGTACTCTTAAGACCATTAATTACATGACTTATACTGGTGAGAATATTGCAGGTTTTCTTAAATTAGATGACACTTTTTGCTAAGAAAATGATTAATTGACAACATTCGTATACTTATTACAAAAACCTTTGGAAGGTAAAGCTCCGGAAAGTGCAAAAATATTCATTCATTGAATTCCTCTATATCAGGAAGTACATCTCTTGCATCCACAGTAGTTTTCAAGTTTAAATAAAAGCTGTGAAAAACTGTGTCTATCAATGGCAACAGCTCCAAGAGATCCTTCTTTTTCTCTTTGGAAATGGCAAGTGTGGAGTTATAACATTTCTTTGGATGTAACAGCTCATCTGGACTGCGGTTCCGTCGTTTTAAACAAATTTCTCTGAAAGGTGCGTCTTCATCAAGTGTGTTCTTAAATTGAATCACTCGTCGTTCTTGAGTGTATCTGAGCCATCTCATCTCAGTCCACTTGAAGGGTTCTCCTGAACTATCCTTCTTTCTAAGAAAGAGACTAGTTTTGTACAGCTCAGCAAAATTGAGGAAGTCCTGATGATTAAGTTCTACAACTTCAAATTTGTTTTTCCTTCCAACAGTTCTGACAAGCTGGTACCAGTCATGGGGGTGTGACACAGTGAAGCGCAGTTTTTTCTTCTGCTTTTCTATAAGTGCATGGTCTGTGTCACATTCCATATGACTATGCCCACTCACCATAAATTTATGGTCCACCAACTGAAGATTACATTTCTGTTGCATCAAATACAGAAACATTGCTGCTACATGCGAGTTACGGTTCTGGCCGCCACATGTATCTGAATATAAAATAATGTGCGTTACATCTTCAGGTAACTCAGAAAGCTCTCTCAATACACATGTGGCAACTTGATTTGCTCCACGAGCACCTTCGCCTTCATGCCACATATAACAACGAACAGATGGTTTACTAGTTTCGTGCATAGTTAAATTATACGTCCAGAGCTGTCTTTTGTAAAAAGACACAGACGACTGAACAAAAGGTGTGGGCAAACATTGTTGTAAGTCGAACGTAAAACACCTTTTGCTAGGATCATCTTTAGCAGTTTTCTTGTCGAGATCTTTCTGTAGGTATGCTTTATCAGCTTCTGCATGATGCACAGATATTTCCTGTTTTATATCTTCTTCTTCTGCACCACTCGCTAGCTTCACTTTCATTTGTAATGTGTCACACCTATGACAAGTGTCTACTTTTGGTGCTTTAAAGGCTAGTCCCAAGGACTTAAACTCCCTAGTATATACAGTACGCCCCACAGGATTAGAAGTTGATTCTTTGTAAAATGAGAACATAGTATTCAAATCCAGAAAAGAAGGAAGATACTTCTTGTTGTTTGTTCTTCGCGTGTAATGAGATTCGTAAGAAGGGAATGATTGTATATGCCTTCGAACCTCATCCAGTCGTTCATCAGAAATTGCATTACCAGGTGATGTTTTTCCCCTGTTGTCCTGCTGTGTGATACCAGATGTAGAGGTACTTCTGTTGGTGATTGCAAGAGTTACAAACATTTGTGTCTCATCTAATGTGTTCATAAAACATCCCCTACAAACTTTTTCTCTTTTCCCATTTATCTTAAAATGAAACGTATGTGTAACCATTCTAAATTTCTCTTTATCAGGATTGTAAGCTCTTTTTCTTGATGTTTTGGTTTCCATAGTATCAACAAGGCTGGCAACATATGCTACTCTCCTGTCTCTACTACCAAGAGACCAATATTCTTTAAAAATACTTTCTCTTATGTCTTCAGGAAGTCTCTTTCTACATTCTGCTCGACAGTCTCTAAGAGGTTTCATTACTCTAGCTTTGACAAATTTACCGCTTAAAGTTGTGTATGACACCCCTCTGTTACGGTTTACACACTTTTCTCTTTTTCTTGCTCTTGAAAACCTACATTTTTTCACTTCAGCTTCAATTGTTTGTGTATTGTCTTCTTTTTCTCCGAGACCAGCCTTCCTCTGGCGAGGAACATTAACGGAAACATCATCTTCACTTGAGATTTTCTCTTCTATCGGTTCATAATCTGGATCAATTTCTCCATTATCAATATTTACTTCTGCAATGTCTTCAGTAACCATTGGATGGAGCACTGTCAAACTTCCATCTCCATTATTACCTATAAGTAAAACAATTATTTTAGCTACAAGCACACAATAATGCCAATGACTTTTAAAAGAATGATTAGTTTTGTATCAACTCTCTTACCTGCCCATGTGTTCCGCGTATTTTCAAGGCCTCTGTCCTCATCAACAACATCATAGGAAAATTCACTCTGTTCATAATGTGGTTCATTTTCTTTATTTCTGTTATTTGCATCTGCAATGTCTTCAATAACCATTGGTTGGAGCACTGTCAAACTTCCATCTTCATTATTACCTACACATAAAAATAATGACGTAAGTATAACCACACAATAAAGCCAAAGACTACAATATAATAATAGTTTTACATCTACGCTTACATGCCAACTCATACTATGTAACTTACTTGCAAGGCCTGTGTCCTCAACAACAACTTCAAATAAAACTTCATCAAGTTCCCAATTGTATGATGAGGTGTTTGGTAGCTGTGTGCCATCAACATTAACGAGTTGTTCTTCAGTCACATTAGAAATTTCTTCATCCATACCATTCGAAATTGTGTTCCTAGTATCTTGAACAAAGACATGATCGTCCTCGTTTGTTTTTCTTTCTGCAATAAATAAACAAATAAAATATGGGCACTATCATAACATGAGAATAACTGCACTATAAAAGCAACATAACTTTTGTCCTTACCTGACCAGTATTCCGCGATATTCACAGTTCCTTTCTCATCTATATCGTCCCTAACCTCAATTCGGTCGTTTGTTACAACAGGTATGTCTTTCACATTTTCAATCACATCTGAAATAAAATAAAAGACAAAAGTAATAATGCAAAAGATTTTACTGCAGTTACAGACATAAATGGAGTACCACACTAAATTTAATTAGCACTTACCTGCATTTAAACTGGAGGTATTCTCTTTAGCTATTTTCGTTTTTACAAGTTCAACAAGTTTTTTTCCTCTGCTATACATTATTTCTCCTACACACTATACATTATAATGTAAAAATCAGAGGAATAGTGAAAAATAACGCAGAATCTTCTACTATTGTTATAACTTTATAAGTTAAATTCTAACCACAACCAACAGCTGGGAGAAGTTGTTCCCAATAGTATAAGTCAGTAAACAAGCAACAGTACCAACATAATTTTGACTTGGGTGTAACAGTATAAGTTGACTTGTACTCTTACACCCAACATAATTTTGACTTGGGTGTAACAGTATAAGTTGACTTGTACTCTTACACCCAACATAATGAACTTTATTTCTCTTGGACTGTTAGGTTCAAATCGTTATTACACTGGAAACAAAGTACAGTAGAGACTTATACTCTTAGACACACATAGTCGGCTACTTAAAAAATACTAATATCCGAAAAAAAAAAAATTCAATATTTTGACTTATACTCTTACTCCCTGGAGCCAAAGATATATAAACTGATTAAATATAAAACTTCACTTACTTGAGTCTTTTTAATCGACTGTGACACTATTTAACGACAAAAATAGTATCTCATAAAGATGAGACGATATAATATAACAACAATGATACTCCAGTATAATTTTATGGTGAAACGAAAAAATATTGTCAATATATGTACTGAATTAATTAATGCGTTAACTGCTATTCAGACAATAACATCAACCATAAAGGCTTCTTTGTTTTTAGGTTATCTAAACAAGCGGAACCTTAGAAGAAATAATAAATGGATACAGAAAATCCCGATAGATGGCGTTATAATGTGCCAACTTGGCCAAAATTTTGAAAAACATAGTTTTAACGTGATCGTTGTCTAGTATAAAGATTGAGAATATTTAATAAGTAATGTAATTGTGAATTTTAAACAAAAATAAAATTTTCTACGTATTTATGTGTACAAAAAAATGTAAGTTTGTTAAAACGCAAGATTTTGAAGAAAAAAATGAGTTTTTAATTTTTTTGGAATTGTTCCACCATTTATAAAAATTCAAAAAAATTCCTGAGTATAGAGAAGTATAAAAGACATTTTCTGACGAATTTTGGTCAGTGACATATTTCAAGATGGCTGGGAAAAAAAAATCTTTTCTCCGTTAAAAATCGGTTTTCTATTTGAGAATCATGATCATATGATTTTTTTGTGTTTTGGACTCGTAAGAATTAGGAAAAAAAAATCATCATTAATCAATTCCGAATTTTACTATAAAAATAAAAATAATTTTGAAAAAACAGTTTTTTTTTTTAAATTCTCGAATACCGTTTGAGTTAAAGAGCTAAAAATTGGTGTGACTTATTTTCATTCGACACCAAATCGACCCCCTAAGTATGAGTCAAAAAAGCCATGGGGGCAGAATTCCCATATTAATCCGGCTATGCCCTTTGTATTTATAAAATTCGATTATTTTTTATGAATTTTAATATTTTCCCAATTTTCTAACATAAAAATTACGGATTTTCAAGATGGTGTCCGTAACGTAAATTTCAACGGTGATGTCATAATTCAAAATGGTGGTCATGGTTTCCTAATTCATAGAAACGGCTTATCGGAGGCTTTAGAGATGGATTCTTAAGGGGCCCGCCTACCTGCCGTGAAAGTTGTGATGTAGAGGTTCAGGAGAATCGTTTTTTCACGTAAAATATTAGTCGTGAGATTGTGTGTTTGACATATAAATGAGATTAAGGTACCTCATACTAAGGGTAAATGGTTTTAGCTATATCAGTTTCTTTAGTAATTAGAAAATAAGGGCTTAACATTGCAAAGTAGCTCCTTTTCTGGCTTGTGTTGGGCCATTATTTTTTGTTATTTTTACTTAAAACCACTTAACCTTAGTAGATATGTCCTTTATCTTTCGATCCCGTGACTGTTTGCACCTTGTTACAACTGAAAATTTTGAAGAAATATTGTTTTTTTAAAGTGTGTACTGCACAAATATGCTGCCAATGTTGTGGCATATTGAAGGCTTCGCGATACCGAGCCTAGAGGACAATAGAGAGAGAGAGAGCGACAAGCTCATCCACAGCAGGGGTCGGCTCTCTGTCTCCTCCCTTGCTTCGCATATCCTTCGCTTCCTCTTCAGTTGTTTTTCGTCTTCCTGGACGTGGTGGCAGAGTTCTTACTGCGGCCGCATTCCAACTTGTATCTGGCAGCCGAGTGCTATGGAAATTCAAAACGTTGACCGGCGACGGGGGAAGAAGACTCAATTGCATCTCTTTGCTCCTCGTAAGAAGAAAATAACTAATAAAGGAAGAAAACACTGTATCGTTGGAAATAAGTAAGTACTGTTTATAATAATTATTTTAAACATAGCAATTAGAACCATACAGATGTATTGCGCGCGAGTAAAAAGTGTCGGTAGTAGTATGTAAATGGCGGTACTAGATCACGCTTCAGGCTGTGGAGCCGAGAGCCGGTCCGCCATATTGGATTTGTGACGTCACGGGCGGCAAAAATTCCTCAAAATTCCTCAAAAATGACTCAAAATGACTCAAAATTTCCCGTTTTAAGAAAAAATTTCCCGTTTTCGAGGGAAAAATTCCCGTTTCGAGGGAAAATTTCCCGTTTTATTCCTCAAAAATCCCAGCGGCTAGAAATGTCCTGATAGAGGCTTAAGCATCCTTAACTCAAGCCTCAGTTAAGCCTCTATCAGGATGTGACCTTGACCTTTGACCTTGACCCCGACGGCCATCTTGGATCCACCATCTTGGATGACGTCATTTCGTTTTCTCGAACATTCCGGCATTGTGTTATCCGCCATTTTGAATTATGACGTCATCGTTGCAATTTACGTTACGGCCGCCATTTTTAAATTTATTATCCGATTTTAATGAAAAAAATTTAAAATTATAAAAAATTAAATAATAAAATTTTTAATAAAATATTTAAAAAACAAACATTTACGACACGGAGCTCGGAGTCCTCGGTTCAAACCCGTCGAGTGCAACAAAAATAAAAATGGCGACCGATCCTTCCCCCCGCGGTGGCTGCAGGCATACTGACTCCCACCACTTTTTTTTTCAAAGCATATATATCGTCAGGTAGTATGACGTCATGTCCGCCATCTTGTCCTCGTCTGCTGGAAGCCATCATCAGTGTATCGTCGGCGTGAGTGCGCTGACGCCATGTTAGTTTAATTCTTATCCGCTAGAGTGCAGTAATCATTTATTATTGCTGTGACACCCGACATCTTGTCATTTGGCCGCCATCTTGAAAATCCGTAATTATTTAGCTAGAAATTCGGGAAAAATTAGAAATTCATTAAATAAATCACCCATTAATTTACATATTGATTCGATCCGCTCCTATCCTTGGTTCAATACCTGACCGATGCAATAATGTTTAATTTTATGTAAAATAATAATAATTTCAATATACCATGTTCAACATTCTTAAAGAGACTTTAAAACCTCTACTACCATCATCCTATAAGCCATCAAGACCAACATATTGGTAATTCGTAATTGTAATGCTAGAGATTCGGGAAAAAGTTCAAAATTCATTAAATAAATTGGCAATAAATATACTGATTGATTAGATCGACTTAGGTCCTTGGTTCGATCCCTGACCGATACCAAATAACTTTAATACTTTAAAAAAGTACCACTAAAGTGACAGGTTTGGAAAAATAAAAACACCACAAGTTCTTTTAAAATACTTTTATTACATACTACAAGTACAAAAAAATACACAGACAAATTACTAAAGTCTTGTGGATTTCTCGATGTCTGCATCTGCCACCCACGAATTAAAGCGAGGTGGAAAGCCCCACCACTTGACGTAGGACAGTACATTTCTTCGTTTTATAATCTTCTCCACCAAGTACATATCGGGATACAACGTAGGCTGAATCTCTTCGGCATAGAAGCCGCCATGGATAGGTTTGCGGTCCAAATCTTCAAGGTAGTAGGTCCTAGGCTCTGATTCATGAACATGTGTCACACGAAAAAGTTCTGGACTCCAGTTCGCAGTGAAACCTTTCTCGAAGGTACCTTTCTGCTTGGAGATTCGCACAATGTCACCGAGGTTAGCTTTACGCTTTCGTGGATCTTTCTTCTTCGTGTTGGAAAACACTGTTTGAAGCAGGCGATTGTCCGTTACGTCCTTTGGCTTCATTTTCGTGGTAGAATGCACCGTGGAATTATACTCGCTTATTAGTTTCGGCAAGATGTCAAGCCACTTGTAATTTCCGTTAGCCGTGAACTGCCGCCACATCTTGGAACGCAAAGTTCTGTTAAACCTTTCGACAACAGAGGCTTTTACGTTACTAAATGTACAGTAGTGTTTGATGCCATACTTCTTCATCAAAGCCTTGAAGGTTGCATTATAGAATTCTTTCCCGAGATCCGTTTGCAGGTGCAACGGTACACGTCCATCACGCAAAATATTGTTCATGGCCTTGGCTACTTCAGTTGCAGTCTTTGATTTGACAGGTCTAGCCCAAGCGAACTTGCTATAAAAATCGATGACTGTCAACATGTACTTGAAACCTTTATTCAATCGGGAATACTGTATCATCTCAACAAGGTCCGCCTGGAATTAATCGTCAATTCCACGAACTATGACTTTGCGACGAAGGTATTTCCGTCTAGCAGGAGCATGAAGTTCGCGAGCGATTCCGGTTCGACTCATTGTATGTAGCCGGCTTCCTTCAGTTCTTCAAGTATGGAGACTATTTCGTTGATGTGCGAATAGTTTCCTACACTAAGCGAAGCATGTAGAATTCTAAGGCGATCAACTAATTCATTAGGGTCATCCCAATATACATAGTCAAATGTCTGACCACTTTCTAGCTTTTTTAAACCTTCGCCATATATTGTTAGTTCACTGAAGAGATTAGCGAGAATGTCGATTTTTTCATGATCTACGTCTTTATATACACCACTATCTGGATCGTTATCGCGAAAATGTGAATTGTTTAGCTCTAGCAGTTTTTTGTACTCTTGTAAGTCTTTGTGAGAATATCCTTTAGGCTCCCTGCGAAACAGCAATTCGTACAGACCCGGAGTCCCGCGCGTTTTGAACTCTGCTACGCGCACGATGTTTCCTGGTAGAAAGTCTATTTCTTTAGCACCGAGGAACCACTTATTATGTTTTCAGTACACTCCGTAGGTCGTGTCATTATTCCGGCTCGTAAACGATATCAGGTATGGTCGGACCATTGCATTAACTTGATGTCCCTTTTTCGGTATTTTTTTCTTGTGCATGGACTCTGTACTCGTTAAGTCCTCTTCTTCTCGATCTGGCTCATACTTTCTCTTCTTTACAGTCGGCATTTCATCTTCAACTTCTGTCTTCACAATGATGGCTGGTTCTTCCTTGTTTTTAAGTTCGTCGAGACGACTAGTGATTGGTTTAAATATCTCCTCATTTGACATCTCACGTGCAAGTCTGGTTCGTCTAGCAAGTAGATATTTTTCGCGAACAGACTGTATAGCTCGATGAAGGTCACTGGCCAGGTCCGACATTGTACTGGCTGAAAACTTATTGCAAGGCCTCCTTATATACTTTTTTATTCGTTCGCAGAAACTTCTTTCTTGTGTTTGGCTGAATCTGAATTTGTTGACAAGTGAGATAGTGATGCTTTCAGACTACTTTGAAAAGTCCTCAGATCGTCACGTCTTTGTGCATTCGATACTTCGATCATGTCGCGAATGCGAGAATCCGAAGCTTCCACGCGCTGGTCTATGGATACGAGGTACTCAAGTAATTCCTTTTTCACACTGTCTACTTTTTAAGCTAGTAGCGAAATGTATTTGTGGATATCGCTGTCATGAGACTTGAGAGCAGTACGTAAGTCTCGACTGCTACGGCCGAATTTCGAAATGCTATGACTCATGTTTGGCAATAAACTGATCGAAACCTCGTCTGTACCTACCCTTATATAGAGGCCAGACTTTGACTATAACTAGGAATCCGTGTTCTTCTTTCCAACACAAGGAGCACATGTCTTTGAATTCCTGGAATGTCATGTCGGTGTTTACATGATCGTCATAAGCGTGGCGTAAATTAAGTTCGTCCACGCGAAACAAAACTATGACATTCGCATTGTCTCGTAGGAGATGTTTTGGAAGACGACCGTACGTCTGACACAGGTAAACGCAGTCTACCTTGGCGTGTCTGCCCATGGAAAAGTACTCTTGTATTATGCCTTGTTTCTCGCACATTACATCGTCGAACACAAACACGGAATTAGGCTTAGCTTCGTTTGGAGGTACAACATCGGTATTATCGCTAAACGGAAAATACTCCAGACCATCCACAGATTGTAGAACAGCGGCCAAGCGCTGGTACTTTGGCTGTTGCAACGACTTGGAATACAAGTAAACGTTCTCGAACCGAAGACCGTTTGGCTCCTCCAGTAAACTCAGTAAAACACACGTCTTGCCACAGTTGGACGGACCCGCCATTATGCATCGTACGGCAGAAGGCAACAGTAAGCCATGTCGTGATTCACGCGCACTAAATACATCGTCTTGCGTAATGCGCACGGGCAAACACACGTCTTGCTTGACGACCTGCATTGTACTAAAGTAATTGTATAAGAGCAATCGTATTTATTGATTTTAGGTCAGTTGCATGTAATGTCTCGAAGAGGTAAGAACAAAAAACACATCGGCGCGGGACTCGTAAACTCGCTGATAAACAACCTACCATTCGAGCTACACATTCCCGGCTACAGATTTTGCGGCCCCGGAACTAAACTAGCGAAAAGGTTAGCTCGCGGTGACGTGGGAATTAATTCTCTGGACGAAAAGTGCAAGCAGCACGATATCGCATATTCATTAAGCAAGGATCTGGAATCTAGGCACCGTGCCGACGAGATATTGGCACAGGAAGCCGAAGATATAAGTAAATCGTCGAACGCGGGACTTGGAGAGAAAATCGCAGCATGGGGCGTTTCCAAAATCATGAAGGCAAAGACGAAATTAGGACTGGGCGCTCGTCGAGCCGGCTCCATCAAGTCAAAGACTAACTCGCGCAAGACCAAACGCAAGACTGGTGCAGGTGTGCAAAAAGCCAAGCAAAAATTACAGACTCTCGACAAGAAGATTATAGGAGGATTTCTTCCTTTGCTTTTGCCTGCATTGGTTGTTCTCGGCGGCCTCATCGGTGCAACGAGCGGTATAGTGCGGGCAGTCAACACTTCGAAGAATGAACGCAAGCAGTTAAAAGAAGCACAGCGACATAATGCCAGCATGGAAGCCATTGCCATCGGTAAAAAAAACGGCGCAGGACTCTACTTGCAACCTCACAAGACAGGTCGTGGCATGAAAAAGAAACGAATGAAAAAATCCTAAGTTCTTTGCCGAAACGACCGCTCCCCAACGTAGATTTAATAAAGTACGCACGCAAACTTCAAATACCAAATTTCCGCGGTGTGTTTATGCGAGACACTTTGCCCAGCAAGCCAAAAACGCACGAACGTGCCATCATTAATTTAGACACGTCGGCGGGTCGCGGCACGCACTGGGTAGCCTATGTAAAGACTGGAAACATGGCCGAGTACTACGATAGTTTTGGAAATTTACGGCCTCCGCCCGAACTGCGACAGTACCTGGGTCGGACCACTACGTTGTTTTACAATTACGAAACGGAACAGAGGCCTAATCAAACAAACTGCGGACACTTGTGTCTTCGCTTTTTAACAAACAAAAATTAGCTGACCAATAAAAATTGCTACTTAAAGGTTGTGCAGTGACGATAATTTATTAGTCATGTCGATAACACTTACCTTGACAGGTCATGCATCTGAGCTGCGGGCGGTTCATTTCCCGCCTCTGGATTTAGACGGAGAATGGTGTATCGGACTCGTAGATTTTCAAACGTATAATGCCATACCGAACATCGACGAGGAATACTGCAAGATCTGCTTCCTGAAAAGCGATGGGACCGCTCATGAAATACGGTTACCTGTTGGCTCTTACGAAATAGATGACATTGCAAATTACATCAGGGATATGTTACCACAGGATGTAGACTTTCAACTGCGTGGAAATCCAAACACTCAAAAAAGCCTTCTAACATGCAGTGAAAATGTCGACTTTACGAAACCTGGGACCATAGGTACGATGCTCGGATTCGAATCAAAGGTGTATGGTACAGGAAGAACGTACGAATCTACGCGCGCAGTAAACATTTTGCCTGTGAATGTCATAAGAATAAACTGTAATTTGGCAAGTGGAACGTATCTCAACGGAAGACTAAGCAACATGCTGCACGAGTTTTCGCCGATGGTCCCGCCAGGATATAAACTGGTCGAAGTACCACAAAGTATCATTTACGTTCCAGTCGTCGTGAAGTGCGCACACGAAGTCAACGTCCGAATCGTTGACCAGCGAGGACGATTGGTGAATTTTCAAGACGAGGAAATTACATTACGTCTGCACTTGAAGCGATGGGCATAAAGTTCGTAACACCGAACAGTTATAAAAGAAATCGTATTGTCATGAATAATAACAGTTCTCTACCAGACATCGGTGCATTAACACCTGTCAACATAAAGTATCTCCTTAGTATTGGACAAGTGCCGAATAAATATGGAAGACGAAATCCTCAACGTGGAAGATCCGGTCATTTTTGATGACAGCATTACGAAAATGGAATTGCACGAGTACCAGCCTTTCCTGCTCGGACCGTACGCACTACCATCGGAAGTACGCATTGCTGTACAGCACCAAGATATTTGTACTTTACCTTCGCAGTCATTTCTACGTATAAGAGGCACGCTGACAAAAGCGGATGGTACGCACCCGACAACGACATCAATATCCTGCAATGGTATTCTTCACCTAATCGAGCGCATTACATATGTACTCAATGGCGTCGAGGTAGACCAGACGAGAGATGTAGGCATAACATCTGCTATGAAAAATTACCTTTCGCTCACGCCAAATGAACTGTCTGCTGCAAAGATGGCCGGATGGGCTCTCGAGGATGAATATAAGCTTCCGGTTTATGCCGAAGGGAAGTTCGAAGTTTGTGTTCCTCTGCCCATGCTTCTCGGATTCGCTGAGGGCTACAAGCATATAATCATTAATTCGAAACAAGAGCTCGTACTGCTTCTAGCCAACACGCACATTAATGCAATTGTCGCCGCTGCAGAAAACCCTCAAGATGTCTCGCTAACACTACAGTCTATCGAGTGGATGCTGCCCCACATCCAAGTGAGCACCGTTGAACGAGTCAAGATGTTGAAGAACATAGAAAATGGCAGGAACTTCGATGTGCCATTCCGATCCTGGAGCCTGGAAACCTATCCTGGCTTGCCTCATAGTCAGCGTATCAATTGGATAGTAAAGTCCAGCTTCGCTACGGACAAACCAAGATACATCATCGTCGGACTTCAGACCGGAAGACAGCTCAATGCAGGAGTAAGTCGCTCCGTATTCGATAACTGTCAAATACGTAATGTAAAAATATTTTTAAACAGCGAAAGTTATCCGTACGTTGACATGAACATGGATTTTGAAAGTGGAAGATTTCTTCTAGCATATCAAATGTATGCCAAGTTTCAGCAAGCTTACTACGGGCGGATACAGTCACCGATACTGAGCCCCGACAGTTTCAAGAACAAGGCACCGTTAATGGTGTTTGACGTTTCCAAACAGGATGATCGTATAAATTCAAACATCATCGACTGTAGGATCGAGATAACGACTAGCGGAAATATTCCGTCAAACACCTATGCTTTTTGTCTGATACTTCACGATCGGCTTGCATCGTACAATTGTCGAGACAAACTTGTGAAAATTCTGACATAAATACCGTTTCGTTTTCTATGATAATTTAGTTACGACCGAGCATTGCTAGCCACAAGATGTACTGCAACCTGCAAGGTTTCCAGAGCCAAAACGGATTCGTGCTCAAGGAAATTGGCGTCACTCACGAAGGCCGGACTCGAACACGCACTTTCAGACCTCCGTATCCGTGGAAACTACTAGACTAAAAAAGTAAACGGTCGAATGAATGGCTATGTAAATATTATCACGGACTAGAGTGGGACGAAGGAAAAATTCCGTACCACCAAGTGAAAAACACTATTGAAGATTTACTACTGCAAAACGAAATAATCTACGTTGCCGGACCTGAACAGAAGAAATGGCTACGAGAACTGTGTGACGTCGGAGCAGCTGAAATCGTAGATATACAGACCGACTACGGCTGTCCTTCCCTGCACAAGCTTAGTGCAATATACGCCGTGCAGCTACGTGACAAGTTTGAACGTGTCTGTGCCTGTACAAACTCGCGGCTAATGCAGAAATGGCACACTCAATGTTAGTAGGAGCCTGCATATATATAAATGGCGTACCTACGTACGTGCCTTCAGTTGATGTTCTACCCGCAAGAAGATGTTTACGTTTCATCCTGCTAACGTGTATGTGAGCGCAAGACCTAGCTTCAGCAGTGTCGAGTACAGCTACTGGGATTCCGGGTATCTACGTACATATACAGAAACCTCTGATGGAGGCCCTCAGCATTGTCGGTTTGCGCACTTTCCTGTGTCCTACGAACCGACCCAGCAGCTGGTAGATTGTTGCGAACCTGGAAACTGCGCCATCTATCACATGAGACCACACACAATCCTTCCTGCTAGCATCGCTGAGGTAGTCGCCTCGTCTGCCCGTGCAACACCAAACATGGACGTGTTGCAACCTGTTGCGACCTGTGATGCTTCTACGCAGACGTCCAAACGGTGTGCGTCTCGTCGTCGCAGTTCAGGCAGTGAATCTGTCCCAACTAGCACTGAGCCTAAGCCCAGGCGTAGACGTGGTCACAGACGTCACCGACCATGTCTTGTCGGAGTGGTCGACGTTGCAGAAGATGACCAGCTGGAAACCTGTGTTCCTGATCGCGTGACCGGCGAACCAGTTGGAACCGGAGTCAACAAACCAGTTGGAACCTGAGTCGACGAGTCAGTTCGTGCGGCATTAAAGACTTTGCTTGTGAAAATGCTTGATTCCTTAACCTAATATGTATTTGTGTACTTTTTATAAATAAATGTGTAAAAATTGAACTCGTGTGTTTTTTATTTCTACAATTTTTAGGTACCTAATAAAAAAATAATTTTAAATACAGACATTATTTTGACTCATGTAGCATACTAGTAGACCGTGGGTATATAAGCGAGGTTCGGACGACTGGACCCGCAGTTCACCTCTGGCCGCGGTGCAGTACGGACGTGCTCTCTCCAGTAAGTTTTGTGAGATTTAGTTACTGCTCCAATGTCGTCCGGGATAGACTGTTTACCATCAGCAGCGGGGACCTCGATGGCAGCAACGATGATGGCGTCGGAGATCCCGATACCTGCTGCAGAGGAGACAACGATACGTGCTGTTCCACCATCAGCTGAAGTTTCACCATCTGCATTCCAGACATCAATTAATGAAGAGCGTACAGCGCATCAATGCAAATATTGTGACGCATCTTTTACTAAACCTACGAATGCGCGCAGACATGAAAGAAGCAGCTGTCAGAATAGTGCTCAAAGAATACAATTTCAGTGTATAAAATGTAATAAACTAATTTCACGTCTCGATAGCTTACATCATCATTATAAAAAATGCTATCGAGAAAGTTAAATGCGAGTATAATTCCACGGTGCATTCTACCACGAAAATGAAGCCAAAGGACGTAACGGACAATCGCCTGCTTCAAACAGTGTTTTCCAACACGAAGAAGAAAGATCCACGAAAGCGTAAAGCTAACCTCGGTGACATTGTGCGAATCTCCAAGCAGAAATGTATCTTCGAGAAAGGTTTCACTGCGAACTGGAGTCCAGAACTTTTCCGTGTGACACATGTTCGTGAATCAGAGCCTAGGACCTACTACCTCGACGATTTGGACCGCAAACCTATCCATGGCGGCTTCTATGCCGAAGAGATTCAGCCTACGTTGTATCCCGATATGTACTTGGTGGAGAAGATTTTAAAACGAAGAAATGGACTGTCCTACGTCAAGTGGTGGGGCTTTCCACCTCGCTTTAATTCGTGGGTGGCAGATGCAGACATCGAGAAATCCACAAGACTTTAGTAATTTGTCTGTGTATTTTTTTGTACTTGTAATATGTAATAAAAGTATTTTAAAAGAACTTGTGGTGTTTTTATTTTATCAAACCTGTCACTTTAGTGGTACTTTTTTAAAGTATTAAAGTTGTTTGGTATCGGTCAGGGATCGAACCAAGGACCTAAGTCGATCTAATCAATCAGTATATTTATTGCCAATTTATTTAATGAATTTTGAACTTTTTCCCGAATCTCTAGCATTACAATTACGAATTACCAATATGTTGGTCTTGATGGCTTATAGGATGATGATAGTAGAGGTTTTAAAGTCTCTTTAAGAATGTTGAACATGGTATATTGAAATTTTTATTATTTTACATAAAATTAAACATTATTGCATCGGTCAGGTATCGAACCAAGGATAGGAGCGGATCGAATCAATATGTAAATTAATGGGTGATTTATTTAATGAATTTCTAATTTTTCCCGAATTTCTAGCTAAATAATTACGGATTTTCAAGATGGCGGCCAAATGACAAGATGTCGGGTGTCACAGCAATAATAAATGATTACTGCACTCTAGCGGATAAGAATTAAACTAACATGGCGTCAGCGCACTCACGCCGACGATACACTGATGATGGCTTCCAGCAGACGAGGACAAGATGGCGGACATGACGTCATACTACCTGACGATATATATGCTTTGAAAAAAAAGTGGTGGGAGTCAGTATGCCTGCAGCCACCGCGGGGGGAAGGATCGGTCGCCATTTTTATTTTTTTTGCACTCGACGGGTTTGAACCGAGGACTCCGAGCTCCGTGTCGTAAATGTTTGTTTTTTAAATATTTTATTAAAAATTTTATTATTTAATTTTTTATAATTTTAAAATTTTTTCATTAAAATCGGATAATAAATTTAAAGATGGCGGCCATAACGTAAATTGCAACGATGACGTCATAATTCAAAATGGCGGATAACACAATGCCGGAATGTTCGAGAAAACGAAATGACGTCATCCAAGATGGTGGATCCAAGATGGCCGTCGGGGTCAAGGTCAAAGGTCAAGGTCACATCCTGATAGAGGCTTAACTGAGGCTTGAGTTAAGGATGCTTAAGCCTCTATCAGGACATTTCTAGCCGCTGGGATTTTTGAGGAATAAAACGGGAAATTTTCCCTCGAAACGGGAATTTTTCCCTCGAAAACGGGAAATTTTTTCTTAAAACGGGAAATTTTGAGTCATTTTGAGTCATTTTTGAGGAATTTTGAGGAATTTTTGCCGCCCGTGACGTCACAAATCCAATATGGCGGACCGGCTCTCGGCTCCACAGCCTGAAGCCTGATCTAGTACCGCCATTTACATACTACTGTCGGTATAACTTAATTAAACACATAGGTAATTTTTATATGTATATATTTTATATGTATACCAGCAAAAGTTCACTTGTAATATCTAGATTCGCAATGAAAGTGCGTGTTTTAGAAACTCAATTCAAATCCTAACATTTCGGTTTTTCATCTTTTTGCTTAATTAGTCCAGGCAATAATTTAAAGTCTCATGTCTTCCCTAATTTTCTTCAATAAATTGTGTTACTCGTCTGTCGTTAAGACGATGTAATGACATGTGTTTGCTAAAGGCCACAAATTCAATGGCTTGCTGTGAACATAAAAATAAATATTATTTCATAGTGAACATGTGTCCGGAAAAGGCACCTGTTCTGCACCCCGCTAGTTATCTGCTGGCTGGGAGACGAGTGATTGTCTGACAATCAGGTATCCCCGTATTCGGAAATTCAACTTTGCATGCACTGGTGATTTAATCAAATGTAAACGGTTGAGGTATTTTCTGAACATCAGGTAGATTGTTTTGAAAACAAAATACATAATCATTCAATAAATTTGTGTTGGATTTTAATCTAGTGGGATACATAAATAATTATTTATGTCAGGAATTTTTAAAAGCAAACTTAAAATATTTTCGGACGTACGGTAGTATCTTAGTATATGGAATAATAAACACAATACAAGCAAATCCGTACAGTTCCAATATTATATCATAACTATTTATCCCTTTTGTTTTTTTATATTTTTTTTTCAAGATTCATTGGGTAATGTTCCATTGCATCACCAGGTTTTCAAGTCGGTTTAGCTGATTAATAAATCTCTTCCTCCGAAATATAAAACCGCAATTTCCGAACGGCCGACGTAGACTTACATCAGTGAAAGTACGTTTGAATGTCCAAATACTTGGTTATATACATGAATAGTGTAGGGAGGGGAGCGACAGCACGCCAATCAGTCAAAGAACTGACAGGGCGCAGAGAAGCGCGCGTAATTCAACTGTGCGCACATGTGTCTGCCTCTGTGGGATATTTGTTGGATGACATTTCCGGGCTCATGCTCACAAAAAAATAATGTTTGTTTTTGCATTCTCTGGCGCCCTTTTCATATGAAACAAATTCTCGAAAATGCTATAGATGGATTAATTTTTTACCGTGGCGAGGCGTATTATTGTTTCAAGGGAAGCAATGCTCAACTACAATTGTACACGATGACTGAGTGACATACAACACCAATAAACTGCGAGTTTTTGTGTGCTATATAAAGTAATAAAGTACAACCACACACGCTGTAACAGTATAGCATTGGTTGCTACACAAAAAAACTAGTGCACGGTTCTCTAAATACTCAGTCGGTTCATGTCTTGCTACCCTTGGAACACAACCACGTCTCGCCACTATTATTTCACTCTCAATAAGCCTCTAGAGGAAGTTATAAATTTAATTTGAAGTTAAATTACAAGTAACACTTAAACTTATTATTTCAGGATGATGTTTTTAAAGAAAGACGATCCTAGGATAAACCTTTCATGCACAGAAAGTTCACGCAAGATGGTTTTGGAAAAAAATGTGACCAGCAATATTCCTCGCCAGCCAGAGATAGTTCATATGTCACTAGAAAGGTAAGAAACGTTATGTAGCCTTATAATTTAAATCTTTCATGATATTAAAAATATCATGTTTGTTGCGTGATTGTATCGTGACCAAAAATATTCATAGTAGGGCCTACATATTATTTCATTGTTGAGCTAACGAAACATTAAGTAACGAATTAGACCTATATTATTAATTTTTCTTAAACTAATTATGTTAATAAATTCTGACAAACACTCACACTGTTTTCTACACAGTATGTTCCTCAACTACAGGTACAAACGCCGTAAGGTGAATCTCCGTGCAAAACAATAGATAATATACACGACACTATATCCTTAACTTAATATTAAGGGCGTCATAAGCAACTTAATATCGGATTTTAAAACTGCATTTACCAAAAAAAATTATTGTGATAAAAAAAATATATTTTGGTATTTTCCAACAAACAGGAAATGCTTGATAATAATGCTTACCCTTATGAAAATAGTGGGTGGGGGGGTTGTTACCCTCTAATTTCATAAAAAAAAATTCTGTCAGTATTTTCAAACGCCTGAAGATGGTTTGTACAGTAATGTTACCTTACAAAAGAGGTCTTTATGTTGAAACTGTCGAGGACGCACCATTTTCTTTCAAATCACATATGAAGTCTAGGTTGCAGCGATAGTGCCAAAAACAATTTACGTTATTGTGAGTGTGTTAAATTTTGTTTTAATTGAATTTACACCATCGATAATGCAGTGCACACTATAAAACATACAAGTACCCAGTATTACCCATACTCCAATCTCCGCAGCTTGGGTGAATATGTATATATATATATATTTATTTATTTATTTATATATGTCTATATATGCACACATATATATAAATATCTTTATATATATATTTCTTGTGTGCGTGTGTATGTCACTGAACTCCTCCTAGACGGCTGGACCGATTTTGATGAAATTTTTTGTGTGAGTTCACGGGGATTCGAGGATGGTTTAGATTCACAATTGGATATTTTATCTCGATTCTGAGTTAAGAAAAAACTAAAAAAACACGCTTTAAAAGCAAAAAAAAAACTAAGCATTGTTGATAATTAGCCTCCATGGCAACGGGCTTTTGTATTGTTGTTGCCTTCTGCGTAAACATGGGAAAGGTTTTTGGTAACGGCAGTGGCGTGCCCAAGAGGTGGGGTATGTATAATGAGAAGATACAAAATGTCCAGCGTATAAATACTTACCGCTATATGTACATTTGGGCAGGACAATATCTGTCGGGTCCGCTAGAAAGATATATAGAGATATATATGTAGAAATATATATAGAGATATATATGTAGAAAGATATAGAGAGATAGAGATATAAATAGAAAGATAGAGAGAGTAATAGAGATATACATAGAGAGATAGAGAATAAGAGAGATAAAGAGAGATGCTTAGTATACGTTTAAAAAATTACAACAAAAAAATTGATTGAGGCATTGCAACGCATGCCGGGCATTATCTAGTATATTTATAAGAAAACACTATACATTAACTCATCAACACGAATCTGTAACCTGTAGGCGCACTGTGGGGGCCACAAAATATTTTGTTTGTTAGTCTACTGAGCTCTCGGAGCCTGGAACCGCTAAAGAGTAACGCCCATATAGGAGGGATTGTGGATTTATTTTAGAAGCCAAATTTGGCAACCAAAACTTTCACCAAGCAGAGCCACCATCACATGCTGGATGGCAGCTTATAAGATAATCGGGTAGTAACAGCAATAGATTTTTAAACAAAAAGGGTTATTTTTAATATTGCCGTAATATTTCCAAAACAAAAAGGACAATATATACGATTACAAAATATATAATTTAATACAATATTATAAATAAGTAGAATAGAAAAGGGGCTCCGAGGACAGGCTTCAGGCTGTGGTGCCTGTAGTGGCGACCGCTATCTTGGATTGTGATGTCACGGCGGCCATATTGGATGAGTGTGACCTTGACCTTTCACCTTGACCTTGACCCCGGCGGCCATTTTGTATCCGCCATTTTGGATGACGTCATTTTGTTTTCTCGAACATTCCGGCAATTTGTTTTCCGCCATTTTGAACTATGACGTCACCATTGCTATTTCCTATATGTCCGCCATCTTTAAAATCTTTATTTATTATCCGAATTTAATGAAAAAAATTTTAATGTTTATAAAAAAAATTCATTAATAAAATTTTAATAAAAACTATTTAAAAACAATCGTTTATGGCACGGAGCACGCAGTCCTCGGTTCGAACCCGGTGAGGGCAAAAAAATAAAAATTGCGATCGAACCTTCCTCCAAGGAAGCCACTGGCAGACAGACTCCCCCCACCACTAATACCGAGGTATATATCGTCACCTAGTATGACGTCATGTCCGCCATCTTGTCTTCGTCTGCTGGAAGCCACCATCTTGTTATCGACTGCTAGAGTGTGCTAATGCCATGTTAGTTTAATCATTACCCGCTAGAGTGTAGTAATCATTTATTATTATAACTGTGACACCCGCCATTTTGTCATTTGGACTCCATCTTGAAAATATATACTTATTATCCGATTTTAATGAAAACAATTCCAAAATTCATTAAATAATTTAGTAATCAATATACTGATTGATTCCATCGATTCCTGTCCCTGGTTCGATCCCTGGGCGATACAAAACAACTTTATTTTAAAAAATACCATAAAAGTGACAGGTTTAAGAAAATAAAAACCCTACAAGTTCTATTAAAAACCAAAAAAAATTATTACATAAACTCTACTCTACTACAAGCACAAAAAAACCACAGACAAATTACTAAAGTCTTGTAGATTTCTCGATTTCTGCATCTCCCACCCACGAATTAAAGCGAGGTGGAACACCACACCACTTGACGAAGGATCGTCCATTTCTTCGTTTTATAATCTTCTCCACCAAGTACGTATCGGGATACAATGTAGGCTGAATCTCTTCGGCATAGAAGCCGCCACTAATTAGTTTGTGGTCCAAATCCTCGAGGTAGTAGGTCCTAGGCTCTGATTCACGAACATGTGTCACACGGAAAAGCTCGGGACTCCAGTTCGCAGTGAAACCTTTCTCGAAGATACCTTTTTGCTTGGAGATTCGCAAAATGTCACCGATGTTAGCTTTAATCTTTCGTGGATCTTTCTTCTTCGTGTTGGAAAACACTGTTCGAAGCAAACGATTGTCCTTTATGTCCTTTGGATTCATTTTCGTCGTAGAATGCACCGAGGAATTATACTCGCTTATTAGTATCGGCAAGAGGTCAAGCCACTTGTAATTTTCGTTAGCCGTGAACTGTCACCACATCTTGGAACACAAAGTTCTGTTAAACTTTCGACAACAGAGACATTTATTTTACTAAATGTAGAGTAGTCTTTGATGCCATACTTCTTCACCAAAGCCTTGAAGGTTGCATTGTAGAATTCTTTCCCGAGGTCCGTTTGCAGGTGCGACGGTACACGACCATCCCGCAAAACATTGTTCATGGCCTTGGTTACTTAATTTGCAGTCTTTGATTTTACAGGTCCAGCCCAAGCGAACATGCTATAAACATCGATGACTGTCAACATGTACTTCAAACCTTTATTCAATCGGGAATACAGTATCATCTCAACAAGGTCCGCCTGGATTAAATCATCAATTCCACGAACTATAACCTTGCGACGAAGGTATTTTCGTCTAGCAGGAGCATGAAGTTCGCGAGCGATTCCGGGTCGACTCATTGTATGTAGCCGGCTCCCCTCAGTTCTTCGAGTATGGAGACTATTTCGTTGATGTGCGAATAGTTTCCTACACTAAGCGAAGCATGTAGAATTCTAAGTCGATCAACTAATTCATTGGGATCGTCCCAATATACATAGTCAAATATCTGACCACATTCTAGCTTTTTTAACCTTCTCCATGTATTGTTAATTCACTGAAGAGTTTAGCGAGAATGTCGATTTTTTCATGATCTTCGTCTTTATATAACCACTATCTGGATAGTTATCGCAAAAATGTGCATTGGTTAGCTCTAGCAGTTTTTTGTACTCTTTTAAGTCTTTGTGAGAATATCCTTTAGGCTCCCTGCGAAACAGCAATTCGTACAGACACGGACTCCCACACATTTGAACTCATCTACGCGCACGATATTTCCTGGTAGAAAGTCTATTTCTTTAGCACCGAGGAACCACTTATTATATTTTCTGTACACTCCATAGGTCGTGTCATTTATCCGACTCGTAAACGATATCAGGTATGGTAGGACCATTGCATTAACTTGGTGTCCCTTTTTCGGTATTTTCTTGGTCATGGACTCTGTACTCGTTAAGTCCTCTTCTTCTTGATCTGGTTCCTACTTTCTCTTCTTTACAGTTGACAATTCATCTTCAACTTGTGTCTTCCCATTGATGACTGGTTATTCCTTATTTTTAAGTTCGTCAAGGCAACTAGTGATTGGTTTAAATATCTCTTCATTTTCCATCTCACGTGCAAGTCTGGTTTGTCTAGCAAGTAGATATTTTTCACGAACAGACTGTATAGCTCGATGAAGGTCACTGGCCAGGTCCGACATTGTACTGGCTGAAAACATATTGCAAGACCTCCTTTTATTCTTTTTTATTCGTTCGCAGAAACTTCTTTCTTGGTTTTGGCTAAATCTGAATTTGTTGACAAGTGAGTTAGTGATGCTTTCAGACTACTTTGAAAAGTCCTGAAATCGTCACATCTTTGAGCATTCGATACTTCGATCATGTCGCGAATGCATGAATCCGAGTCTTCGATGGCAACGAGATAATCTAGTAATTCGTTTTTCAAACTTTCTACTTTTTGAGCCAGTAGCGAAATGTAATTGCCGATAACATCATCATGAGACTTGAGAGCAGTACGTAAGTCTCGACTGCTACGACCGAATTTTGAAATGATATGACTCATGTTTGACGATAAACTGATCGAAACCTTGTCTGTACCTACCCTTATATAGAGGCCAGTCTTTGACTTTAACTTGGAATCGGTGTTCTTTTTTCCAACACAAGTAGCACATGTCTTTGAATTCCTGGAATGTCATGTCAGTGTTTACATGATCGTCATAAGCGTGACGTAAATTGAGTTCGTCCATGCGAAAAAGCACTATGACATTCGCGTTGTCTCGTAGGAGATGTTTTGGAATACGACTGTACGTCTGACACAGGTAAACACAGTCTACCTTGGCGTGTCTGCCCATGGAAAAGTACTCTTGTATTATGCCTTGCTTCTCGTACATTACATCGTTGAAAACAAACACGATATTGGCTTTTGTTTCGCTTGGAGGTACCACATCTGCATTATCATTAAACGGCAAATACTCCAGACCATCCACCAATTGTAGAACCGTAGCTAGTCGCTGGTATTTTGGCTGTTGCAACGATTTGGAATAGAGGTACACATTTTCAAAACTAAGACCGTTTGGCTCCTCTAATAAACTCAGTAGAACACACGTTTTACCGCAGTTGGATGGCCATGCCATTATGCATCGTACAGCAGAAGGCAACAGTAATCCATGTCGTGCTTCACGAGCACTAAATACATTGTCTTGCGTAATGCGAACGGGCAAACACACTTCTTGCTTGACGACTTGCATTGTACTGAAGCGGGCGCTTAGCCCTGACATTCGCGCATGCGTCTGATCGGCGACCTTCCCCTCTTCCCCACTCCTTTCCAGTCTTCCTTCCCTTCTAGCGCCTTAGTGATCTGAGCGCCACCTGCGAGGTCTTAAAAGCGGCTGCGCGCGCTGGGTCTCGTTCATTATTTTAGTTGCTCTTAGACAAGTTAGTATCAGTAGGATGCGGTGTGCGGAGCTCGGCAGTAGCTGGCATGAGGGGATTTTCTTTGGTATATTCTCAGGATTGTCGTCGCACGAGGTGGCAGTGCCATTAGCCATGCCTTAAGGTGACGTACGTGACACATGTAGAAATTCACTTTGGAAAAGTCATGTTTCGTTTTCGTAAGGCAGTTTTTTTGCCGTATCTTTTGGTTATAGTGGGATGCTCTTGATTTGCCCCTTTGATTGCTTGCTGTTAAGCTGGTTGCTACCATGAGCAGTTTTTAGTTGCGCAATATTTCCGTAATTATGAGTAGTTATGTCTGCCTTATATAGTATCCTATTTGCGTCTTGTTCTGGTTTCCGGGAATTTGAACGTTCTTTGATTGCGGGCTTGTTTCGTAGGGTCATTTGATCGTGATCCGCATGCCTCATGCCTATTTGACTATTCCAAGTTTATATTTATTGTACTTAATGTATTATGAGCCTTTTGAGATTCTATGTATGATTATTGTCGTGGCCGCGAAGTCTAAACGTAATTCCTTATTGTGATATATATATGTATTGTAATAAGATTGTATATGCATGTAACTGGCGTATTTGTATCCTAGTCATTTAATATCACATGTCGTAATTAGTCATGTAAACCATATTACTCATTTCTTGTGATAACGATGATGATGTTTGCGATGGGACTACATAATTTAATCACCTTATGTTAGCCCATCTAAAAGGCCTTGTAGAATGCGTGAGCTTTTGTGTGTTAATTAAAATAAAAAGAGATGTCACCGAGGGCGAGTGGAGAATTATACGGGTGTTTTGTTTATTGGGTTTCTTTTCCCCTGGCCAACGGTCACTATACTATGTGGCTGTGATATATGAGCCGTAACCATCTGTTACAAGCGTATCACTGGTTGTAGCGTGCGAGACACGGCTACAAAAACTGCGATACTCTGCTTGGAGTACTGTGTCGTTGTGTTTGTTTTGTTTCATCATGGCTGGAGTTTCCTGGATCTACAAGCTCCATCGGCTAGAGCTTGTACAGCACCTCGAGGAAAACGGGCTGCCCGCTCTGCCTACCGAGACCGTGGCAGAGTTGCGAGCACGGCTCGTAGAGTTTGTGCGTGGGGCTTGTTTCACTCCGCCGGTGGAACAGCCGCGGCAGGTCCCAGAACGAGTGAGTGAAACTAGCGACAGTAGCTTTAATTTGAAGCTCTTTTTTAGTGCTCTTAAGCCCCTTCCTGTCCTGGGTGGGTCGGAACCTCGTAAGTTTTTAGATTATATAATTGCGGCTGAGCGGTTAAATAAATTGAATTTAGTCTCTCAGGCGGTCTTCATAAAGGCCTTGCTAAGCAAGTGCTCAGGAAGTTATGTTGATTTGCTGACAGAAGCTGTTTTGACAGGGACTGACTTCGCTCATTTTTGGAAACAGTTGATTCGCTCTGTCTGCCCCCCTCGTGTTTTGGATGCGTGCAAGCGGGAATTAGTCCTGCGTTTTCAGCGGCCTGACGAGCCGATTAGCCTGTTTGTTAGCTTAGTTACCGCTTATGCGGACGCCTTAGGTTTAGGGTTGCCGGAGAATGAATTCGTCCAGCTGATTTTGGGTAATTTATCGCCGACTGTGATACAGAACTGTGCCCTGATTTCCCCTCCCTCCTCTCTGCACGTGTTTCGAAATTGGGGCGGTGAAGTTGAGAGTCGCATTGCAGTGGTTCGTAAATATCAAGTTGAATTTCCCTCGCCTGCTAGTGATCGTGTTCACAGACGGCGTGATGAGTCTTATAATTCTCGTCAGTCGTTTTTTGCTCAAGCGGATTTTCCCATGATGCGTAGTAGTGGCCTATCGAATAATGCCAGCCCCGCTGACGCTAGCCAGGTCTTTGGCGCGACCCCAGTGACCGTGAGCGGACCAGGTTGTCCGGTGGTGTGGGATGGCTTACCCCACCTGCGGCGCGAGGCGCAGTCTGCTTTGTATGTGCCGCCGCGGGCTACTGTGGCGCCCACAGCTCCGCCCTTGACCTTGAGTGACCCGGGTTGTCTACAGCTGCCTGACGCGCGCCGTGTGTCGGGGCGTTGTGCTAATTGCTGCGCCTTCGGTCACGTCTCTGCTGATTGTACTGCCCCTCATGTGGAGAGCACCACCAGGAGATGCTTTCGTTGTAAGGGCATAGGCTCACTACCGTTACTCTTGTCCGGGAAACGGGCATTGACGGGGCGTAGGAATGGTCGCCTTCGTCGTGTCTTGCGTAAAACCTCTCCTTCTTTCTTGAATTATGTCTCCGTCGGAATTCTCGATTAATTTTATCCCGCCTTGATTGACACTGGGGCGTCTTGCTCTCTTATCAGTCGTAATTGCTTGGACAGTCTCATTTATCAGTTACCTTCATTGTAACGGTTAGTTGTTCAACAACCCGCCACCAATATACATGTTACTAACGGCGAGGTGATACGCGCCGAGGCCGCGGTCGTGTTACATCTTAAGATTCAGGGTTTTTCCTGGAATTGGAAATTTTCGGTGGTTCCCGGGCTTTCGCCAAACCTCATATTGGGTCTGGATTTTCTTAGTAAGATGCGATGCATAGTGGATACGCATCGTCATGAACTTAGTTTTGGTTTTGCCCCGTCAGTTAAAGTTTTGATGCATCATGAGTCAAGCATGCCTATTGTGCTTACTAGTGATGGCTCTAAACCGACTACGAACGAGATGGCTATCGCCGAGCTTGTTAGGATGTTTCCTGAGGTTATCACACGTAAATTAGGGAAATGTGATATCATGCCTTACCGTTTTCATCTTAAGGACGAAACACCAGTCCGTAGTAAATACCATAAAGTTTCACCCCCCAAATAACAAATTTTGCGTGACACAATTGATAGGCTTTTAGACGCCGACGTTATCACTCCTTCCACTTCTGATTTTAGTACGCCGACATTTCTCGTCCGTAAGAAGGACCCGTCAAAATGGCGGTTGGTTCACAACTTTAAACCATTGAATGCTAAACTGGTAGATGATATTTGGCCCTTACCTACTGTGGAAAGCGCCCTTCAACATCTTGGTAATGCGTCCTTTTTCTCTGTAATCGATCTTAACGAAAGTTTTCATCAATGTTTGTTAGCTCCCGAGTGTCGTAAATATACAGCTTTCTCTACTCCCTTCGGTCAATTTCAGTTCAACAGAATCCCCATGGGAGTGAGTTTTGGTTCACAAGCACTTAGTCGCATTTTAGATCATGTGTTTAGCGATCTTAAGTATAAATTTGTGTTCAATTATATTGACGACATTATTGTTTTTAGTAACTCCTTTCAGGAGCATTTGTCTCACCTTAAGGAGGTCTTCAATCGCCTTCAGGAAGTAGGCCTTACTGTGAATCCTAGTAAAATCACCTTGGGAAAGTCTTACGTTAAATTTTTAGGCTATGTCATCTCGCAAGGTCAGTTCCTTATGGACCCTGACAAAATTGCGCCTATTGTTAACTTCACACGTCCCGTGAATCTTAAGGGAGTTCAGAGGTTTCTTGGCATGCTTGGCTACTTTGCCCGTTTCATCCCGGATTTTGCGGCCATTTGCGCCCCTCTGAATAAGTTGCGTAAAAAGAATACACCATTTGAATGGGGTGAAGAGCAGGAATTGGCCTTTACTTCACTTAAGTCCTGTATGGCCTCTTCTCCTGTGTTAATCCTCCCTGAATTTGATTAACAGTTTGCTGTGCTGGTAGATGCATCCTACATAGCCCCAGGCACGGTCCTGGGGCACATGGAGAATTTTCAAAATTAGACCTATTGCCTAGCTAGCCGCACCCTGTCAGAATCCGAACAACGGTTAGGCACCTATGAGAAGGAGGCCCTTACTTGCCTTTTTGGTATTGAAAAATTTCAGAGCTAGTTGTTGTTTTGACATTTTCACGGACAACCGTGCGTTGAGCTGGTTGTGTAATCACCCTCATCAATTAGGGAAGTTAGGACGTTGGATACAAAGGCTGTCTAGGTTTAATTTTGTTATTCACCATATTAAGGGTACCGACAACGCCGTTGCGGACGCACTTTCGCGCATGTTTTGCCTAGACGAGTTTGAGCCCGTTGATCCCCGTTACTCAAGGCTGATTTTGTGTCCGTTTGTAAGGTGTTTCCGGCGTCGTATGTCAACATTAGGGAGTATCAACTGGAGGATGCCTTTTGTGCCCAAATCCTTAAGGATTTGAAGGCTAACAAACCCGTACCCTTTCTTGTTGACCGGGACTTGATCATGTACACAGGCAAGTCAGGTCGTGCGCGGAAAGTGCTCGTTCCAGATAAATTAAGCCCTATGGTCCTTTCTTATTTTCATAGCTCGGTAATAGGGGGTCACTTAGGCATTGACAAGACCTTCCGTCATGTTTCTGCACACTTGTATTGGACTGATCTGCGAGGCGACGTACGTAGCTATGTCAGTTCGTGCCATGACTGCCAGATTTCTAAGCCGCCCCATAATTCTAAAGTGGGACTTCACTGTGCCGATCCACCGGTGGCGCCATGGCATGCTGTGCACTTAGATATTTTTGGGCCTCTCACACGGTCCTGCAAGGGAAATGTGTGTTTATTAGTGTTAGTTGATGTTTTCACGAAATTTGTAATACTCCTTCCTCTGAGAAACATGAAGGCCATTTCCATTGTCAAGGCCCTTAAGGAACAGGTCTGGAAATTGTTTCCTGCCCCGGCGCTCTTAGTGTCTGATAATGCCCCGTATTTTAGATCCCATGTATATCTTGACATGTGTTTTGAGTGGGCCATCAAACCTGTTTTCAGCTCAGCGTATTTCCCTCAGGGAAACCAGTTAGAGAGTGTGAATAAAGTCCTTAAAGGCATTTTGATGTGCTTCTACCGTGATGACCAAACTCTCTGGGACTCGGACTTAGAATTTTTAAATGTGGGTCTTAACTCGGCTGTACATTCCGCCTCTGGCTACCCTCCCTCTCTCCCTTTCCTGGGGCGAGAGCTCACCCTCCCGTTACTCAATCAATGGGGCCTGCCGCCGCTGTACTCTGACCTTAGCCATGTTGATTTGAAAGATTTATTGCAGAGTGTTGATCGCAATTTGAAGAAAGCTAGAGACTCAGTTTCGAGTGCTTATGACAAGCATCGGGCAGCCCATTCCTTCGTGGTAGGGGATACTGTCGTCTGCAGAGCTTATACTCTTCCTTCTTTAGCCTCTAAGTTAAATACTAAATTATTACCACCTTATCAGGGTCCTTATACTCTTGTTAGGTTTTTGGGCAGTAACACGGCTTTATTACGAGATTGTCAATCTAAACAGAAATTCAAGAAATGCCACATAGCTCAGCTAAATGGTATGTGCCTTAATGTGCATTAGGGTACCGTAGTGATATTTTTTTTTCCTTTTTGTTATGTAATTAATGTGTGTAGTGTTTATTTGCATCTGCTTGTATGTAGAATTCTGGCGCCTCCTATTCTTTCCCTCGCTTTTGACATGCCGGTGCACTCTGCTGTCTTCTTCGGATCGTCATGGCCTGCGTAAACACTGTGAGGAGATGTCCTTGCTGTGTCACCGTCGCCTGCTCCTCCCTGCGCTGCCTGCTGCCTGAGTCGTGACGCCTGCGCTCGTGCTGTTGGCGGCCTCCTTTCGGGGCCATCTCTGCCTGCTCATCTTGCCCGGCTTTATGTGTGGAGTCTCCTGGGACTGGCCCTCCTAGTTGAGACTGCCCTCTGGATCGAGGTCTCCGTTCTCCATCAATGGTGACGCTGCACGGGGAAAGCACGGATTGGGACTCGTCATCCGCCTGAGGCGGTCCTATGACTCCGTGCCGGCGCCCTCCGTGCCGGCGCCCTCTGCGCCGCCTGAGTTCATCGCTGCCCGGGCCGGCGATTGACCCACGTCTTGGCGCTGCTCCGAGCCGATTTCGTCGTCGAGATGTGCCAAGATCCTGGCAGTTTGCACTCTCCTCCGCCAGCGAGCCAGCGAGCGTGTCCACGAGGTCGTTGGGGCTTCACCACCAGTTCTACAGTCGGTGGCCATGCGCCCCCTGTTCGGAGGCGCGCTGTCCTTGCGCCTTGAGTGGTGGTGCGTCGGGTTGCCGCGGCTCCGGGTGCAGTCCCTCTGTCACCGTGCCGTCGGTTGCAGCCTGGGACACGCCTTACCGCCGCCACCCGCCTCATCTCTACCGGGACGTTCCGGCACCATCCGCTTCGTCCATTCGCCGCTTCAACCGATGGCCGAGGTCGACGAGCAACTTGGTGTGCCTGAGCATCTTGAAGCCATCATAAAGATTTCGTACACTGAATGTTACTTTTCCATTCTGCTCACTCAGGCAGTTAGGGCTGTTAAGGGAGCGGGAGTTGAAGCGGGCGCTTAGCCCTGACTTTCGCGCATGCGACAGATCGGCGACCTTCCCCTCTTCCCCACTCCTTTCCACTCCTCCTTCCCTTCTAGCGCCTTAGTGGCCTGAGCGCTACCTGCGAGGTCTTAAAAGCGGTCTCGTTCATTATTTTATTTGCTCTTAGACAAGTTAGTATCAGTAGGATGCGGTGTGCGGAGCTCGGCAGTAGCTGGCATGAGGGGTAATTCTTTGGTATATTCTCAGGATTGTCGTCGCACGAGGTGGCCGTGCCATTAGCCATGCCTTAAGGTGTATCGTTGTGTGCCTACTCTTCTAAATTCCATTTCGGCCGCCACATGTAGAAATTCACTTTGGAAAAGTCATGTTTCGTTTTCGTAAGGCAGTTTTTTTGCCGTATCTTTTGGTTATAGTGGGATGCTCTTGATTTGCCCTTTTGATTGCTTGCTGTTTATCTGGTTGCTATCATGAGCAGTTTTTAGTTGCGCAATATTTCAGTAATTATGAGTAGTTATGTCTGCCTTATATAGTATCCTATTTGCGTCTTGTTCTGTTTTCCGGGAATTTGAACGTTCTTTGACTGCGGGCTTGTTTCGTAGGGTCATTTAATCGTGATCCGCATGCCTCATGCCTATTTGACTATTCCAAGTTTATATTTATTGTACTTAATGTATTATGAGCCTTTTGAGATTCTATGTATGATTATTGTCGTGGCCGCGACGTCTAAACGTAATTCCTTACTGTGATATATATATATATATGTATTGTAATAAGATTGTATACGCATGTAACGGGCGTATTTGTATCCTAGTCATTTAATATCACAGGTCGTCATTAGTCATGTAAACCATATTACTTATTCCTTGTGATAACGATGATAATGTTTGCGATGCGACTACATAATTTAATCACCTTATGTTAGCCCATCTGAGAGGCCTTGTAGAATGCGTGAGCTTTTGTGTGTTAACTAAAATAAAAAGAGATGTCACCGAGGGCGAGTGGATAATTATATGGGTGTTTTGTTTATTGGTTTTTTTTTCCCCTGGCCAACGGTCACTATACTCTGTGGCTCTGATATATGAGCCGTAACCATCTGTTACAAGCGTATCACTGGTTGTAGCGTGCGAGACACGGCTACAGTACTGACAAAAAAATTGTATAAAATAATTGTATTTATACTTTCTGGTCCGTTGTGCGTAACGCCTCGAAGAGGTAAGAACCAAAAACACATCTGTGCAGGACTCGTGAACTCGCTGATAAACAATCTGCAATTCGAGCTACACATTCCCGGCTACAGATTCTGCGGCCCCGGCACTAAACTAGCGAAAAGGTTAGCTCGCGGTGACGTGGGCATTAATTCTCTCGACGAAAAGTGCAAGCAGCACGATATTGCTTACTCACTCAGCTAGGATCTGGAATTCAGACACCTCACAGACAAGATATTGGCACAGGAATCCGAAGATATAAGTAAATCGTCGAACGCGGGACTAGGAGAGAAAATCGCGGCCTGGGGGTTTCCAAAATCATGAAGGCAAAGACCAAATTAGGAATGGGTGTTCGTCGAGCCAGCTCCATCAAGTCAAAGACTAACTCACGCAAGACCAAACGCAAGACTGGTGCAGGCGTGCAAAAAGTCAAGCAAAAATTATAGACTCTCGACAAGAAGATTATAGGAGGATTTCTTCCTTTGCTTTTGCCTGTATTGTGTGCTCTCAGCGGCCTCATTAGTGCAATGAGCGATATAGTGCGGGCAGTCAACACTTCGAAGAATGGGCGCAAGCAGTTAAAAGAAGCACAACGACGCAATGCCAGCATGGAAGCTATTACTATGGGTAAAAAAAACGGCGCATGACTCTACTTGCAACCTCACAAATCCGGTCGAGGCATGAGAAAGAAACGAATGAAAAAATCCTAAGTTCTTTGCCGAAACATCTGCTCACCAATATAGATTTAATAAAGTACGCTCGAAAACTGAAAATACCAAATTTCCGAGGCGTGTTAATGCAAGACACTTTACCCAGCAAGCCAAAGACACATGAGAGTGCCATAATTAATTTAGATACATCGTCGGGTCGTGGCACGCACTGGGTGGCGTACATAAAGTCTGGAAAAATTGAAGAGTACTACGATAGTTTTGGAAATTTACAGCCTCCGCCAGAACTTAGCCGGTTCCTGGGCCGAACCACTACATTGTTCTACAATTACGAAACCGAACAGTCGCCTTATCAAACAAACTGCGGACACTTGTGTCTTGGCTTTTTAACTAAAAAAAAATTAGCTGACAAAAACAATTGCTACTTAAAGGTTGTGCAGTGATGATAATTTATTAGTCATGTCGATAAAACTTACCTTGACAGGTCACGCATCAGAGCTGCGGGCGGTTCATATCCCGCCTCTGGATTTAGACGGAGAATGGTGTATCGGACTCGTAAATTTTCAAACGTATAATGCCTACCGAATATCGAAGAAGAAAATTGCAAGATCTGCTTCCTGAAGAGCGATGGGACCGCTCAAGAAATACAGTTAGCCGTTGGCTCTTACGAAATTGACGAAATTGCAAATTACATCAGCGATATGTTATCACAGGATGTAGACTTACAACTGCATGGTAATCCAAACACTCCAAAAGCATTCTAACATGCTGTGAAAATGCCGACTTTACAAAACCTTGGACAATAGGTATCATGCTCTGATTTGAATCAAAGGTGTATGATACAGGAAGAATGTACGAATCTACGCGTGCAGTAAACATTTTGCCTGTGAATGTCATAAGAATAAACTGTAATTTGGCAAGTGGAACGTATCTGAACGGAAGACTAAGCAACATGGTGCACGAGTTTTCGCCGATGGTCCCGCCAGGATATAAACTGGTCGAGGTACCGCAAAGTATCATTTAAGTTCCAGTCGTCATGAAGTGCGCACATGAAGTCGTCGTCAGAATCGTTGACCAGCGAACACGATTGGTGAATTTTCAAGACGAAGAAATTACATTACGTCTGTACTTGAAGCGATGGGCATAAAGTTCGTAACACCGAGTTGTTATAAAAGAAATCGATTTGGCGTGAATAAGAACAGTTCTCTACCAGACATCGGTGCATTAACACCTGACAGCATAAACTATCTTCTTAGTATTGGACAAGTGTCGAATAAATATGGAAGACGAAATCCTCAACATGGAAGATCCAGACATTTTTGATGACAGCATTACGAAAATGGAATTTCACGAGTACCAGCCTTTCCTGCTTGGACCGTATGCACTACCATCAGAAGTACACATTGCTGTACAGCTTCAAGATATCTGTACTTCACCTTCGCATTCATTTCTACATATAAGAGGCACGCTGACAAAAGCGGATGGTACACATCCGACAACGTAGTCAATATCCTGCATTGGTATTATTCACCTAATCGAGCGTATCACATATGTACTCAATGGCGTCGAGGTAGACCAGACGAGAGATGTAGGCAAAACATCTGCTATGAAAAATTACCTTTCGCTCATGCCAAATGAACTGTCTGCTGCAAAGATGGCCGGTTAGGCTCTCGAGGATGAATATAATCTTCCGGTTTATGCAGACGGAAAGTTCGAAGTGTGTGTTCCTCTGTTCATGCTTCTTGGATTCGCTGAGGACTACAATCATATAATCATTAATTCGAAACAAGAGCTCGTACTGCTTCTAGCCAACACACACATTAATGCAATTGACGCCGCTGCAGAAAACCCTCAAGATGTTTCGCTAACACTACAGTCTATCGAGTGGATGCTGCCCCACATCCAAGTGAGCACTGTTTAACGAGTCAAGATAATGAAGAACATAGAAAATTGCAAGAACTTCAATGTGCCATTCCGATCCTGGAGCCTGGAAACTTATCCTGGCTTACCTCATAGTCAACGTATCAATTGGATAGTAAAGTCCAGCTTCGCTACGGAAAAACCAAGATACATCATCGTCGGGCTTCAGACCGGAAGACAGCTCAATGCAGGAGTAAGTCACTCCTTATTCGATAACTGTCAGATACGTAATGTAAAAATATTTTTAAACAGTGAAATCTATCCATATGTTGATATGAACATGTACTTTGATAGTGGAAGATTTCTTCTCGGATATCAAATGTACGCCAAGTTTCAGCAAGCTTACTATGGGCGGAGACAGTCACGAATACTGAGTCCCGACAGTTTTAAGAGCAAGGCTCCATTAATGGTGTTTGACATTTCCAAACAGGATGATCGAATAAATTCAAACATCATCGACTATAGGATCGAGATAACGACTAGCGGAAATATTCCAACAAACACCTATGCTTTTTGTCTGATACTTCACGAAAGTTTTGCATCATACAATTGTCGAGACAAACTTGTGAAAATTCTGACATAAATACTGTTTCGTTTGTGATAATAATTTAGTTACGACCGAGCATTGCTAGCGAATAGATGTACTGCAACCTGCAAGGTTTCCAGAGAGGTAAAATGGATTCGTGCTCAAGGAAATTAGTGTCACCTCTGGAGACAAGTCTCGAACTCGCACGTTTCAACCTCCGTATCCTAGGAAACTACTAGACGAAAAAAGTAAACGGGTGAATGAATGGCTATGTAAATACTACCATGGCTTGGAGTGGGACGAAGGGAAATTTTCGTACCACCAAGTGAAAAACACTATTGAAGATTTATTATTTCAAAACGAAATAATTTACATTGCCGGATCTGAGTAGAAGAAATGACTGAGCAAGTTGTGTGAAGCTCCTGTTGAAATTGTAGACCTACAGACCGACTACGGCTGTCCTTCCCTGCGCAAGCTTAGTTCAATATACGAAGTGCAGCCACGTGACAAGTTTGAACGTGTCTTTGCCTGTACAAACTCGCAGTTAATGCAGAAATGGCACACACAGTGTTAGTTAGTAGGAGCCTGCATATATAAAGGTGTACATCCATACATGCCTTCAGTTGTCGTTCGACCTGCAAGAAGATGTTTGTTATCTTTAAAAGATTTGTGCAATGGGAGTGCATGACTTGATGTAAGTTTTTGGACATACGCCATTGCTAAGAACTTTTTCTGTTGAAGAAAAACTAATAAATAAAATAAATAAATAAAAAAAACTCAAAAAAAGACAAAAAACACACAAAATTAAGCAAACAATTGCTGTTGTCAACAAGGATATGAACACCGCAAAATATTCCGAAACAGGAATATGGTCAGCAAACAAAGAAAAAACAAAGAAAAATGTACGAAGAGAACGAAAAAATCCCCACAAATGATGACAACACAAAAATATTGAAAACCAAAATAATTCAGCACAACAGTTGAAGCGAGACAAAAAACATGAAAAAACGAAAAGACAAACAAATACAATAGTCTGTTTAGGTAAAACTATTGTATTTGTTTGTCTTTTCGTTTTTTCATGTTTTTTGTCTCGCTTCAACTGTTGTGCTGAATTATTTTGGTTTTCAATATTTTTGTGTTGTCATCATTTGTGGGGATTTTTTCGTTCTCTTCGTACATTTTTCTTTGTTTTTTCTTTGTTTGCTGACCATATTCCTGTTTCGGAATATTTTGTGGTGTTCATATCCTTGTTGACAACAGCAATTGTTTGCTTAATTTTGTGTGTTTTTTGTCTTTTTTTGAGTATTTTTTTTTATTTTTTTATTTTATTTATTAGTTTTTCTTCAACAGAAAAAGTTCTTAGCAATGGCGTATGTCCAAAAACTTACATCAAGAAGATGTTTACGTTTTATCCTGTTAACGTGTACGTGAGCATACGAACAAGCTTCAGTAGTGTCGAGTACAGCTACTGGGATGCCGGGTATCTACGTACATATACAGAAACCTGTGATGGAGGCACTCATCATTGGCGGTTTGCGCACTTTCCTGTGTCCTACGCACCGACTCAGCAGCAATTAGATTGTTGCCAACCTGGAAACTGTGCCATCTATCACATGAGACCACACACAATCCTTCCTGCTAGCATCGCTGAGGTAGTCGCCTCGTCTGCACATGCAACACCAAACATGGACGTGTTGCAACCTGTTGCGACCTGTGATGCTTCTACGCAGACGTCCAAACGACGTGCGTCTCGTCGTCGAAGATCAGGCAGTGAATCTGTCCCAACTAGCACTGAGCCAAAGCCAAGGCACAGACGTGGTCACAGATGTCGTCGACCATGTCTTGCCGGAGTTGTCGACGTCGCAGAAGATGACCAGCTGGAAACCTGTGTTCCTGATCCCATGACCTTTGAACCAGTTGGAACCGGATTCGACGAGGCAGTTGGAACCGGAGTCAACGAACCAGTTAGAACCGGAGTCGACGAGGCAGTTCGTGCGGCATTAAAGACTTTGCTTGCGAAAATGCTTAATTCCTTAACCTAATATGTATTTGTGTAATTTTTATTAATAAATGTGTAAAACTTGAAATTGTGTGTTTTTATTGCTATAATTTTAGGGTACCTAATAAAAATTATTTTTAAATACAGACAATATATTGACTCATGTAGTATTCCAGTAGACCGCGGGTATTAACGCGAGGTTCAGACGAGTGGACCCTCAGTCCACCTCAGGCCACGGTGCAGTACGGACCGGCTCTCTTCAGTAAGTTTCGTGAGATTTAGTTACTGCTCCAATGTCGACCGGGATAGACTTTTTACCGTCAGCAGCGGTGACCTCGATGGCAGCAACGATGATGGAGTCGGAGATCCCGATACCGGCTGCAGAGGAGACCACGACAGCGGAGAGCTCAATGGCTGCGGTGTCGACAGCTGTGGATATTCCGATACCGACTGCAGAGGAGACAACGATATGTGCGGTTCCATCATCATCTGCATTCCAGACTTCAATTAATGAAGGGCATACATCGCATCAATACAAATATTGTGGTGCATCATTTACTAGAACTTCAAATGCTCTCAGACATGAATAAAGCAGGTGTCAACATAATTTACTGGAAAGAACAGAGTTTCAATGTAACAAGTGTGACAAACAATTTGTACGACATGATAACTTGAAAATACATATAATAACCTGCAGTAGGTCTCTGACAATCTCTCGAGAGACATATAAGTGCGACAAATGCGATAAGGTATTTTTGCATTGTAACAGTCTGGATAGTCACAAGATTATATGCATACGAAAAGAAACAAGTGCTAGTTTGCTTCCATACAATCAGACATCCTCTTTTATTGCTTTACCTGAGACAATAGTCAACAAAAGAGCAGTAGTCAATTGCCAAAACTTGAAGGATCAGTTTTGTTTTAAATGGAGTATTTTGGCAAGATTTGTCGAGGGAAGTCATCAAAACCGTGTTGATAAGAGGTATTATGCTTTGGAGAATAAGTACAACTATGATGGTCTGTACTATCCGCCACCATTAAATCAGATAAAATCTTTTGAGAAAAATAACCCTGAAGTTTCAGTTAATGTCTATGCGCTAAATGAGGATAATAAGGTGTGTCCGATTCGGGTAACCAAACAAGAAAGAAATAATCATTTCGATTTGTTGCTTGTGACAAATGAAAGCGGTGCTGCACACTACTGCTACATCAAAAACTTCTCCCGACTTGTGAGGCCTCAGGTTACAAAACATCAACATAAGATTTATGCGTGTAAGATGTGCTTTAAATATTTCGCTAATCAACCTCGAAAATCAGGACTCACAGCTATACAGTGTCTTGAACGGCACAGAATTAAAAGTGAAAATAAATCTTAACTAAAACTTTAGTAATTTGTCTGTGTTTTTTTGTACTTGTAGTAGTGTAGATTTTATGTAATAAATTTTTTTGGTTTTTAAAAGAACTTGTAGTGTTTTTATTTTCTCAAACCTGTTACTTTTGTGGTATTTTTTTTAATTTAAGTTGTTTTTTATCGCCCAGGGATCGAACCAGGGACAGGAATCGATCGAATCAATTAGTAGGTATATTGATTAGTAAATTATTTAATGAATTTTGGAATTGTTTTCATTAAAATCGGATCATAAATAAATATTTTCAATATGGCATCCAAATGACATGATGTCGGGTGTCACAGTAATAATAATAAATGATTACTGCACTCTAGCGGGTAATAATTAAACTAACATGGCATCAGCGCACTCTAGCAGTCGATAACAAGATGGTGGCTTCCAGCAGACGAAGACAAGATGGCGGACATGTCATACTAGGTGACGATATATACCTCGGTATTAGTTGTTGGGGGAGTCTGTCTGCCAGCATAGGCGTGCGCAGGACTTCAGTATTGGTGGTGCAAGATTACACAACAGCCCTGTCATTCACGGACCCCGAGCCTAAAGCGGGTGGTCCGGGGGCCCTCCCCTGTAAAAATTTGGATTTGAAAGCGAAAAATGGTGCTATTTAAGGTGTTTCCGAACAAAAACATGAAATAAACAGATGTAAAAATTTTAACATTTTTTATGACAAATTATGGCTTTGAACGTTATAATCACCAGGAAAACTACTAAACTATTTACAGTTTTAAGCTTTGTTGAGCCATAAAGTAAATTGCACAATTTGTTTTCACGGAATTCATGCTGGTGGCTTTGAAAAACTGTACTTACATGTTTTCTGAAGACGCCAAATAAATGCTAGAAAAAACATTCTCAAATGTTAAGTTTTAAAATCAACAAATCAAGGGAGTTTTTGTAACATACCTTAAATATGTAAAATATTAAAATAATAAAAATACACAAATAAGAGTGGGCAAAAGTTTTAACTTTTGGAATACAACAAAAATGTTTTGTCGGCGACTGCATATAAGTCATCGAGTAAGCCTATCCTTTTAACTAACTAAACTCTCTCTCTTTTTTAAAATAAACCCTGGCGGACGGCGGCTAATATTCCGTGCGCCTGCCGAGTGGAGTGAACAATGGACACCGAGCGCGCATTCTATGTAATTCGAGGAGAACTATGAGAAGTATTTACATTTCAGAAGTTTCGTAGCCGCGGCCCGCGTGTACAACACAAGTAATTAATTGCAACTGGCTTGTTTCCGTGTGTATAGTTGGTTCGATTGATAATTGATATACTGATAGTGTTATGAGCACATATCTGTAACTCGACACGATTGGAAAACATATTCTTTTGGAAATAATACGGATTTTTGTAAGTATGTATTATTTCTGCTTGTAATAAACAAAATAACGTTAACACTAATAGTGGTGCCAAGGCACCTGTGGCACCTACCGTGCGCACGCCTATGTCTGCCAGCGGCTTCCTTGGAGGAAGGTTCGGTCGCGATTTTTATTTTTTTTTTGGTTCGAACCGAGGACTTCGTGCTCCGTGCCATAAATTATAGTTTTTAAATATTCTTTATTAAAAATTTTTTAATTAAATTTTTTTATAAACTTTAAAAAATTTTCATTAAAATCGGATGTTAAATAACGATTTTAAAGATGACGGACGTAACTGAAATTGCAACGGTGACATCATAGTTCAAAATGTCGGAAAACAAATTGCCGGAATGTTAGAGAAAACAAAATGACGTCATCCAAAATGGCGAATCCAAGATGGCGGATCCAAAATGGCCGCCGGAGTCTTGGTCAAGGTTAAAGGTCAAAGTCACACTCATCCAAGATGGCTGCCGTGACGTCACAATCTAAGATGGCGGTCGGCATCACAGGCAACACAGCCTGAAGCCTGTCCCCGGAGCCCCTTTTCTATTATACTTAAATACTTTCAACTTTACTCTCAACATCTCCTTTAAAAGAACTGTAGTACAGTTTACAAATTAGGGTGCTGCGTGCATTTTGTTTATGCAAAATAGCCTTTTGGAATTGCTCATAATAGAGTTACGCAATAACTTTCATGAAATATTCAAAAATATTTATTAAATTTTTAAAATTTTATAAGTTTGTTGTTTGTAAATAATTTATTTACAACACTATTCAACGTGCACATTATTCTTTGAAATAGAGTCATGAGTCGTACATATCCCACTTATCTTGTAGCATCAGTACAAGTGTTTAAAAAGCCTTGTGTGCAATAACGTCAGAACGTACAGCACATCACTACTGCTACACCTTTGAGGGTAAACTTACTGTGTAGGCAAAAACAGTAAAACGTTTCGACTGGTATAATTGATTCAATAATTTTTATACTGAAATCAATAGACAGGAATAAGGGTAAATATAATAGTAACGAAGCTACATTCCAACTTTCAGCCACCTGAGAAAATACAATTGAAACATGCAGAATTTTGCCAAGCAATCCCTTTAACATTTAAGGAAAAATATCATGTGTGCATTGTAACTCATGAAAATATATTTATAATATAATATGAAAAATTTTATTTTTTAGGTCTTCCGGTGTGCTGCCAGAATCAAACAATTCTACGACCCATGTTGACACTTATGGCGCAGGTTGCTCTTACTGGTCCTCTACGCCCAACAAATTTGCTGATGGGACAAAACAACAGGAAGAAATTTTAGATACTGACTTAATTTCTTCAGAAATCTCTGAAACCTACTACCACCAAGAGTTTTCAAAAGATATTACACCTTTACCACTGACACCTGCAAAATATTACGATCACAATAGCAGGGGTCCAGAAGAAGTTATTGTTGAACTTATAAGTAGTATGTTTTGGGGGCTACTGGATCAGGATGCAGGATGTGGAGCCGAGAGCCGGCTCCGCCATCTTGGATTTGTGACGTCACGGCGGCAAAAATTCCTCAAAATTCCTCAAAAATGCCTCAAAATGACTCAAAATTTCCCGTTTTAAGAAAAAATTTCCCATTTTCGAGGGAAAAATTCCCGTTTCGAGGGAAAATTTCCCGTTTTAGTCCGTAAAAATCCCAGCGGCTAGAAATGTCCTTAAAGAGGCTTAAGCATCCTTAACTCAAGCCTCAGTTAAGCCTCTATCAGGACTTGACCTTGACCTTTGACCTTGACCCCGGCGGCCATTTTGGATCCGCCATCTTAGATCCGCCATTGTGTTCTCGAACATTCCGTCGATGTGTTTTCCGCCATATTGGATGATGACGTCACCATTGCAATTTTCGTTACGCTCGCCATCTTTAACTTTTTTATTATCCGATTTTAATGAAATTTTTTTTAAAAATTATAAAAAAATTCACTTAATAAAATTTTAATCAAAAATATCGAAAAAACATATATTTACGACACGGAGTTCGGAGTCCTCGGTTCGAACCCGACGAGTGCAAAAAAATTAAAAATGGCGACAGGCTCCTTCCCTCGTGGTGGATGCCGGCATACTGACTCCCACCACTTTTTATCATCATCTAGTATGACGACATGGCCGCCATATTCTCTTCGTCCGCTGGAGATCACCATCTTGTTTTCGTCCGCTAGAGTGCGCTGACGCCATGTTAGTTTAGTTATTATCCGCTAGAGTGCAGTAATCATTTATAACTGTGACACCCGCCATCTTGAAATTTGGCCGCCATCTTAAAAATCCGTAATTTTAATGCTAGAGATTCGGAAAAAAATTCAAAATTCATTAAATAAATTTGTAATCTATATACTGATTGAATAGATCGACTAAGGTCCTTGGTTCTATCCCTGACCGATACCAAACAACTTTAATACTTTAAAAAAGTACCACTAAAGTGACAGGTTTGAGAAAATAAAAACGCAGCAAGTTCCTTTAAAAAACTTTTATTACATACTACGCTACTACAAGTACAAAAAAATACACAGACAAATTACTAAAGTCTTGTGGATTTCTCGACGTCTGCATCTGCCACCCACGTATTAAAGCGAGGTGGAAAGCCCCACCACTTGATGTAGGACAGTCCATTTCTTCGTTTTATAATCTTCTCCACCAAGTACGTATCTGGATACAACGTAGGCTGAATCTCTTCGGCATAGAAGCCGCCATGGATAGGTTTGTGGTCCAAATCTTCGAGGTAGTAGGTCCTAGGCTCTGATTCACGAACATGTGTCACACGGAAAAGTTCTGGACTCCAGTTCGCAGTGAAACCTTTCTCGAAGATACCTTTCTGCTTGGAGATTCGCACAATGTCACGTAGGTTAGCTTTACGCTTTCGTGGATCTTTCTTCTTCGTGTTGGAAAACACTGTTTGAAGCAAGCGATTGTCCGTTACGTCCTTTGGCTTCATTTTCATGGTAGAATGCACCGTGGAATTATACTCGCTTATTAGTTTCGGCAAGATGTCAAGCCACTTGTAATTTCCGTTAGCCGTGAACTGCCGCCACATCTTGGAACGCAAAGTTCTGTTAAACCTTTCGACAACGGAGGCTTTGATGTTACTAAATGTAGAGTAGTGTTTGATGCCATACTTCTTCATCAAAGCCTTGAAGGTTGCATTGTAGAATTCTTTCCCGAGGTCCGTTTGCAGGAGCGACGGTACACGTCCATCACGCAAAATATTGTTCATGGCCTTGGCTACTTCAGTTGCAGTCTTTGATTTGACAGGTCTCGCCCAAGCGAACTTGCTATAAACATCGATGACTGTCAACATGTACTTGAAACCTTTATTCAATCGGGAATACGGTATCATCTCAACAAGGTCCGCCTGGAATAAATCGTCAATTCCACGAACTATGACTTTGCGACGAAGGTATTTTCGTCTAGCAGGAGCATGAAGTTCGCGAGCGATTCCGGTTCGACTCATTGTATGTAGCCGGCTTCCTTCAGTTCTTCAAGTATGGAGACTATTTCGTTGATGTGCGAATAGTTTCCTACACTAAGCGAAGCATGTAGAATTCTAAGGCGATCAACTAATTCATTAGGGTCGTCCCAATATACATAGTCAAATATCTGACCACTTTCTAGCTTTTTTAAACCTTCTCCGTGTATTGTTAGTTCACTGAAGAGATTAGCGAGAATGTCCATTTTTTCATGATCTACGTCTTTATATACACCACTATCTCGATCGTTATCGCGAAAATGTGCATTGGTTAGCTCTAGCAGTTTTTTGTACTCTTGTAAGTCGTTGTGAGAATATCCTTTAGGTTCCCTGCGAAACAGCAATTCGTACAGACCCAGAGTCCCGCGCGTTTTAAACTCTGCTACGCGCACGATGTTTCCTGGTAGAAAGTCTATTTCTTTAGCACCGAGGAACCACTTATTATGTTTTCTGTACACTCCGTAGGTCGTGTCATTATTCCGGCTCGTAAACGATATCAGGTATGGTCGGACCATTGCATTAACTTGATGTCCCTTTTTCGGTATTTTTTTCTTGTGCATGGACTCTGTACTCGTTAAGTCCTCTTCTTCTCGATCTGGTTCATACTTTCTCTTCTTTACAGTCGGCATTTCATCTTCAACTTCTGTCTTCACAATGATGGCTGGTTCTTCCTTGTTTTTAAGTTCGTCGAGACGACTAGTGATTGGTTTAAATATCTCCTCATTTGACATCTCACGTGCAAGTCTGGTTCGTCTAGCAAGTAGATATTTTTCGCGAACAGACTGTATAGCTCGATGAAGGTCACTGGCCAGGTCCGACATTGTACTGGCTGAAAACTTATTGCAAGATATCCTTATATACTTTTTTATTCGTTCGCAGAAACTTCTTTCTTGTGTTTGGCCAAATCTGAATTTGTTGACGATTGAGATAGTGATGCTTTCAGACTACTTTGAAAAGTCCTCAGATCGTCACGTCTTTGTGCATTCGATACTTCGATCATGTCGCGAATTCGAGAATCCGAAGCTTCCACGCGCTGGTCTATGGCTACGAGGTACTCAAGTAATTCCTTTTTCACCACGTCTACTTTTTGAGCCAGTAGCGAAATGTATTTGCGGATAACGTCGTCATGAGACTTGAGAGCAGTACCTAAGTCTCGACTGCTACGGCCGAATTTCGAAATGCTATGACTCATGTTTGGCGATAAACTGATCGAAACCCTGTCTGTACCTGCCCTTATATAGAGGCCAGTCTTTGACTATAACTAGGAATCCGTGTTCTTCTTTCCAACACAAGGAGCACATGTCTTTGAATTCCTGGAATGTCATGTCGGTGTTTACGTGATCGTCGTAAGCGTGGCGTAAATTAAGTTCGTCCATGCGAAACAAAACTATGACATTCGCGTTGTCTCGTAGGAGATGTTTTGGAATACGACCGTACGTCTGACACAGGTAAACGCAGTCTACCTTGGCGTGTCTGCCCATGGAAAAGTACTCTTTTATTATGCCTTGTTTCTCGCACATTACATCGTCGAACACAAACACGGAATTAGGCTTTGCTTCGTTTGGAGGTATAACATCGGTATTATCACTAAACGGAAAATACTCCAGACCATCCACAGATTGTAGAACAGCGGCCAAGCGCTGGTACTTTGGCTGTTGCAACGACTTGGAATACAAGTAAACGTTCTCGAACCGAAGACCGTTTGGCTCCTCCAGTAAACTCAGTAAAACACACGTCTTGCCACAGTTGGACGGACCCGCCATTATGCATCGTACGGCAGAAGGCAACAGTAAGCCATGTCGTGATTCACGCGCACTAAATACATCGTCTTGCGTAATGCGCACGGGCAAACACACGTCTTGCTTGACGACCTGCATTGTACTAAAGTAATTGTATAAAAGAAGCGTATTTATACTTTCTGGTCAGTTGTGCGTAATGACTCGAAGAGGTAAGAACAAAAAACACATCGGCGCGGGACTCGTAAACTCGCTGATAAACAACCTACCATTCGAGCTACACATTCCCGGCTACAGATTTTGCGGCCCCGGGACTAAACTAGCGAAAAGGTTAGCTCGCGGTGACGTGGGAATTAATTCTCTGGACGAAAAGTGCAAGCAGCACGATATCGCATATTCATTAAGCAAGGATCTGGAATCTAGGCACCGGGCCGACGAGATATTGGCACAGGAAGCCGAAGATATAGGTAAATCGTCGAACGCGGAACTTGGAGAGAAAATCGCAGCGTGGGGCGTTTCCAAAATTATGAAGGCAAAGACGAAATTAGGACTGGGCGCTCATCGAGCCGGCTCCATCAAGTCAAAGACTAACTCGCGCAAGACCAAACGCAAGACTGGTGCAGGCGTGCAAAAAGCCAAGCAAAAATTACAGACTCTCGACAAGAAGATTATAGGAGGATTTCTTCCTTTGCTTTTGCCTGCATTGGGTGTTCTCGGCGGCCTCATCGGTGCAACGAGCGGTATAGTGCGGGCAGTCAACACTTCGAAGAATGAACGCAAGCAGTTAAAAGAAGCACAGCGACATAATGCCAGCATGGAAGCCATTGCCATCGGTAAAAAAACGGCGCAGGACTGTACTTATGGCCGCACAAATCAGGCCGAGGCATGAAAAGAAACGAATGAAAAAATCCTAAGTTCCCTACCGAAACGACCGCTCACCAATATAGATTTAATAAAGTACGCACGCAAACTTCAAATACCAAATTTCCGCGGTGTGTTTATGCGAGACACTTTGCCCAGCAAGCCAAAAACGCACGAACGTGCCATCATAAATTTAGACACGTCGGCGGGTCGCGGCACGCACTGGGTGGCCTATGTAAAGACGGGAAACATGGCCGAGTACTACGATAGTTTTGGAAATTTACGACCTCCGCCAGAACTTAGGTTGTACCTGGGTCGGACCACTACGTTGTTTTACAATTATGAAACGGAACAGAGGCCTAATCAAACAAACTGCGGACACTTGTGTCTTCGCTTTTTAACAAACAAAAATTAGCTGACCAATAAAAATTGCTACTTAAAGGTTGTGCAGTGACGATAATTTATTAGTCATGTCGATAACACTTACCTTGACAGGTCACGCATCTGAGCTGCGGGCGGTTCATTTCCCGCCTCTGGATTTAGACGGAGAATGGTGTATCGGTCTCGTAGATTTTCAAACGTATAATGCCATACCTAATATCGACGAGGAAAACTGCAAGATCTGCTTCCTGAAAAGCGATGGGACCGCTCATGAAATACGGTTACCTGTTGGCTCTTACGAAATAGATGACATTGCAAATTACATCAGGGATATGTTACCACAGGATGTAGACTTTCAACTGCGTGGAAATCCAAACACTCAAAAAAGCATTCTAACATGCAGTGAAAATGTCGACTTTACGAAACCTGGGACCATAGGTACGATGCTCGGATTCGAATCAAAGGTGTATGATACAGGAAGAACGTACGAATCTACGCGCGCAGTAAACATTTTGCCTGTGAATGTCATAAGAATAAACTGTATTTTGGCAAGTGGAACGTATCTCAACGGAAGACTAAGCAACATGCTGCACGAGTTTTCGCCGATGGTCCCGCCAGGATATAAACTGGTAGAAGTACCGCAAAGTATCATTTACGTTCCAGTCGTCGTGAAGTGCGCACACGAAGTCGTCGTCCGAATCGTTGACCAGCGAGGACGATTTGTGAATTTTCAAGACGAGGAAATTACATTACGTCTGCACTTGAAGCGATGGGCATAAAGTTCGTAACACCGAACAATTATAAAAGAAATCGTAATGTCGTAAATAAAAACAGTTCTCTACCAGACATCGGTGCGTTAACACCTGACAACATAAAGTATCTCCTTAGTATTGGACAAGTGCCGAATAAATATGGAAGACGAAATCCTCAACGTGGAAGATCCGGTCATTCTTGATGACAGCATTACGAAAATGGAATTGCACGAGTACCAGCCTTTCCTGCTCGGACCGTACGCACTACCATCGGAAGTACGCATTGCTGTACAGCACCAAGATATTTGTACTTTACCTTCGCAGTCATTTCTACGTATAAGAGGCACGCTGACAAAAGCAGGTGGTACGCACCCGACAACGACATCAATATCCTGCAATGGTATTCTTCACCTAATCGAGCGCATTACATATGTACTCAATGGCGTCGAGGTAGACCAGACGAGAGATGTAGGCATAACATCTGCTATGAAAAATTACCTTTCGCTCACGCCAAATGAACTGTCTGCTGCAAAGATGGCCGGTTGGGCTCTCGAGGATGAATATAAGCTTCCGGTTTATGCCGAAGGGAAGTTCGAAGTTTGTGTTCCTCTGTCCATGCTTCTCGGATTCGCTGAGGACTACAAGCATATAATCATTAATTCGAAACAAGAGCTCGTACTGCTTCTAGCCAACACGCACATTAATGCAATTGTCGTCGCTGCAGAAAACCCTCAAGATGTCTCGCTAACACTACAGTCTATCGAGTGGATGCTGCCCCACATCCAAGTGAGCACCGTTGAACGAGTCAAGATGTTGAAGAACATAGAAAATGGCAAGAACTTCGATGTGCCATTCCGATCCTGGAGCCTGGAAACTTATCCCGGCTTGCCTCATAGTCAGCGTATCAATTGGATAGTAAAGTCCAGCTTCGCTACGGAAAAACCAAGATACATCATCGTTGGGCTTCAGACCGGAAGACAGCTCAATGCAGGAGTAAGTCGCTCCGTATTCGATAACTGTCAAATATTTAATGTAAAAATATTTTTAAACAGCGAAAGTTATCCGTACGTTGACATGAACATGGATTTTGAAAGTGGAAGATTTCTTCTAGCATATCAAATGTATGCCAAGTTTCAGCAAGCTTACTACGGGCGGATACAGTCACCGATACTGAGTCCCGACAGTTTCAAGAACAAGGCACCGTTAATGGTGTTTGACGTTTCCAAACAGGATGATCGTATAAATTCAAACATCATCGACTGTAGGATCGAGATAACGACTAGCGGAAATATTCCGCCAAACACCTATGCTTTTTGTCTGATACTTCACGATCGGCTTGCATCGTACAATTGTCGAGACAAACTTGTGAAAATTCTGACATAAATACTGTTTCGTTTTCGATAATAATTTAGTTACGACCGAGCACTGCTAGCCACAAGATTTACTGTAACCTGCAAGGTTTCCAGAGCCAAAACGGATTCGTGCTCAAGGAAATTGGCGCCACTCACGACGGCCGGACTCGAACCCGCAGCTTCCGCCCCCCGTATCCGTGGAAACTACTAGACGAAAAAAGTAAACGGTCGAATGAATGGCTATGTAAATATTATCATGGACTAGAGTGGGACGAAGGAAAAATTCCGTACCACCAAGTGAAAAACACTATTGAAGATTTACTACTGCAAAACGAAATAATCTACGTCGCCGGACCTGAACAGAAGAAATGGCTACGAGAACTGTGTGACGTCGGAGCAGCTGAAATTGTGGATATACAGACCGAATACGGCTGTCCTTCCCTGCGCAAGCTTAGTGCAATATACGACGTGCAGCCACGTGACAAGTTTGAACGTGCCTGTGCCTGTACAAACTCGCAGTTAATGCAGAAATGGCACACACAGTGTTAGTAGGAGCCTGCATATATATAAATGGCGTACCTACGTACGTGCCTTCAGTTGACGTTCGGCCTGCAAGAAGATGTTTGCGTTTCATCCTGCTAACGTGTACGTGTGCGCAAGACCTAGCTTCAGCAGTGTCGAGTACAGCTACTGGGATTCCGGGTATCTACGTACATATACAGAAACCTGTGATGGAGGCGCTCAGCATTGGCGGTTTGCGCACTTTCCTGTGTCCTACGAACCGACTCAGCAGCTGGTAGATTGTTGCGAACCTGGAAACTGTGCCGTCTATCACATGAGACCACACACAATCCTTCCTGCTAGCATCGCTGAGGTAGTCGCCTCGTCTGCATGTGCAACACCAAACATGGACGTGTTGCAACCTGTTGCGACCTGTGATGCTTCTACGCAGACGTCCAAACGGTGTGCGTCTCATCGTCGCAGTTCAGGCAGTGAATCTGTCCCAACTGGCACTGAGCCAAAGCCCAGGCGTAGACGTGGTCACAGACGTCACCGACCATGTCTTGTCGGAGTTGTCGACGTTGCAGAAAATGACTAGCTGGAAACCTGTGTTCCTGATCGCGTGACCGGCGAACCAGTTGGAACCGGAGTCAACGAACCAGTTGGAACCGGAGTCGACGAGTCAGTTCGTGCGGCATTAAAGACTTTGCTAGTGAAAATGCTTAATTCCTTAACCTAATATGTATTTGTGTACTTTTTATAAATAAATGTGTAAAACTTGAACTCGTGTGGTTTTTATTTCTACAATTTTTAGGTACCTAATAAAAATATTTTAAATACAGACGATATTTTGACTCATGTAGTATACCAGTAGACCACGGGTATATAAGCGAGGTTCGGACGACTGGACCCGCAGTTCACCTCTGTCCGCGGTGCAGTACGGACGTGCTCTCTCCAGTAAGTTTCGTGAGATTTAGTTATGTCGACCGGAATAGACTGTTTACCATCAGCAGCGGGGACCTCGATGGCAGCAACGATGATGGCGTCGGAGATCCCGATACCTGCTGCAGAGGAGACAACGATGCGTGCTGTTCCACCATCAGCTGAAGTTTCACCATCTGCATTCCAGACATCAATTAATGAAGAGCGTACAGCGCATCAATGCAAATATTGTGACGCATCTTTTACTAAACCTACGAATGCGCGCAGACATGAAAGAAGCAGCTGTCAGAATAATGCTCAAAGAATACAATTTCAGTGTATAAAATGTAATAAACTAATTTCACGTCTCGATAGCTTACATCATCATTATAAAAAATGCTATCGAGAAAGTTAAGTGCGAGTGTAATTCCACGGTGCATTCTACCACGAAAATGAAGCCAAAGGACGTAACGGACAATCGCCTGCTTCAAACAGTGTTTTCCAACACGAAGAAGAAAGATCCACGAAAGCGTAAAGCTAACGTCGGTGACATTGTGCGAATCTCCAAGCAGAAAGGTATCTTCGAGAAAGGTTTCACTGCGAACTGGAGTCCAGAACTTTTCCGTGTGACACATGTTCGTGAATCAGAGCCTAGGACCTACTACCTCGAAGATTTTGACCACAAACCTATCCATGGCGGCTTCTATGCCGAAGAGATTCAGCCTACGTTGTATCCCGATACGTACTTGGTGGAGAAGATTATAAAACGAAGAAATGGACTGTCCTACGTCAAGTGGTGGGGCTTTCCACCTCGCTTTAATACGTGGGTGGCAGATGCAGACGTCGAGAAATCCACAAGACTTTAGTAATTTGTCTGTGTATTTTTTTGAACTTGTAGTAGCGTAGTATGTAATAAAAGTTTTTTAAAGGAACTTGCTGCGTTTTTATTTTCTCAAACCTGTCACTTTAGTGGTACTTTTTTAAAGTATTAAAGTTGTTTGGTATCGGTCAGGGATAGAACCAAGGACCTTAGTCGATCTATTCAATCAGTATATAGATTACAAATTTATTTAATGAATTTTGAACTTTTTCCCGAATCTCTAGCATTAAAATTACGGATTTTCAAGATGGCGGCCAAATTTCAAGATGGCGGGTGTCACAGTAATAAATGATTACTGCAATCTAGCGGATAATAACTAAACTAACATGGCGTCAGCGCACTCTAGCGGACGAAAACAAGATGGTGATCTCCAGCGGACGAAGAGAAGATGGCGGCCATGACGTCATACTAGATGATGATAAAAAGTGTTGGGAGTCGGTATGCCGGCATCCACCACGAGGGAAGGAGCCTGTCGCCATTTTTAATTTTTTTGCACTCGTCGGGTTCGAACCGAGGACTCCGAACTCCGTGTCGTAAATATATGTTTTTTCGATATTTTTGATTAAAATTTTATTAAGTGAATTTTTTTATAGTTTTTAAAAAAATTTTCATTAAAATCGGATAATAAAAAAGTTAAAGATGGCGAGCGTAACGAAAATTGCAACGGTGACGTCATCATCCAATATGGCGGAAAACACATCGACGGAATGTTCGAGAACACAATGGCGGATCTAAGATGGCGGATCCAAAATGGCCGCCGGGGTCAAGGTCAAAGGTCAAGGTCAAGTCCTGATAGAGGCTTAACTGAGGCTTGAGTTAAGGATGCTTAAGCCTCTTTAAGGACATTTCTAGCCGCTGGGATTTTTACGGACTAAAACGGGAAATTTTTCCTCGAAACGGGAATTTTTCCCTCGAAAACGGGAAATTTTTTCTTAAAACGGGAAATTTTGAGTCATTTTGAGGAATTTTTGAGGAATTTTGAGGAATTTTTGCCGCCGTGACGTCACAAATCCAAGATGGCGGAGCCGGCTCTCGGCTCCACATCCTGCATCCTGATCCAGTAGCCCCTAAAACATATTACTCTTATATATGGAAAAAAACATGCAAAATAAACAATACTCGGCAGAATTCCCATTACATGGATGCAAGATATTAGATGTTAACTGTCTTTTTTCTCAAATCTCGAGAATTTCTGATCACAATAAAATGTTTGACTGCTCTTTTAGCAATATGAAAATGATCAGAGAAGAACGACGAAGAATTCAGAGCATTTTCTACTTTCAGTGTTCAATGTGTGGAACTACTGAAAGACTTAGTACAGAGAATCCATTCTATACATCATGTATGAACATAAATGATGCCTGGGTCAGCAGCATGCTGATAACTGGACAGGGCTACACACAAATGAGGGACATTACTTCCACATTAGAAATTCTATGTATGGCTAAAGAAACCTTTCAAAGGCACCAGAAAAGACTGTCGTCGGTGATACACTGTGCAGCATGGCAAGAAATGGAAGCTGCTGGAAGAGAATAATGGGAGTTGGCAGTTTCGAATGGCTCTGTTGATGAAAATGGTGCACCAATAATAACAGTAGCAACTGATGGAGCCTGGTGCAAGAGATCGTTTGGAAGTAACTACAACGCCTTGTCTGGAGTGGTAAGTGAATGATTATGTATACATATAGTATGCACCATAAATATAGTTTTTTTACTTCATTTACAACCGTTTTTAATATTTTTCAGGCATGCATTATTGGAGTACGCACCAAAAAAGTATTGTTTGCAAGTATAAGGAACTCTTACTGCTGCATATGTGCAAAACATGCATGTAAGGATATTCCACTTCAAGAACATATTTGTTATAAAACCTGGACTAAAACACCAACTGCAATTGAAGCTGACATCATTGTGGAGGATTTTAAAAACAGCATGTCAATGAACAACTTGAAGTATGGACAAATTATAGGTGAGTACAAACAAAAAATTCATCAATTCTAAAGGATAAGCTTATGAAAACCTGTAACTATGGTTTCTAACTAAACATTTGTTGAACAAAAACACCTCTCACCGATTATTTTCTATCTTACTCTATCAGTTTTCATCACTCTCCATTGAATGTCTCACCTGCTAGTGAAAAAGTATGCATTTATTTCTTGTAGTTTTTGAAATTTATTATCTTTTAACAAAGACCAATTGAATGCATAGGTATTGTGTTATTTGCAGTAGATGGGGACAGCAGTGTTATATGGCCCAGCTTACAAAAGCGCAGCCTCGTGGACCAGATTTCACCATTACAAAAATTGAGTGCTGCAACCATATTCTTAGAAACTACCTTCGTCGACTAAGAGATACCAGTAAAAAGACAAAGAATGCTACAGGGTCAGTTCCACATCATGCAAGAAGAGCTCTGGATGGTGATAAGCAACTTCGTTTACGTGCTGCTGTGACAGGAGCCATGAAGTACAGGAGCGCTCAAAAATCGTTAAGTTTGCAGCAAAGGATTAACGAACTTAAAAAATACATACTAAATGGTCCATATCATGTCTTTGGAGACCATAGCAAATGCGAAGAGAGAGGATATTTTTGCAAAGGGCCAAAAGAAAATGAGAAAAACCTCGTCCTAAATTTGAAAATCGTGGGTATTTGGAATGAGATATTATCCGCTAGAAACCTTGTTGCCGCTCATGCATCCAGCCTCATTCACAGAGTTTCAACCAACATGGCCGAATCCTTCAATGCTGTTGTCTGCAAATACGTCGCTGGCAAGAGAGTTAACCATTCTCTTCGTGGAGGATATAATACGAGAGGTAATTTGTCAGTGATTAATAGTAGTATATAATAGGGCATACTAGATCAGGCCTCAGGCGGTGGAGCCGAGAGCCGGCTCCGCCATATTGGATTGTGACGTCACGGCGGCCATCTTGAATGGTTGTGACCTTGACCTTTGACCTTGACCTTGAATTTGATCCTCAAAAATCGCCAAAATCCGCCAAAATTGGGCAAAATTTGCCCAAAATTCCTCAAAAATCGCCAAAATTAGCATTTCTGTGGAAAAAAGTTCCGCCAAAAAATCTCAAAAAATTCCACAAATTAAAAATTTCTCATTTCGAGGAAAAAATTTCCCGTTTCGAGGGAAAAATTCCCGTTTTTAGTCCTTAAAAATCCCAGCGGCTGAAAATTCCTAAAACTGGCTTAAGCATCCTTAACGCAAGCCTCAGTTCAGCCATTTCTAGGAATAAGGATACCATGACCGCCATCTTGGATTATGTCGTCACCATTGCAATTTTCGTTACGGTCGCCATCTTTAACTTTTTTACTATCCGATTTTAATAAAAAAAATTAAAATTTATTAAAAAATCCAAATAATAAAAATTTAATAAAAATATTTAAAAAGCATACTTTTTCGACACGGAGCTCGGAGTCCTCGCTTCGAACCCGACGAATGCAAAAAAAATAAAAATGACGACCGATCCTTCCCTCGTGTTGGGTGCTGGCAGACTGACTCCCACCACTTTTTATCATCATCTAGTATGACGTCATGGCCGCCATCTTGTCTTCGATGCTGGAAGCCATCATCATTGTATCGTGGGCTAGAGTGCGCCGATGACATGTTAGTTTAATTCGTATCCGCTAGAGTGCAGTAATAATTTATTACTGTGACACCCGCCATCTTGGCATTTAGCCGCCATCTTGAAAATCCGTTATTATTTAGCTAGAAATTCGGGAAAAGTTCCAAAATTCATTAAATAAATCACTTATTAATTTACATATTTATTCGATCGATTCCCGTCCTCGGTTCGATACCCGATCGTTGCAATAATGTTTAATGTTATGTAAAAAAATAATTTAAATAAACCATGTTCAACATTCGTAAAGAGACTCTAAATCCTCTACTACCACCATCCTATCAGACATCAAGACCACCATATTGGAAATGTGTAATTTTAATGCTAGAAATTCGGGAAAAAGTTCAGAAATCATTAAATAAATTTCCGATCAATATACTGATTAATTAGATCGACTAAGGTCCTTGGTACGATCTAGGATGATGCAAAAAAAAATTAAATATAACTACAATTTAACATAATAGTAACAGGTTCGAGGAATTAAACACCGCAAGTTCTTTTACAAACATAATATTTATTACATAATTTCTATTCTACTACAGGATCACTTACGAAAGCCAGCAATCTTATAATCATTTAGTTCCGCAGCGGTGTGAAATGACTAATTCTTAGCTCCAATCGGTTTATACTAGACAGAGTCCAGCCAGAACCTTTACAGACATAGTCCACCTCTTCTTGACAGAGTTTCTGGATACCGTTTTTAACAGTTTGCTTCACATCGTTAGAACTGTAAATTACTGCAGCCGATGTCTTGAATGCACACTTCTTCACTTTGTCATCGAACGGACATGGCTTTCCATATATACAGTCCAACCACAAGTTATATTTCAAAGGTCCGTTTGTTGCTACATCATCAGTAAGCTGATTGATTATCTTCTGTCTGATATCGTCAAGAAAATTACAAATGTCCTTCGACTCACCGAACGTATTTAGATAATAGTAGTCTTTCAACGTTCCACGAAATGCAGACTGCGCCAAGTAGAAGCCATTATCGTTCACTTGTAATGCTCCGAACACAGTCTTAGGTTTAGTTCCATGTTCAGACGTCATACCAATCGGTTGCTGCACATCGGTTTTTTTGGTTGTACGCTTTCGTGTCTCCAATCTAAAGCGAGGAGTCGAAATGTCGGCAGGTAGTTCAGCAGTAGGAGCACAGACTCCACCTTTACATTTTTTCGCATGATGTCGCAAACTGTCAATTCGAGTAAACCATTTAAGGCACTCATCACATCGAAACTTCATGCGAGAAGGATTCTTCGTGCATTTGCTCCGCTCATGTCTTCGTGCATCATGGGAAAATGCGAACGACGTATCACAGTAGCTGCAAGGATACCATGGTGATGAAGACGATCCTTTCAGACCCGATCCAGATACTGACGTTGCCGCAGTTGCACCATCTCCAGGCATACTCTTATGAACATCAATGCATCGTTGTTGCGCCGAAACCTTTACTTTCTGCCGAACAGCAGGACCTTTGCATGCCTTCATGTGCGTTTTCATATTATCTTTTCTGGCAAACTGCTTATGACATTTCTCACAAACATTTTACGATATAGGTTCTTGGCACATTCGCTCCTCTCGTGTCGCCGAGCATTGCTGTTGTTTGAGAAAATCTTGTCGCAGTAACAGCACCGATGTTCGCTAGTTGTCAAATCAGCATCCATTGAAGTCTCCATTGATGGCGAACCAGCGTTCGCCGAGTTTCCCTGTGCAGCCAGCACTAGAGGCATTAAAGTCTCTTCTGCTGGCGGTACCACGTCTGTTGAAGTCTCCTCCAGTGTTGACATCGACGTTGCCAACGGGATCTGCTCCACCATCGTCGACTCTGACGTCAAGGTTCCCGCAGTCGATGGTACAACCTCCATCGAGTTCGTCGTTAAAGTCGATAAAGATGCCATCGAGTTCGCAAGAACAGGTAATTACGTGATTAATGCACCAGAAGAAACAAACTAGGTGATCCTTACACCGACGACGTCAGTAACAAACTAAGCATCCTGTTGTCTAGAGCTCGCTTATATATACATGCACCGTATGGAATAATACGCTAGTCAAATCAAGAACCATTTACAATAATACTAGAGTCAAAACAACATTAAAAATAGAAGCACCGACAACGAAAAGGCAGCACATTTGGAAGCACCGACAACGAAAAGGCAGCACATTTGGAAGCACCGACAACGAAAAGGCAGCACATTTGGAAGCACCGACAATGAAATGGCAGCACATTTGGAAGCACCGACTACGAAAAGGCAGCACATTTGGAAGCACCGTCACGAAAAGGCAGCACATTTGGAAGCACCGACAACGTAAAGGCAGCACATTTGGAAGCACCGACAACGAAAAGGCAGCACATTTGGAAGCACCGAAAACGAAAAGGCAGCACATTTCGGAAGCACCGACAACGAAAAGGCAGCACATTTGGAAGCACCGACAACGAAAAGGCAGCACATTTGGAAGCACCGAAAACGAAAAGGCAGCACATTTGGAAGCACCGACAACGAAAAGGCAGCACATTTGGAAGCACCGACAACGAAAAGGCAGCACATTTGGAAGCACCGACAACGGAAAGGCAGCACATTTGGAAGCACCGACAACGAAAAGGCAGCACATTTGGAAGCACCGACAACGGAAAGGCAGCACATTTGGAAGCACCGACAACGAAAAGGCAGCACATTTGGAAGCACCGACAACGAAAAGGCAGCAAATTTGGAAGCACCGACTACGAAAAGGCAGCACATTTGGAAGCACCGACTGCGAAAAGGCAGCACATTTGGAAGCACCGACAACGAAAAGGCAGCACATTTGGAAGCACCGACAACGAAAAGGCAGCACATTTGGAAGCACCGACAACGAAAAGGCAGCACATTTGGAAGCACCGACAACGAAAAGGCAGCACATTTGGAAGCACCGACAATGAAATGGCAGCACATTTGGAAGCACCGACTACGAAAAGGCAGCACATTTGGAAGCACCGTCATCGAAAAGGCAGCACATTTGGAAGCACCGACAACGTAAAGGCAGCACATTTGGAAGCACCGACAACGTAAAGGCAGCACATTTGGAAGCACCGACAACGAAAAGGCAGCACATTTGGAAGCACCGCCAACGAAAAGGCAGCACATTTTGGATGCATTATCGAATAAGGAAGCACATTTGGAAGCTCCATCAACTAAAAAAGGCAAAAAGGAAGCACAAGTTACGAGATCTAAGTCTTAGTAAGAAATCACAATACAGGAAATAAAAACATTACATTCTTATAATTTAAATTATTTATTTTATTGCTTTACATTATACAAATGCAAGTAAAACATGTCAATATTGTATGTAGCCAGCATTCCTCAGTTCCTTGAGTATGAAGGATATTTCTTTGATGCACGAATAGTTTCCTGCACAAAGCGAACCATGTAGATGTCTTAGCCGGTCAACCAATATGTTTGGATCTTTCCATGATGTGTAATCATTCTCTTCTACCACCATCTTCCTTGCACCTTTATAATAAATATTATGATCTCTGGTGTCTTCCGTTTTACCACCAACCTCAGGGTAACTTTCATGTTGGAGACGGTGATCATCACAAGCTTGATCAGATTTATTTAATATATCACGTCGTTTCCATCGTTTCGGTCTCAGGACACCGCCACATTCTTCGATCTTGGCAGCTTTAGGTGCTTCATCATAGTCTATGTATTTGTCAACAGCCTCAGAGTCACTGTAACAATCACTGTAGAAGGAATCGTCTTCACCCAATTTACCGTAATAATTCGATGTTGATGATGTTGAAGTGTCTTCATCGTCTTCATGCTTCCTTTTTAGGAGTCCATCATTTTTACAAAGTAGGAAAGATCTACTTGAATTCGGCTGGAATATATTCTCACTTTTCACGTTAAGGATTCTTCCACTGTCTTCATTCTTCCTTAAATCATCAACCTTCTTCAATTTAAGTTCTTTGTCGAGATCGGAAGAGCCAAGAAATTTATTGTCGTAATGCAGATCACTCTTCCTTAGACTAGTAGATTCATCGTTGTCCTCTAGCTTGTACGCAGGCTTGGCGCTACAAGTTCTGCCATGTCTTTTTAGGCTCTCTCTCCGCGTAAACGACTTGCTACATCGAACACAACTTATCATATTGCGCAGTGGATTTTTAACACAGTCATTCTTCTCGTGTTGTCTTTTATTCTTTCTCAAGATAAACTCTTTACTGCAAAACTTACACCTATGTTCTTTCGATACAGCGTCAGATCCCAAATCGGAATTCATATTAGTTACTGAGACTAATGCCAGATACCAATTGAGTGTTTTAAATTAGATTCAATACTTAAATATAAATTTTTTCATCTTTCATCAGCGAGAATTAATATATCTCATGCAAATTATTTTTTGCATGTAGTTCTGCTTTTCAACAACAGATGTCGCCACATGTTGCTTGCAGGTAAATAATATTTAGTTATTTTATGCGGGATGCGGGATGCTCACTATCGATCGCAAAAGAAGGATGGCTTCGTTAGACTCCAAGGAAAAGGAAGTTCGTCTTGCATGTTGGTGCTAAACAGATGTCTCATGGCGTAATATTAATTTGACTGAGTAATGATATTTGTTAATTCCACCTGATAAAAATATTGCAAGTTTTGATTTAGTAGCAGAAATTATCGAATTAAATGTAACTCCAGATAAAATGACATGTCAGATTAGAACAAAAAAAATCCATGCAGAGAGCGGTTTCTCAGAATAGTCAGAAACACTTGAAGAAACCACAGGAATGATTGCAAGAACACGGGAAAAACCATCAAAATATTGTCAAGAATAATCAGGAGCACACTGAGGAAACCACCATAATATTAACAATAATAATCGGAAGCACACGGAGAAAACCACTAAATATTGACCAGATTAATCGGAAGCACACAGAGAAAACCACTACATGTTTTCTTTGATATCATAAAATTACAAGAAAAAATATTTAAAAATAAAAATAAATTAATAAAAAATTAAAAAAATTTAAAAAATGCATAAACAGTTTCTGCTAGCTTGTAAACTTATCATTGTTGAGCAAAGATAGAGTTCTTGTACAAGCCAGAAATTTATGAATTTTTTAATTTTTTTTAATTTTTTATTAATTTATTTTTATTTTTAAATATTTTTTCTTGTAATTTTATGATATCAAAGAAAACATGTAGTGGTTTTCTCTGTGTGCTTCCGATTAATCTGGTCAATATTATGATGGTTTTCTCCGTGTGCTTCCGATTATTATTGTTAATATTATGGTGGTTTCCTCAGTGTGCTCCTGATTATTCTTGACAATATATTGATGGTTTTTCCCGTGTTCTTGCAATCATTCCTGTGGTTTCTTCAAGTGTTTCTGACTATTCTGAGAAACCGCTCTCTGCATGGATTTTTTTTGTTCTAATGAGACATGTCATTTTATCTGGAGTTACATTTAATTCGATAATTTCTGCTACTAAATCAAAACTTGCAATATTTTTATCAGGTGGAATTAACAAATATCATTACTCAGTCAAATTAATATTACGCCATGAGACATCTGTTTAGCACCAACATGCAAGACGAACTTCCTTTTCCTTGGAGTCTAACGAAGCCATCCTTCTTTTGCGATCGATAGTGAGCATCCCGCATCCCGCATAAAATAACTAAATATTATTTACCTGCAAGCAACATGTGGCGACATCTGTTGTTGAAAAGCAGAACTACATGCATAAAGTACTTTTGCATGAGATATATTAATTCTCGCTGATAAAATATGAAAAAATTTATATTTAAGTATTGAATCTAATTTAAAACACTCAATTGGTATCTGGCATTAGTCTCAGTAACTAATATGAATTCCGATTTGGGATCTGACGCTGTATCGAAAGAACATAGGTGTAAGTTTTGCAGTAAAGAGTTTATCTTGAGAAAGAATAAAAGACAACACGAGAAGAATGACTGTGTTAAAAATCCACTGCGCAATATGATAAGTTGTGTTCGATGTAGCAAGTCGTTTACGCGGAGAGAGAGTCTAAAAAGACATGGCAGAACTTGTAGCGCCAAGCCTGCGTACAAGCTAGAGGACAACGATGAATCTACTAGTCTAAGGAAGAGTGATCTGCATTACGACAATAAATTTCTTGGCTCTTCCGATCTCGACAAAGAACTTAAATTGAAGAAGGTTGATGATTTAAGGAAGAATGAAGACAGTGGAAGAATACTTAACGTGAAAAGTGAGAATATATTCCAGCCGAATTCAAGTAGATCTTTCCTACTTTGTAAAAATGATGGACTCCTAAAAAGGAAGCATGAAGACGATGAAGAAACTTCAACATCATCAACATCGAATTATTACGGTAAATTGGGTGAAGACGATTCCTTCTACGGTGATTGTTACAGTGACTCTGAGGCTGTTGACAAAGACATAGACTATGATGAAGCACCTAAAGCTGCCAAGATCGAAGAATGTGGCGGTGTCCTGAGACCGAAACGATGGAAACGACGTGATATATTAAATAAATCTGATCAAGCTTGTGATGATCACCGTCTCCAACATGAAAGTTACCCTGAGGTTGGTGGTAAAACGGAAGACACCAGAGATCATAATATTTATTATAAAGGTGCAAGGAAGATGGTGGTAGAAGAGAATGATTACACATCATGGAAAGATCCAAACATATTGGTTGACCGGCTAAGACATCTACATGGTTCGCTTTGTGCAGGAAACTATTCGTGCATCAAAGAAATATCCTTCATACTCAAGGAACTGAGGAATGCTGGCTACATACAATATTGACATGTTTTACTTGCATTTGTATAATGTAAAGCAATAAAATAAATAATTTAAATTATAAGAATGTAATGTTTTTATTTCTTGTATTATGATTTCTTACTAAGACTTAGATCTCGTAACTTGTGCTTCCTTTTTGCCTTTTTTAGTTGATGGAGCTTCCAAATGTGCTTCCTTATTCGATAATGCATCCAAAATGTGCTGCCTTTTCGTTGGCGGTGCTTCCAAATGTGCTGCCTTTTCGTTGTTGGTGCTTCCAAATTTGCTGCCTTTACATTGTCGGTGCTTCCAAATGTGCTGCCTTTACGTTGTCGGTGCTTCCAAATGTGCTGCCTTTTCGATGACGGTGCTTCCAAATGTGCTGCCTTTTCGTAGTCGGTGCTTGCAAATGTGCTGCCTTTACGTTGTCGGTGCTTCCAAATGTGCTGCCTTTACGTTGTCGGTGCTTCCAAATGTGCTGCCTTTTCGTTTTCGGTGCTTCCAAATGTGCTGCCTTTTCGTTGTCGGTGCTTCCAAATGTGCTGCCTTTACGTTGTCGGTGCTTCCAAATGTGCTGCCTTTTCGTGACGGTGCTTCCAAATGTGCTGCCTTTTCGTAGTCGGTGCTTCCAAATGTGCTGCCATTTCATTGTCGGTGCTTCCAAATGTGCTGCCTTTTCGTTGTCGGTGCTTCCAAATGTGCTGCCTTTTCGTTTTCGGTGCTTCCAAATGTGCTGCCTTTTCGTTGTCGGTGCTTCCAAATGTGCTGCCTTTACGTTGTCGGTGCTTCCAAATGTGCTGCCTTTTCGTGACGGTGCTTCCAAATGTGCTGCCTTTTCGTAGTCGGTGCTTCCAAATGTGCTGCCATTTCATTGTCGGTGCTTCCAAATGTGCTGCCTTTTCGTTGTCGGTGCTTCCAAATGTGCTGCCTTTTCGTTGTCGGTGCTTCCAAATGTGCTGCCTTTTCGTTGTCGGTGCTTCCAAATGTGCTGCCTTTTCGTAGTCGGTGCTTCCAAATGTGCTGCCTTTTCGTAGTCGGTGCTTCCAAATGTGCTGCCTTTTCGTTGTCGGTGCTTCCAAATGTGCTGCCTTTTCGTTGTCAGTGCTTCCAAATGTGCTGCCTTTCCGTTGTCGGTGCTTCCAAATGTGCTGCCTTTTCGTTTTCGGTGCTTCCAAATGTGCTGCCTTTCCGTTGTCGGTGCTTCCAAATGTGCTGCCTTTTCGTTGTCGGTGCTTCCAAATGTGCTGCCTTTTCGTTGTCGGTGCTTCCAAATGTGCTGCCTTTTCGTTGTCGGTGCTTCCAAATGTGCTGCCTTTTCGTTTTCGGTGCTTCCAAATGTGCTGCCTTTTCGTTGTCGGTGCTTCCAAATGTGCTGCCTTTACGTTGTCGGTGCTTCCAAATGTGCTGCCTTTTCGTGACGGTGCTTCCAAATGTGCTGCCTTTTCGTAGTCGGTGCTTCCAAATGTGCTGCCATTTCATTGTCGGTGCTTCCAAATGTGCTGCCTTTTCGTTGTCGGTGCTTCCGAAATGTGCTGCCTTTTCGTTTTCGGTGCTTCCGAATGTGCTGCCTTTTCGTTGTCGGTGCTTCCAAATGTGCTGCCTTTACGTTGTCGGTGCTTCCAAATGTGCTGCCTTTTCGTGACGGTGCTTCCAAATGTGCTGCCTTTTCGTAGTCGGTGCTTCCAAATGTGCTGCCATTTCATTGTCGGTGCTTCCAAATGTGCTGCCTTTTCGTTGTCGGTGCTTCCAAATGTGCTGCCTTTTCGTTGTCGGTGCTTCCAAATGTGCTGCCTTTTCGTTGTCGGTGCTTCCAAATGTGCTGCCTTTTCGTTGTCGGTGCTTCTATTTTTAATGTTGTTTTGACTCTAGTATTATTGTAAATGGTTCTTGATTTGACTAGCGTATTATTCCATACGGTGCATGTATATATAAGCGAGCTCTAGACAACAGGATGCTTAGTTTGTTACTGACGTCGTCGGTGTAAGGATCACCTAGTTTGTTTCTTCTGGTGCATTAATCACGTAATTACCTGTTCTTGCGAACTCGATGGCATCTTTATCGACTTTAACGACGAACTCGATGGAGGTTGTACCATCGACTGCGGGAACCTTGACGTCAGCGTCGACGATGGTGGAGCAGATCCCGTTGGCAACGTCGATGTCAACACTGGAGGAGACTTCAACAGACGTGGTACCGCCAGCAGAAGAGACTTTAATGCCTCTAGTGCTGGCTGCACAGGGAAACTCGGCGAACGCTGGTTCGCCATCAATGGAGACTTCAATGGATGCTGATTTGACAACTAGCGAACATCGGTGCTGTTACTGCGACAAGATTTTCTCAAACAACAGCAATGCTCGGCGACACGAGAGGAGCGAATGTGCCAAGAACCTATATCGTAAAATGTTTGTGAGAAATGTCATAAGCAGTTTGCCAGAAAAGATAATATGAAAACGCACATGAAGGCATGCAAAGGTCCTGCTGTTCGGCAGAAAGTAAAGGTTTCGGCGCAACAACGATGCATTGATGTTCATAAGAGTATGCCTGGAGATGGTGCAACTGCGGCAACGTCAGTATCTGGATCGGGTCTGAAAGGATCGTCTTCATCACCATGGTATCCTTGCAGCTACTGTGATACGTCGTTCGCATTTTCCCATGATGCACGAAGACATGAGCGGAGCAAATGCACGAAGAATCCTTCTCGCATGAAGTTTCGATGTGATGAGTGCCTTAAATGGTTTACTCGAATTGACAGTTTGCGACATCATGCGAAAAAATGTAAAGGTGGAGTCTGTGCTCCTACTGCTGAACTACCTGCCGACATTTCGACTCCTCGCTTTAGATTGGAGACACGAAAGCGTACAACCAAAAAAACCGATGTGCAGCAACCGATTGGTATGACGTCTGAACATGGAACTAAACCTAAGACTGTGTTCGGAGCATTACAAGTGAACGATAATGGCTTCTACTTGGCGCAGTCTGCATTTCGTGGAACATTGAAGGACTACTATTATCTAAATACGTTCGGTGAGTCGAAGGACATTTGTAATTTTCTTGACGATATCAGACAGAAGATAATCAATCAGCTTACTGATGATGTAGCAACAAACGGACCTTTGAAATATAACTTGTGGTTGGACTGTATATATAGAAAGCCATATCCGTTCGATGACAAAGTGAAGAAGTGTGCATTCAAGACATCGGCTGCAGTAATTTACAGTTCTAACGATGTGAAGCAAACTGTTAAAAACGGTATCCAGAAACTCTGTCAAGAAGAGGTGGACTATGTCTGTAAAGGTTCTGGCTGGACTCTGTCTAGTATAAACCGATTGGAGCTAAGAATTAGTCATTTCACACCGCTGCGGAACTAAATGATTATAAGATTGCTGGCTTTCGTAAGTGATCCTGTAGTAGAATAGAAATTATGTAATAAATATTATGTTTGTAAAAGAACTTGCGGTGTTTAATTCCTTGAACCTGTTACTATTATGTTAAATTGAAGTTATATTTAATTTTTTTTTGCATCATCCTAGATCGTACCAAGGACCTTAGTCGATGTAATTAATCAGTATATTGATCGGAAATTTATTTAATGATTTCTGAACTTTTTCCCGAATTTCTAGCATTAAAATTACACATTTCCAATATGGTGGTCTTGATGTCTGATAGGATGGTGGTCGTAGAGGATTTAGAGTCTCTTTACGAATGTTGAACATGGTTTATTTAAATTATTTTTTTACATAACATTAAACATTATTGCAACGATCGGGTATCGAACCGAGGACGGGAATCGATCGAATAAATATGTAAATTAATGAGTGATTTATTTAATGAATTTTGGAACTTTTCCCGAATTTCTAGCTAAATAATTACGGATTTTCAAGATGGCGGCTAAATGACAAGATGGCGGGTGTCACAGTAATAAATTATTACTGCACTCTAGCGGATACGAATTAAACTAACATGTCATCGGCGCACTCTAGCCGACGATACAATGAGATGGCTTCCAGCATCGAAGACAAGATGGCGGCCATGACGTCATACTAGATGATGATAAAAAGTGGTGGGAGTCAGTCTGCCAGCACCCAACACGAGGGAAGGATCGGTCGTCATTTTTATTTTTTTTGCATTCGTCGGGTTCGAAGCGAGGACTCCGAGCTCCGTGTCGAAAAAGTATGCTTTTTAAATATTTTTATTAAATTTTTATTATTTGGATTTTTTAATAAATTTTAATTTTTTTATTAAAATCGGATAGTAAAAAAGTTAAAGATGGCGACCGTAACGAAAATTGCAACGGTGACGACATAATCCAAGATGGCGGTCATGGTATCCTTATTCCTAGAAATGGCTTAACTGAGGCTTGCGTTAAGGATGCTTAAGCCAGTTTTAGGAATTTTCAGCCGCTGGGATTTTTAAGGACTAAAAACGGGAATTTTTCCCTCGAAACGGGAAATTTTTCCCTCGAAATGAGAAATTTTTAATTTGTGGAATTTTTTGAGATTTTTTGGCGGAACTTTTTTCCACAGAAATGCTAATTTTGGCGATTTTTGAGGAATTTTGGGCAAATTTTGCCCAATTTTGGCGGATTTTGGCGATTTTTGAGGATCAAATTCAAGGTCAAGGTCAAAGGTCAAGGTCACAACCATTCAAGATGGCCGCCGTGACGTCACAATCCAATATGGCGGAGCCGGCTCTCGGCTCCACCGCCTGAGGCCTGATCTAGTATGCCCTATTATATACTACTATTAATGTCAATAGTGAAGGAAGAACACAAGAGGTTATCCACAAGAGTATGACAAAATCCAGTCCAGGAAAAATCTGTAAATTAAACCTTCAACGCAAGGAAAATTCAGCTTCAAAGCGACGCAAAAGGTGCCAAGATAAACCTAGGAAAGGCAAACGCAAGCGTCTAGTAATGAGTTGTCCTAACAGTCATTATGGGCTTCAATCCAACATGCCCGATTTAAGTTCTGCTGATTTCAATGAGAAGAATGACTCATTCTTAAAATCACTTACCCTTGATGATGAAGGAAGAGATTCACTACAAGCAAGTACAGTTGCCCAAGCTAACTGTAGTCTGTGGATAATAGAACGATGCAAACGATTAACAGCTTCATCATTTGGCAGAATATGTAAAATGAGAAGTTCTACACCTCGTGCCAAAACTGTATAGTGATTTCAGAGGAACAAACACTACAAGATATGGCAACGAAAAAGAGCCTTTAGCAATCGAGAGTCTGGAAAACTTGTTAGGTTAAATGGCGAATGAAGCCGGACTCTTCGTTGATAAAGATTTTCCCTGGTTAGCAGCCACGCCTGATGGTCTCATCGGCGATGATTCAATCGTGGAAGTAAAGTGCCCAGCCATTGCTGAGAACCTTACTCCGCAAGCTGCGATTATCGCAAAGAAGATAACATATTGCACTTTGGAGGACGGAAAAGTGAAACTTAAAGAAAACCACGATTACATGTACCAAATTCAGAGTCAACTTAATATCGCACGACGAGACTTCTGCAATTTTGTTATATGGACTCCTCGTGGCTTTGTCACAGAAATAATTGCACGGAATGATAATTTCTAGGAAATTAAGATGGTTAGTCAGTTAACAAAATTTTACATCGGACATTTACTTCCTGAAATAGCAGACCCTCGGTATCCAAGAAATTTACCTATTAGGGAAAGTTGTCTTGCAGATTCGATTGACTTGAAAGAATAGTGAGTGACATAGGCCTTGTACAGATTGTCAGATACTTTGCAAATACGAACTGCACCACACGAACCTTACATAGTAGGTTCAATAAATACTGTCGAAAACAAGTCGTCAAGTCCTTCATTTACGAGAAAAGAGAAAATATACATAAAAGTCGCTAGATTAGGAAAATTCATTTCAGGCCAAAAAAAAATTACAAAAACCTTGTTATAAGTTTGCTGCCAACCATCCCCCCTTTTCTTCGGTTGGTTCATATTTTCTGCATGTTGAATGCATGCAGCGTGCATTGGACGCAGTATTGGGATGCCAATCGCCGAGCTACAGAGGAACCGGTAGATCGCATTTTTTTAACAACTGTTATCAGTGGGTATTGTGAACCCTCTCAAGGAACTCTAGCGAGAGACATGGTAACATTAGTTGTCATTAAACCGCCTTTATCTAACGGATATATGTACTTGTTCTCAACAATAGATACTCCGTTTTACCGAAGAGTATATTTTTAACTAAATTTTCACAATAAATTAATGTAGAATTACCTGATATTCTGTACAACTCATGTTTATTCTAAGAAAAAAATATCGTCGGTTTCCATATTATAGACTGAGTATTAGTGACGACTATTAGCTGTTTGCTGTAAAGAAAGCACTTTGGAAAAGTCATCTATCCAGCGATTGTAAGAAATAAACCCATACCAGTGACCTCATGCATTAAACTCATAACTTTTACAGCAGTAAAAAATATACACAATGATTAAATAGTCCCTTCAAGGTGTTTTATTTAATATAAATAAGTGGTTGAAGTTTGTAGAAAACCTGAAAATGCTCACTTTACCATGAACAGCTTATGGTCAGTTGTCCGAAGGCACAGTTTCAATATTAGAATTAAATAATACTTATATCCGACTATGTGGCAGAACAGAACTTTTAATAATTCTGCATTTTACTGTATATCAACACTTTTTTACGTTGTATGTGTGGTCCGGCTAAGCACACAGAGAAACGTAAAAAAAAAAAAAAGACAAACAATGTTCTTTAGGAATCTTTTAATTACGATGGTTGCGTTCGACGTTATTTGGAAATAAAAGAGTTTATTAAATTACTTTTGTTTAATTTTTTCAAAAAAAAATGTTTTTTCTCATCGTTACATGGCATCAGTACACAATTTTACACATGAATTAAGTTCGAAGGCTTTGATACTTGCACAGTTTTTTGTTTTTTCTTATACAAATTTTTACGAGGTATTTGAATTTTGATAGGATGATAGTAGTATATATTGGCCGGTCCGGAAACAGGCCTCAGGCGGTGGATTGAGATTGTCGGTCCGCCATCTTGGATTTGTGACGTCACGGCGGCAAAAATTCCTCAAAATTCCTCAAAATTGACTCAAAATGACTCAAAATTTCCCGTTTTAAGAAAAAATTTCCCGTTTTCGAGGGAAAAATTCCCGTTTCGAGGGAAAATTTCCCGTTTTATTCCTTAAAAATCCCAACGGCTAGAAATGTCCTGATAGAGGCTTAAGCATCCTTAACTCAAGCCTCAGTTAAGCCTCTATCAGGATGTGACCTTGACCTTTAACCTTGACCCCGACGGCCATCTTGGATCCGCCATCTTGGATGACGTCATTTCGTTTTCTAGAAAATTCCGGCATTGTGTTATCCGACATTTTGAATTATGACGTCACCGTTGCAATTTCCGTTACGGCCGCCATCTTTAAATTTATTATCCGATTTTAATAAAAAAAATTTAAAAATTATAAAAAAAATTTAAAAAATATAAATTTAATAAAATATTTATAAAAAACAAACATTAACGACACGGAGCTCGGAGTCCTTGGTTCGAACCCGACAGAGGCAAAAAAATTAAAAAATGACGACCGATCCTTCCCCCGTGGTGGACGCAGGCATACTGACTCCCTCCACTTTTTTTTTCAAAGCATATATATATCGTCAGGTAGTATGACGTCATGTCCGCCATCTTGTCCTCGTCTGCTGGAAGCCATCATCAGTGTATCGTCGGCGAGAGTGCGCTGACGTCATGTTAGTTTAATTCTTATCCGCTAGAGTGCAGTAATCATTTATTATTGCTGTGACACCCGACATATTGTCATTTGGCCGCCATCTTGAAAATCCATAATTATTTAGCTAGAAATTCGGGAAAAATTCCAAAATTCATTAAATGAATTTGTAATCTATATACTGATCGATTAGGTCGACTAAGGTCCTTGGTACGATCTAGGACGATGCAAAAAAATTAAATATAACATCAATTTAACATAATAGTAACAGGTTCGAGGAATTAAACACCAAAAGTTATTTTACAAACATAATATTTATTACATAATTTCTATTCTACTACAGGATCATTTGCGAAAGCCAGCAATCTTATAATCATTTAGTTCCGCAGCGGTGTGAAATGACTAATTCTTAGCTCCAATCGGTATATACTAGACAGAGTCCAGCCAGAACCTTTACAGACATAGTCCACCTCTTCTTGACAGAGTTTCTGGATACCGTTTTTAACAGTTTGCTTCACATCGTTAGAACTGTAAATTACTGCAGCCGATGTCTTGAATGCACACTTCTTCACTTTGTCATCGAACGGATATGGCTTTCCATACATACAGTCCAACCACAAGTTATATTTCAAAGGTCCGTTTGTTGCTACATCATCAGTAAGCTGATTGATTATGTCCTCTCTGATATCATCAAGAAAATTACAAATGTCTTTCGACTCACCTAACGTATTTAAATAATAGTAGTCCTTCAATGTTCCACGAAATGCAGACTGCGCCAAGTAGAAGCCATTATCGTTCACTTGTAATGCGCCGAACACAGTCTTAGGTTAATTTTCCTGTTCAGACGTCATACCAATCGGTTGCTGCACATCGGTTTTCTTGCTTGTACGCTCACGAGCCTTCAACCTAAACCGAGGAGTCGAAATTTCTGCAGGTAGTTCAGCAGTAGGCACACGGACTTCACCTTTACAGTTCTTCGCATGTCGTCGCAAATTATCAATTCGAGTAAACCATTCATGACACTCATCACATCGAAACTTCATGCGAGATGGATTCTTCGTGCATTTGCTCCGCTCATGTCTTCGTGCATCATGAGCAAATGCGAACGACGTATCACAGTAGCTGCAAGGATACCGTGGTAATGAACACGAACCTTTCAGACCCGATCCAGATACTGACGTTGCCGCAGTTGCAACATTTCCAGGCATTCTCTTATGAACATCAATGCATCGTTGTTGCGCCGAAACCTTTACTTTCTGCCGCACAGCAGGACCTTTGCATGCCTTCATGTGCGTTTTCATATTATCTTTTCTGGCAAACTGCTTATGACATTTCTCACAAACAAACATTTTACGATATAGGTTCTTGGCACATTCGCTCCTCTCGTGCCGCCGAGCATTGCTGTTGTTTGAGAAAATCTTGTCGCAGTAACAGCACCGATGTTCGCTAGTTGTCAAATCAGCATCCATTGAAGTCTTCATTGAGGTCGTATCGTCGATCGTCGTGGTTTCCTGCACATCCAGCTCAGTAGTCATTAAGCTATCTTCTGCTGGCGGTACCACGTCTGTTGAAGCCTCCTCCAGTGTTGACATCGACGTTGCCAACAGGATCTGCTCCACCATCGTCGACGCTGACGTCATGGTTCCCGTAGACGATGGTACAACCTCCATCTTGTTCGGCGTTAAAGTCGGTAAAGATGCCATCGAGTTCGCAAGAACAGGTAATTACGCGACTTATGCACCAGAAGAAACAAACTAGGCGATCCTTACAACACCGACGTCAGTAACAAACAAAGCATCCTGCTGTCTAGGACTCGCTTACATACATGCACCGTATGGAATAATACGATAGTCAAATCAAGATCAATTTACTAAAATACTAGAGTCAAAACAACATTAAAAAATAGAAGCACCATCAACAAAAAAAGGAAGCACCGACAACGAAAAGGAAGCACCTTCAAAAAAGGAAAAACAAAAGGAAGCACCGACAACGAAAAAAAAGCACCATCAACGAAAAGGAAGCACATTTGGAAGCACCGACAACGAAAAGGCAGCACAGGCATCGAAAAGGAAGCACATTTGGAAGCACCGACAACAAAAAGACAGCACCGGCATCGAAAAGGCAGCACATTTAGAAGGACCGACAACGAAAAGGCAGCACATTTGGAAGCACCGACAAAGAAAAGGCAGCACCGCCAACGAAAAGGCAGCACATTTGGAAGCACCGACAAAGAAAAGGCAGCACCGCCAACGAAAAGGAAGCACATTCGGAAGCACCGACAAAGAAAAGTCAGCACCGGCATCGAAAAGGAAGCACATTTGGAAGCACCGACAACGAAATGCAGCACATTTGGAAGTACCGACAACGAAAAGGCAGCACATTTGGAAGCACCGACAACGAAAAGGCAGCACCGGCATCGAAAAGGAAGCACATTTGGAAGCACCGACAACGAAAAGGCAGCAACGACAACGAAAAGGAAGCACATTTGGAAGCACCGACAACGAAAAGGCAGCACATTTGGAAGCACCGACAACGAAAAGGCAGCACATTTGGAAGTACCGACAACGAAAAGGCAGCACATTTGGAAGCACCGACAACGTAAAGGCAGCACATTTGGAAGCACCGACAAATAAAGGCAGCACATTTGGAAGCACCGACAACGAAAAGGCAGCACATTTGGAAGCACCGACAACGAAAAGGCAGCACATTTGGAAGCACCGACAACGAAAAGGCAGCACATTTGGAAGCACCGTCAACGTAAAGGCAACACATTTGGAAGCACCGACAACGAAAAGGCAGCACATTTGGAAGCACCGACAACGAAAAGGCAGCACATTTGGAAGCACCGACAACGAAAAGGCAGCACATTTGGAAGCACCGCCAACGAAAAGGCAGCACATTTTGGATGCATCATCGAATAAGGAAGCACATTTGGAAGCTCCATCAACTAAAAAAGGCAAAAAGGAAGCACAAGTTACGAGATCTAAGTCTTAGTAAGAAATCATAATACAAGAAATAAAAACATTACATTCTTATAATTTAAATTATTTATTTTATTGCTTTACACTATACAAATGCAAGTAAAACAAGTCATTATTGTATGTAGCCAGCATTCCTCAGTTCCTTGATTATGAAGGATATTTCTTTGATGCACGAATAGTTTCCTGCACAAAGCGAACCATGTAGAAGTCTTAGCCGGTCAACCAATATGTTTGGATCTTTCCATGATGTGTAATCATTCTCTTCTACAACCATCTTCCTTGCACCTTTATAATAAATATTATGATCTCTGGTGTCTTCCGTTTTACCACCAACCGCAGGGTAACTTTCATGTTTGAGACGGTGATCATCACAAGCTTGATCAGATTTATTTAATATATCACGTCGTTTCCATCGTTTCGGTCTCAGGACACCGCCACATTCTTCGATCTTGGCAGCTTTAGGTGCTTCATCATAGTCTATGTCTTTGTCAACAGCCTCAGAGTCACTGTTACAATCACCGTAGAAGGAATCGTCTTCACCCAATTTACCGTAATAATTCGATGTTGATGATGTTGAAGTGTCTTCATCGTCTTCATGCTTCCTTTTTAGGAGTCCATCAATTTTACAAAGTAGGAAAGATCTACTTGAATTCGGCTGGAATATATTCTCACTTTTCACGTTAAGGATTCTTCCATTGTCTTTATTCTTCCGTAAATCATCAACCTTCTTCAATTTAAGTTCTTTGTCGAGATCGGAAGAACCAAGAAAATTATTGTCGTAATGCAGATCACTCTTCCTTAGGCTAGTAGATTCATCGTTGTCCTCTAGCTTGTACGCAGGCTTGGCGCTACAAGTTCTGCCATGTCTTTTTAGGCTCTCTCTCCGCGTAAACGACTTGCTACATAGAACACAACTTATCATATTGCGCAGGGGATTTTTAACACAGTCATTCTTCTCGTGTTGTCTTTTATTCTTTCTCAAGATAAACTCTTTACTGCAAAACTTACACCTATGTTCTTTCGATACAGCGTCAGATCCCAAATCGGAATTCATATTAGTTACTGAGACTAATACCAGATACCAATTGAGTGTTTTAAATTAGATTCAATACTTAAATAGAAATTTTTCCATATTTCATCAGCGAGAATTAATATATCTCATGCAAAAGTACTTTATGCATGTAGTTCTGCTTTTCAACATCAGATGTCGCCACATGTTGCTTGCAGGTAAATAATATTTAGTTCTTTTATGCGGGTTGCGGGATGCTCACTAACGATCGCAAAAGAAGGATGGCTTCGCTAGACTCCAAGGAAAAGGAAGTTCGTCTTGCATGTTGGTGCTCCACAGATGTCTCATGGCGTAATATTAATTTGACTGAGTAATGATATTTGTTAATTCCACCTGATAAAAATATTGCAAGTTTTGATTTAGTAGCAGAAATTATCGAATTAAATGTAACTCCAAATAAAATGACATGTCTCATTAGACCAAAAAAAATCCATGCAGAGAGCGGTTTCTCAGAATAGTCAGAAACACTTGAAGAAACCACAGGAATGATTGCAAGAACACGGGAAAAACCATCAAAATATTGTCAAGAATAATCAGGAGCACACTGAGAAAACCACAATAATATTAACAATAATAATCGGAAGCACACGGAGAAAACCATCATAATATTGACCAGATTAATCGGAAGCACACAGAGAAAACCACCACATGTTTTCTTTGATATCATAAAATTAAAAGAAAAAATATTTAAAAATAAAAATAAATTAATAAAAAATTAAAAAAAATAAAAATGCATAAACAGTTTCTGCTAGCTTGTAAACTTATCATTGTTGAGCAAAGAAAGAGTTCTTGTACAAGCCAGAAATTTATGCATTTTTATTTTTTTTTTAATAATATATTTTTATTTTTAAATATTTTTTCTTGTAATTTTATGATATCAAAGAAAACATGTAGTGGTTTTCTCTGTGTGCTTCCGATTAATCTGGTCAATATTATGATGGTTTTCTCCGTGTGCTTCCGATTATTATTGTTAATATTATGGTGGTTTCCTCAGTGTGCTCCTGATTATTCTTGACAATATTTTGATGGTTTTTCCCGTCTTCTTGCAATCATTCCTGTGGTTTCTTCAAGTGTTTCTGACTATTCTGAGAAACCGCTCTCTGCATGGATTTTTTTTGTTCTAATGAGACATGTCATTTTATTTGGAGTTACATTTAATTCGATAATTTCTGCTACTAAATCAAAACTTGCAATATTTTTATCAGGTGGAATTAACAAATATCATTACTCAGTCAAATTAATATTACGCCATGAGACATCTGTGGAGCACCAACATGCAAGACGAACTTCCTTTTCCTTGGAGTCTAGCGAAGCCATCCTTCTTTTGCGATCGTTAGTGAGCATCCCGCATCCCGCATAAAAGAACTAAATATTATTTACCTGCAAGCAACATGTGGCGACATCTGTTGTTGAAAAGCAGAACTACATGCATAAAGTACTTTTGCATGAGATATATTAATTCTCGCTGATGAAATATGAAAAAATTTCTATTTAAGTATTGAATCTAATTTAAAACACTCAATTGGTATCTGGTATTAGTCTCAGTAACTAATATGAATTCCGATTTGGGATCTGACGCTGTATCGAAAGAACATAGGTGTAAGTTTTGCAGTAAAGAGTTTATCTTGAGAAAGAATAAAAGACAACACGAGAAGAATGACTGTGTTAAAAATCCCCTGCGCAATATGATAAGTTGTGTTCGATGTAGCAAGTCGTTTACGCGGAGAGAGAGCCTAAAAAGACATGGCAGAACTTGTAGCGCCAAGCCTGCGTACAAGCTAGAGGACAACGATAAATCTACTAGTCTAAGGAAGAGTGATCTGCATTACGACAATAAATTTCTTGGCTCTTCCGATCTCGACAAAGAACTTAAATTGAAGAAGGTTGATGATTTAAGGAAGAATGAAGACAGTGGAAGAATCCTTAACGTGAAAAGTGAGAATATATTCCAGCCGAATTCAAGTAGATCTTTCCTACTTTGTAAAAATGATGGACTCCTAAAAAGGAAGCATGAAGACGATGAAGACACTTCAACATCATCAACATCGAATTATTACGGTAAATTGGGTGAAGACGATTCCTTCTACGGTGATTGTAACAGTGACTCTGAGGCTGTTGACAAAGACATAGACTATGATGAAGCACCTAAAGCTGCCAAGATCGAAGAATGTGGCGGTGTCCTGAGACCGAAACGATGGAAACGACGTGATATATTAAATAAATCTGATCAAGCTTGTGATGATCACCGTCTCAAACATGAAAGTTACCCTGCGGTTGGTGGTAAAACGGAAGACACCAGAGATCATAATATTTATTATAAAGGTGCAAGGAAGATGGTTGTAGAAGAGAATGATTACACATCATGGAAAGATCCAAACATATTGGTTGACCGGCTAAGACTTCTACATGGTTCGCTTTGTGCAGGAAACTATTCGTGCATCAAAGAAATATCCTTCATAATCAAGGAACTGAGGAATGCTGGCTACATAAAATAATGACTTGTTTTACTTGCATTTGTATAATGTAAAGCAATAAAATAAATAATTTAAATTATAAGAATGTAATGTTCTTATTTCTTGTATTATGATTTCTTACTAAGACTTAGATCTCGTAACTTGTGCTTCCTTTTTGCCTTTTTTTGTTGATGGAGCTTCCAAATGTACTTCCTTATTCGATGATGCATCCAAAATGTGCTGCCTTTTCGTTGGCGGTGCTTCCAAATGTGCTGCCTTTTCGTTGTCGGTGCTTCCAAATGTGCTGCCTTTTCGTTGTCGGTGCTTCCAAATGTGCTGCCTTTTCGTTGTCGGTGCTTCCAAATGTGCTGCCTTTTCGTTGTCGGTGCTTCTATTTTTAATGTTGTTTTGACTCTAGTATTATTGTAAATGGTTCTTGATTTGACTAGCGTATTATTCCATACGGTGCATGTATATATAAGCGAGCTCTAGACAACAGGATGCTTAGTTTGTTACTGACGTCGTCGGTGTAAGGATCACCTAGTTTGTTTCTTCTGGTGCATTAATCACGTAATTACCTGTTCTTGCGAACTCGATGGCATCTTTATCGACTTTAACGCCGAACTCGATGGAGGTTGTACCATCGTCTACGGGAACCATGACGTCAGCGTCGACGATGGTGGAGCAGATCCTGTTGGCAACGTCGATGTCAACACTGGAGGAGACTTCAACAGACGTGGTACCGCCAGCAGAAGATAGCTTAATGACTACTGAGCTGGATGTGCAGGAAACCACGACGATCGACGATACGACCTCAATGAAGACTTCAATGGATGCCGAATCGACAACAACTAACGAACATCGGTGCTGTTACTGCGACAAGATTTTCTCAAACAACAGCAATGCTCGGCGGCACGAGAGGAGCGAATGTGCCAAGAACCTATATCGTAAAATGTTTGTTTGTGAGAAATGTCATAAGCAGTTTGCCAGAAAAGATAATATGAAAACGCACATGAAGGCATGCAAAGGTCCTGCTGTGCGGCAGAAAGTAAAGGTTTCGGCGCAACAACGATGCATTGATGTTCATAAGAGAATGCCTGGAAATGGTGCAACTGCGGCCACGTCAGTATCTGGATCGGGTCTGAAAGGTTCGTGTTCATTACCACGGTATCCTTGCAGCTACTGTGATACGTCGTTCGCATTTGCTCATGATGCACGAAGACATGAGCGGAGCAAATGCACGAAGAATCCATCTCGCATGAAGTTTCGATGTGATGAGTGTCATGAATGGTTTACTCGAATTGATAATTTGCGACGACATGCGAAAAACTGTAAAGGTGAAGTCCGTGTGCCTACTGCTGAACTACCTGCAGAAATTTCGACTCCTCGGTTTAGGTTGAAGGCTCGTGAGCGTACAAGCAAGAAAACCGATGTGCAGCAACCGATTGGTATGACGTCTGAACAGGAAAATTAACCTAAGACTGTGTTCGGCGCATTACAAGTGAACGATAATGGCTTCTACTTGGCGCAGTCTGCATTTCGTGGAACATTGAAGGACTACTATTATTTAAATACGTTAGGTGAGTCGAAAGACATTTGTAATTTTCTTGATGATATCAGAGAGGACATAATCAATCAGCTTACTGATGATGTAGCAACAAACGGACCTTTGAAATATAACTTGTGGTTGGACTGTATATATGGAAAGCCATATCCGTTCGATGACAAAGTGAAGAAGTGTGCATTCAAGACATCGGCTGCAGTAATTTACAGTTCTAACGATGTGAAGCAAACTGTTAAAAACGGTATCCAGAAACTCTGTCAAGAAGAGGTGGACTATGTCTGTAAAGGTTCTGGCTGGACTCTGTCTAGTAAAAACCGATTGTAGCTAAGAATTAGTCATTTCACACCGCTGCGGAACTAAATGATTATAAGATTGCTGGCTTTCGCAAATGATCCTGTAGTAGAATAGAAATTATGTAATAAATATTATGTTTGTAAAAGAACTTGTGGTGTTTAATTTCTCGAACCTGTTATTATTATGTTAAATTGATGTTATATTTAATTTTTTTGCATCGTCCTAGATCGTACCAAGGACCTTAGTCGACCTAATCGATCAGTATATAGATTACAAATTTATTTAATGAATTTTGGAATTTTTCCCGAATTTCTAGCTAAATAATTATGGATTTTCAAGATGGTGGCCAAATGACAATATGTCGGGTGTCACAGCAATAATAAATGATTACTGCACTCTAGCGGATAAGAATTAAACTAACATGACGTCAGCGCACTCTCGCCGACGATACACTGATGATGGCTTCCAGCAGACGAGGACAAGATGGCGGACATGACGTCATACTACCTGACGATATATATATGCTTTGAAAAAAAAAAGTGGAGGGAGTCAGTATGCCTGCGTCCACCACGGGGGAAGGATCGGTCGTCATTTTTTAATTTTTTTGCCTCTGTCGGGTTCGAACCAAGGACTCCGAGCTCCGTGTCGTTAATGTTTGTTTTTTATAAATATTTTATTAAATTTATATTATTTAAATTTTTTTTATAATTTTTAAATTTTTTTCATTAAAATCGGATAATAAATTTAAAGATGGCGGCCGTAACGGAAATTGCAACGGTGACGTCATAATTCAAAATGTCGGATAACACAATGCCGAAATTTTCTAGAAAACGAAATGACGTCATCCAAGATGGCGGATCCAAGATGGCCGTCGGGGTCAAGGTCAAAGGTCAAGGTCACATCCTGATAGAGGCTTAACTGAGGCTTGAGTTAAGGATGCTTAAGCCTTTATCAGGACATTTCTAGCCGTTGGGATTTTTAAGGAATAAAACGGGAAATTTTCCCTCGAAACGGGAATTTTTCCCTCGAAAACGGGAAATTTTTTCTTAAAACGGGAAATTTTGAGTCATTTTGAGTCAATTTTGAGGAATTTTGAGGAATTTTTGCCGCCGTGACGTCACAAATCCAAGATGGCGGACCGACAATCTCAATCCACCGCCTGAGGCCTGTTTCCGGACCGGCCAATATATACTACTGATGATGTCCAAATACATACCACAGCACCATACATCTTGCCGTTGATGGTCGAGGAGTCTTGTCACTCGCCAAAAAAAAATATTTTAGTAATGTCCCTTGGTTAACTACATAACTCAAGGTACCGTCGATCGCGGATCGGAATCACACGAAGTCGGGCCGATGCTGACGCCTAGGGCCTAAATTTCTAATTAACTAGTCCGAAAAATAAAGAATTTAGGTTAAAAACATACGGCCTGGCCCCAGTCCCTAGGCGTTAAATTGTCCCTTAGTGACTTTCCATTGGGTGAGTTGCCGACGACGTAACTGGGTTCGGCGACGATCGAGCGACAAGTGACCTGGTCGACGAGACTACCTTCCCTTGTAAAGGTGAAGACAAGGGAGGCAACTCCGTGGGCCAACTGACCAATCAGAGTACAGAATTCAGAAACATGACCATATAAGGAAATTGGGACGGGCGCATCACTCCATGCCAGGGCTCGCCCTGATTGGCTGGCTAGTGGTAGCCTCCAGAGAACCTACCAGACGGTCGCTACAGCTGTGCGTCCACGTGACACGTAAATCCCAAACACGCATTTACAAAGTGAAAAATAACTTTCTTAACCTTCCAGACTATTCTCGAAATATTATACTAGCAATATCCAATAGAATTTATAATTACCCAACAAATTTAAATACAATGTTCAAAATTTAGTAATCAAAGTTGAAATTCATACAGTATTAGAATTTTAGTTTAAAAATTATGTCCTGTAAAATTATAGTCTACACTGCTTTAAACAAAACAATTACTGAAATTATCAAATATCAAAATGAATTATTATGAACTGGAGTTAACCCACAAGTTAATAATTAAGTATCTCAAGGAAATGAATATTTTAAGGCTTTCCGTGAAATTTAACCAAAGTAATTAATAACAATTCTTAACAGCTCTGAACCATTATCCTTATCTACATATAAAAAATACTATCCTTCATATCAAAGTTATTCTTAATCAATATTCTTATGACCCAAAAAATATATATAACAAATCCTCATTGTCCATTGCTACAACTTGTCTTCTTTTATGGTTAATATATCTGCTTATAAACTATGTGACAAAATATTCTCACATCTAGACATTGATATTTAAACTTGTGGAAATTGGGTGTGGTACAACCAGTATTGTGAAGATAAATGAAAATGTTTCCTAACGCGGACCACAAACGTGACCAGTATTATGATTTCAATCTCAATACATACTTATATAGAAATTAATGTGTCTCTGTACCTCATGCATATACCATGCATCCGATTGGGGTTAAATTGTGTGTTGTTGTTGGCATTCCCGGGCCACTTCCTGACATTGTACAAGAAACGCCCGATATGTTTGTTCATACTTTGGTATGGTTACTAAATAGTTGCTGTGTACAACTTTTTTTTTAGACGCCAAAAACATTGCAGGTTAGCCAATCTGAGGTTCGACGTTTTCCGCGTTGATGACGTAAAGACGAAACGAAGGTGCTTCATATAAAGCATTTATATAGATTTAAACATCATATATCATATAGCATGGATAGTTATAAACTGGGCCTCCCCGTGCATATAACCGACCGTCAAAAAGGCGCCCTTAGAGAAAAAAATTGGGCAGGGAGCCTAATGTAGTTTTGTTTGCTAAAATAGTGTTAACCAGAGACATAAATAATACTGAAGTATAGCGTTTCCATGGAAAAATATTATGCCTTGTTCTCAACAATAGATACTTCTTACTTACTTAATTGATTATCATATAATGTCACTATCGCATGCCCGTGGTTGAGTGACACAGACGGGAGTCTTTCCAATTACAAAAGCTTTTGAAATTAGCATTGCAACACATATCGAGGAGAATAATCTGCACAATATTCTTCGTTCGCACTGCTATGATTAGCCCAACCAATAACATATATTTATAAATTTTGTTTAATATAATTAACCATTGTTGAAAGGCTATAGAACTACTGGGTGCTTCAATACTCAAAGTTATTCAGGTCTTAATAGAAACGAAACCAGAGGTTGTGAAACCGGCCCTAAAACAACTATACTGTACTATTTATCATCCGGTTCTCTCTTGCATGCTGTTATTAATTTGAGGCAAACAAATAACAAGTTTTGTTAACTAGCAGTACAAGTTTGTTTGACGTTTTGTGGCCGACATGTGGTATTACGTATATTAGAATGAAATTGCGAATATTTAAGTTGCCAGTCTAAAAGCATGCTGTATAATTCACTTCGCAACACATTGTACTATTTGTAAGAATGCTGCTATTGTTAAGTTTTCGTCTAGTGTCCTGTGCTCAACCATTGTGTTATCATGATAATATAAAATAGTAAATTATTTAATTCAGACTGAGTACATGTAGTGAAGAGTTATTTTTAAGTGTCACCATATCATATATTTAGGATCAGTTACTGTGTTCCTAAGTACAACTCTCCCGATTTGCTACAGTGGGTTTTTTGTGACTATATTAAAATTTTGTCTGTTGTTTACTGTGTAAAAAAACCTAATATAAATATTCTAGAATGATAAAAAAATGACGCCATTTTCTTCATCAGTAAATTTTTACTTAAAAAATTGAGTCATATCAACTGTGTGTCAACCACAAGTAAAATATATTAATTTTTATTTAAATATGTAGGCATACTTAAGAAATGGTATACGTAACAATCTTGTTCTAGTATTATGTCGTTTTTTAATTCTGTATATTGTGCAAATAGTTTTACTTTTTATCAAAGTGCCAGTTATTATTTTATCACATTGTTCGTGTATAAAAATTACTATTTTGTCATGTTTGCTCCACTATTTTGTTGTAACAATGGGCCATTGGACATTAAATTTCATAGATTAATGGTTATTCATCATTGTGTGTCACGGGATGCTAAACAGTTTGATGTGTAAATTCATTTTTTAAGTTGCAAGTGTTCCCTAAATGTTTTTTTTTTTTTTTGTAAATCATCCATAATCATAATATTTTATTGTATTAATCTTGGTATTTATTGTTACTGATTGTGACAAATATGTATTCAGTAAAACGCAAACTATATAAAAATTAATAACATTGTTATTTTAACATTTATTTTTCCTACTTGTTTCTGAATGTCAGAATTTGATTAAAACACTCTAGGCCTATAAGTGAAATTATTTTAATGAAACTGGTGAATGAAAAGCAGCAAATACGCTGTATAAGCGCACCATTCTCTTCAACTTACAAGGTTTTGTGACCAGCCGAAGGGGGATGAGTAGTATGGAGTAGCCCCTGCTATGTAGGGTAAGGAAACTGGAAGATCTCTGAGATAACCCACCTATCTGCGGCATCGTCCGAGCGCCATTCGCAAAAGTGAAAATCCGGTTAACCACGCGGGGAATCAAGACCCATATCGCCTTTGTAGGAGGCGAGCTCTCCCTAGTCACTCGAGCTTCGCTGCTCCATTGATGAAATAAAAACAATTAAATTGCTAAATACATAATTGTGGCATATTTATTGGATAATGACGTGCTATTATAATTTTCGTGGAGCAATTACACCATAATTTTATATTATCGATTCAGGTCACGTCTTAGAATTGAAAACAAAAATATAAGTAGCTATACATGAATATTTACATCATAGTTTTTAACGGCTTATCGTAGAAATAAACTATTTAATTTCAAACAAATTTCCTTGTACACATACCTGGTTTCACCAGTGTCCTGTTCCAGTGTGCCCGATGAGAATTATCAAGTATAGTATTTTCTGTGTTGAAGATTGTTGATGAAAAAATATTTACATTTTGTCACAAGAAATATATGCCAATTCACACACATTTATCTAACAGTGTATCTGTACATCGGGTAAGCTTAAAATGAATGTGAGCACCTAAAACATCCCACTTTCCATTCTGATAAAAATTTTAGACGCATTTCAATAGTTATCGGAAAATCGATCCTCCACTTAGCTTCGTAAAATTCGCATCGCGAAGTGATTTATGTGAATAAAAACTAAGGTTTCTGCACTATAAATGTACGCTCCGTTAAAACACATTGAAGTAGGCATATTTATTACTTTCCTGGTTTGGGTTCTATTAAAGACAAAGCAACGCTTGTCGAGAACCTATTCAGGAAGGAGCAGTCGTCAGGTACAAATTATCTCATTCCCTTCTTCTTCCAGCGCAGTTGGCTTGTCCTTGGGGACTGGGAGGGGAAGTGTAAGCTCCCAGCCCCCCTGCGAAGGTTTTTTTTTCCTACCTAAGTTAAAACTATGTGTGTAAGGGAGGGGTCTAGGTAGGGAAGACTCTAAGTGCGTCTCAGGGCAAGCCCTATACGCTCTAAACATGCGGGTTTTTAACCATGCTGAGAAGGTCACGTGCATCATGTGCTAGGAGGGGATTGGCCAGCCATGGAAGACGTTTTCGCCATGACTAACTCCCCTCACTCTTAATTCTAGACTAAAACTAGATAAGTTGGGCCCAGATAAAACCTCCATAGACAGAGGGAAAACCCTGGGCACATACATGCGGGATACAAAGGTCATGCATTATTACAAGCAGGTGGATTACAGGAATAGAAGGATGGTCCTGGAAGAAGAGTGGGGCAGGGGTAGAAGTTCTACTATGCAAGGGGTGGGGCACTTGGTCGTTTAGTCCGCATTGGTTTGGTCAGGTCTGGTCTTTTGGGGGCGGCTTATGCCGTTTCCCGTCGTGCTGCCAGTTAGCACTCATTGTGGCTGTGTAATATGATCGTGTAAGTGGGGCGGTCGCGAACTGTGGCGTCGGACTAGACTCCAGAATGGTGACAGAGCTTCAGGTCGACCTGTCGCCAGTAAAAGGCTTTCGGTCAGTTAGAGAAATTGCCACCATCTGTCATTGAAAAGTCCTAGCTGCAGTACTACGCTGCAGACAGAAGATTACTCATGGGAGGGGGAGGAAGCAACGGCCCCGCTCCAGCTTTTGTCCACGTCCATGAGGTCCCGCTAAGCGCTAAGGCGCTATGTAGGCGGGCCCCTTAAGCCGTTTTTAGGACATTGTGTTTTTTCTAAGGCAAAAAGTATTTTGAGGTTTTCGAAATCCTAATTTTCGAATTCTGGAATTTTTTGAGAATTTTGGGCGGGATTTTTTTTCCCAAAAAAATGAAAGTTTTGGCAAATTTTGGCAAATTTTGAAGGTCAAAGGTCAAGGTCAAAGTTCAACGTCAAGGTCACCCAAGACGGCCGCCGTGATGTCACATTCAGAGATGTCGCTCGTTACCACTCACCACACCCAGAACCCGTGTCCCCAGACATACATTCGTATACTACTCTACAGCACCCAGTATTATAGGGCACAAATCCATGCAGTCGTAGATCTTGAAAACCAGCAATCACTTTTTGCAGTAGACGATCATGGACATAATTATGTAGCTCTTTTGGCAATTCATGCGAAATTCGTAAAAATACGTTACACTAGCGCAAACCCCGGTTGAAAGTATTCTCGCGGAGCGCAGGTAGCGTCTCGCGCGTCTTTCGTACCGGCCCATAGAAAACTGTCTTTTACACACCTCCCCAACTCCGCCGCCTTCGCGCGGAGATACACGTGACCACTTTCCGGTAAACACGCACGCAAGAAAACAGTTCTACCATATGTTCATATTTACCTACCTATTGCTAGGTTAGCCACACTAAAATATTAAACTATAAAATTATCTAGCTAAAAATTATTATAATAACAGCCACCATATATTATTCTATAACTTACCACCATTTTTAATTATGATGTTACGTCCGCCATTTTTATTTCCGTTGTTTTCAATTTCAATTTTTTTTAATACATTACCGATGCAATTTTCTTTACGGCCACCATCTTAGAAATCTGTAGTTTAAATCCAAAAATCGGAAAAAAATTTAAAATTTATAAACTACTACTTAAATAAAATTTTAATAAAATTTTAATTATAAAACGCACTTATGTCATGTAGTCTTCGGTTCAAACCCAGTGAGGTCATATCATAAAAATGGGGATGGATCCTCCCTCTGTGTTGGCAGCTGGATACTGACCCCCACCACTAATGCTAAGGAATATATAATTAGGTCAGCCAGTATGACATCATGGCAGCCATCTTGTGTCTACCATCTTGTTTTTGGCTGCTAGAGTGTGAAACCACCATTGTAGTAGTATTTATTAACAGACAGTTAACTGTCGTGTAATCCGCAACCTTTTCGGCCATATTGAATGCAATCTTGAAAATCTGTAATTATTAAGCTAGAAATTCTGAAATTTCCCAAAACCAACAAAATACAACAATTAATAAATATACATATTAATTCTATGTATTCCTGTCCTAGGTTCAAGCCTTGCAATGCAAAAAAGTAATAATTTAATTAAATATCACATCAATTTAATATAAAAAGTGACAGATTCAAGAAATATAACTCCATAAACTCTTTACATATAAAAATTTATTATGTAAATTCTACAAGTACGAAAATATGCAAATTACTAAGATTGCTCAATTATTTCAATCTTTATGGAGTGCGAGTACCTGGCATGCCTTGGCATGCAATTTTAGGGCACTTCCACATGACAGCTGATCACCACATACAGTACACAGCTTAGAGTTATCAGTTTCATTTACAGTACAGTGATATATTTCATGATGTATTGCACTGAACATGCACGCAAACATCTTGCTACAGAAGATACATTTTAATTCCGATAAATGTGCAACCAGTCCTTCACAAATCTTTGTAGCTTTTCAATCGTCCGTGCCGTATAAACTGGCTACAACACTGTTGCACTGATATTTAATGCGCTCAGAGTTATTATTACAATCGTGTATTGTGTAATCAAGAATTTTTAAGTTTTTGAATTTGTCACAGTATAGAGTTGGGTGATGGAACAGCACAAGTTGTTGCTTCCTTGGGTATAGATTTCACTGCTGCTGAAGAAACGACACGTGTTAAAGGCTCCTCTAGTGTTGTCGGTGACAAAGATACACCTTCAATTGGAATCTCTAGCGTCGCTGCCGCCGGAATCTCTGAAGCTGTGGCGTCTTTATCGTTGCTGCAATCAGTATCTCTGTTGATGATGGAGTTGACTTTTCTGTTGCCGAAGACCCGCCAATTGCTGAACATGCCATCGTCGTTTCAGCTTTCAAGTCCGAGTAGGGATTATCACTGTTGAGTAAGTGACCTCACTTTTCCACAAACAAAGACGAGCTGAGAGTCACACCAAATGCAAGTGATTTATATATCGCTTGCAAACGTCATTCGACATTGTGGAACCAATCAAATCTCATTTTGAAGCTTAACAGTATTTGGAATGAGCTTCCAAATAGCCAGGGCATCGGTGTAACACACCACACTTTCTGCACAGAGACAAACATAACGATGTTTTCAGTGTACAGTTCCAGTCTTCGTGATGTCTAGCATGCTGTGCTAGCGTAAAGGTTTTACCACAGAATTTGCAAATAGCTTCTTGCCTAACTGTGCCAGTGCAGATTTCGTAATGCCAATGTAAGCTATCTTGATGGCTAAACTGATTATTACATTTAATGTACAGTGATTTTTTCAATACTTTATGTGGACACTCACTTCTTTCAGGCCGACGAGCACTTTAAGTTGGAGTGAAAGACATACCACAGTATTTGCACTGTCGCAACGAACATGCCAATAAACATCCAGTGCTCATTGAAGTTTTTAAGATTGGTGGCGTAACTTCGACCGATCGAACAGCACATGCTGATTCCTCCTCTGCAGCTGGTATCACAGATTCCATTGGGATCTGTGTCGCTGTCGACATCGCGACCATCGAGGTCTCCTCTGCTGTTGGCGTTGCTGCCATCAGAGACTGCACCGCTGATGGTGGACTGTCCATCAGGGTCGACATTGGAACAACAACTAAATATCAGAAAACTTACTAAACCTAGCTGATCTGCACTGTACCACAGTTACAGGTGGACTGCATGCCCTATAGGCTATGCCACACTCATATACCCGTGACTGTTGGTATACTATGAGAGTCAAATAAACTACTTTTTAAAATTATTTTTATTAGTGTTAAATACAGGTACCTTAAAACTCTATAAATAAAAACACAAAGTTTAAATTTTACAAATTTATTAAAGAAAATACAAAAATACAATTTAGGTTAGGGCATTAAACATTTTCGCAAGAAAAGTCTTTAACACCGCACAAACTGCCTAATTGACTCTGGTTACTGCCTCGATGTCTCCAAGTTACAGCCTCGACGTCTTCAGTACCAACTGGCTCACCAGAATCGGGCTCAGGAACACAGGTATCTGACTAACCATGTTCTTCGACAATACTCTCGATGACAATGGTTTCGGTGAGACATGGACGACAACTTCTGCGACCATGGCTTCGGCATAAATTTGCCTCGACGTTTGTTGAGACAGGATCACTGACAGAGCCATGACGAGATGCGCGTTGTTTGGGCATCTGTGTAGATGCATCGCAAGTCGCAACAGGTTGGAACAAGTCCAAGTTTAGTGTTGCATCTGCAGACGAAGTGACTACATCTTCGATGTTGGCTGGAAGGCTCGTGTGCAGTCTCATGTGACAGAAGGCACAGTTTCCATGTTCACATCTACCTTAGCAGCTGTTAAATCAGTTCGTAGGACACAGGAAATTGCGTAAACTGCCAGTTTTGAGTGCTCCCATCACAGGTTTCCTATACGTGTGTAGATATCCGGCATCCCATTAGCCGTACTCGAGGCTCTTAAAGCTCGGTCTCATGCTCACATACACGTTGGCAGGATGAAACATAAACATTGACGCCAACCGCCGATGCTCCCTCTGGGTCGCACAGGCCGTTTCGTCCCAAAAACACTTACTCGTAAGTGCAACGAACACGCCCGCGCGTGATGTCCGCCGTGTGAGTTAAAGTGCGCCGCGACGAACAGCAAGTCGACTACAGCGCCCGGCCGGGTGTGGCAATGTGCTAGTGTGTAGTTAAATAAGAAATTCCTCCTTTTAAAACCAAAATAATAACAATTTAAAAATACTGAAATAATATGAGAATTATGTGCAATTGTAAAATAATCATGTAATATCAAATTAAAAAACTAAGTCCATAACTGGTCGTGGCTGTTTTCCCGCGCTACACACATCTTGGCGCGAGGACGCGGCGCTCCAGCGCCAGTTGCCGCCAGGAGCTCACAGGGGTCGGTTAATCTGCGAACGCAGAGCGTACAGTTTTCGCGCCACATTTCCAGTTCATCGCCATATTCGTAAGTTTACCTAATTTTTTTTTTCATTTTAGCTCTGCGCCCGACCCCACTCAGCCGTACGTCCTTACGTGCTGCTCGTCACTTAATCATTTCATCCCGACAGGGATATATGAGCATTTTACGTAAATTTTACATTCAAAGCACTCGGACAGCGGAATTGATCCTTACGCATTTTCTAGGCTGCGACACGAGTTACACATTGTTTGATAAAGACTTCTGGCAAGCCTATAGTGTCGTGGTGTATTAACTCTTTAATAAACGTGTCTTCGATTTAGCTAATTTTGACTGTGTAATATATGTATTTGCAATCTAACCAAGTAATAACTTTGTCAACCTTTAAGATGCTACTGTGTCTCTCGTATGCTTTTCATCTAGCCAGGCTTACGCACAATTCGAAACATTCGCATTGCAGTGGGTTAGATTGCAATCACCTTTAAGAACGTTTGATAATATAGGTACGGCTTTCATTGTATGTTTAACTTAATTTACCATATAAACAGTTGCAAACTATCAGCTCTACGATAATTTGCCACAGCCTTCGTGTTGTTAGTAACGGTCACAGGATAGAACATTATACACGAGTTTGCAGCCTATCCTGTTCGCGCGCAAAGTCGATGTGTTGAACCAATCGTGAAGCGACGGTCTGACAACAGACTCGGCCAGGCGTTGGACAAGCAAGTGTATCAGTCTTAATAAAGTGCAGTGTCTTTTCAATCAGTTTCCCTTTTATTCCTGGGTGGCCTGAACAGCCCGGGTAGTTTAAAATCACGACGCACTCCTGCCTGCAGCCATGAGGTCGAACCCCCGTTTTTGCCCCCTGAGATCATTTTCCATTTAATATTTATTCAAAACATAATCAGGCAGAGGGAGTGGCGTCAACATCTTCTTGTGAGTTGGATGACAACTGAAGGGACGAACCTTTGCACAAATTATATATATGCTGGCTCCGACAAGTCTATTCGCACTCTGAGAACCATTTCCGCTTAGCTGTAAGTTTATACAGGCATATCAAAATTGTCATAGGCTTTAGGCTGCTTGCCATACAATGCACTAAGCTTGCATAGAGAAGAACATTGGTATTCAGCTTGCAGGTCTAAAGTTTCTATTTCTGCTTCGCACAAATCACACAGCCGTTTTTTATACTCATATCCGGTGACATAAATGATGCTACGTATATTCTGCAGTAGCAATTAATCTAGAGTGTTTTTTACTTGATGGTATGGAATTTAAACTTCGTCCCACTCCAGTCCATGGTAATATTTGCATAACCATTCGTTGGTATTCTTGCTTTTTTCGTCCAGTATTTTCCAAGGATACAGAGGCCGGAAGGTGAGAATTTGAGTCATACCGTCGTCTTCGTATGTGATGGCAATCTCCTTGAGGACGAATCTGTTTTGGCTCTGGAATCCTTGAAGGTTGCAATACATCTTGACGATATCAATGTTCGATAGTAACTAAATTAATCTTGCATATTCCACAGTATTTATAAGATAATTTTAGCAAACTTGTCTCAAAAATAGTACGATGAATGTCGATCGTGAAGTATCATACAGAAAGCATAAATGTTTGGTGGAATATTTCCGCTCGTCGATATCTCGATTCTGCAGTCGATGATGTTTAAATTCATTCTATAATTATATTTGGAAACATTAAACACTATAAATGGTGCCTTGTTCTTGAAACTGTCTGGACTAAGTACCGACGACTGTCCATAGCCATAGAATGCTTGCTGGAACTTGGCATACATTTTATATGCGACAAAAATCTACAGTTTCCCAAGTCCATGTTCATGTCGACATACAGGTAGCTTTCGCTGTTAAGTAATATTTTTATATTACGTACTTGGCAGTTATCGAAAATGGAGCGGCTCACTCTTGCATTGAGCAGTCTTCCAGTGGCGTAGCAAGCGGGTGACAGGGATGGCCCCCGCCAGGGGCGCCGGAGTAGGAGGGGCGCCGCCGCGACGGTACGGCTCACGGTTACTGAACCCTCCCCCCTCTCTTTTAATGCATGAGGGTGGCGCCATTTTCAATTCTGGCTAGGGGCGCCAGTCACTTTAGCTACGCCACTGCATTCTTCCAGTCTGAAGTCCGACGATGATATATATTTCTTTTTCCATAGCGATGATTGACTATAATATTCAATTAGTATACTGACTTTGAGGCAAGCCAGGATCAGTTTCCAGCTCAAGGATCCGAATGGTATATTAATGTTCTTGCCATTTTCTATGGTCTTCAGCATCCACTCGATAGACGCTATAGTTAACGAGACATCCTGTGGAATTTTCTGCAGCAGCAACAATTGCATTAATGTGCATGTTAGCTAGAAGCAGTATGAGTTCTTGTTTCGAATTAATTATTATATATTTGTATTCTTCCGTGAATCCAAGATGCTTGGACAGAAGAATATTAACTTTGAACTTTCGCTCGGTTAAACAGGTATCATAACATAATCATCCTCGAGCCCCAGCCAGCCATATTTGCAGCAGACAGTTCGTTCGGCATGAGCGAAAGGTTATTTTTCATAGTGGAAGTTATGCCCACCTGTCTTGTCTGGTCTACCTCGATGCTATTGAGAACATATATAATGCGCTCAATTAGGTGAAAAATACCTTTCCAGGATAGGGTCGTCTTTTTTCGGATGCATGCCATCTGTCCTTGTCAGCGTACCTCTTATACATAGAACCGACTCTGAAGTTAAAGTATAGATACTTTGGTAATGTACAGAAATGCATACGTCAGTAGTATATAATAGGGGCTCCGACGGCAGGATTCAGGATGTGGATGGTGCGGATTGTGATTGTCGGTCCGCCATCTTGGATTGTGACGTCACGGCGGCCATCTTGGATGAGTGTAACGGGACACAACGTAATGGGACATAACGTAACGGGACATAACGTAACGGGACAAGTAGATCACGGAAGCCATCTTGGATCCACCATCTTGGATCCGCCATCTTGGATCCGCCATTTTGGATGACGTCATTTTGTTTTCTAGAAAATTCCGGCATTGTGTTGTCCGCCATATTGGATGATGACGTCACCGTTGCAATTTCCGTTACGGCCGCCATCTTTAACTTTTTTATTTATTATCCGATTTTAATGAAATTTTTTTTAAAAAATTATAAAAAAATTTAAATAATATAAATTTAATAAAATATTTATAAAAAACATACTTTTTAGACACGGAGTTCGGAGTCCTCGGTTCGAACCCGACGAGTGCAAAAAAAATTAAAAATGGCTACCGATCCTTCCCTCTCAGTGGACGCAGGCAGACTGACCCCCACCACTTATGTCAAAGTATACATATCTTCACCTAGTATGACGTCATGTCCGCCATCTTGAAATTTGGACGCCATCTTGAAAATCTTTATTTATTATCCGATTTTAATGAAAAAAATTCCAAAATTCATCAAAAAATTAATGTATTTGAATTCTGTTTGATTATATCGATGTACGTCCTTGGTTCGATTCCCGACGAGAGTAAACGACCGATCCTTCCTCCATGAAAGCTACCTAGACTGATCTACCACCACCAGTACCAAGGTATATATCATCAACTGGTATGACATCATGTCCGCCATCTTGTCTTCATCCACTGGAGACCACCATCTTGTTTTCGTCTGCTAGAGTGTGCCGATAACATGTAGTATAATTATCAGGTCACCATACTTTTGTCCTCAACTGTTGACATTGAACATTGACCTTGAACTTTGACCTTGACCTTGGAATTTGACCTTGACCTTGAAATTTGACCTTGACCTTGAACTTTGACCTTGACCTTGAACTTTGACCTTGACCTTGAACTTTGACCTTGACCTTGAAAATGGACCTTGGCATTTGACCTTGACCTTTGACCTTGACCTTTGACCTTGACCTTTGACCTTGACCTTGAAATTTGACCTTGACCTTGATGTCCATCACGGATCCGTCATTTTATGTTCAGTACATGTTACCAGGAGCTACCACATGCTAGTGGTCATTGCCACCATCATGTTTTCGTCTGCTGGAGGACTCCATATTGTGTGTACTCGTCTTACCATCATGATAATTTTTTAATAACATGCTACAGTGCAGTAATCATTTATTATTACTGAGGTGCCCGACATCTTGAAATTCGGCCGACATCTTGAAATCATGTAATTATTTAGTTAGAAATGCGGGAAAAATTCCAATAGTCTCCGAAAAAATCAATTATTAATTTACCAATTGAATCTATGGATCCCTGTCCACGGTTCTATTCTTGACCAGAGACAGTTGTAACTAATTATTAAATAAATGTTAGGTTCTGTTTTCCATTACCTTTCGCGGAGTTAATTAATCATTCACTCTACGAAAAAAAAACTCAAGTCAATATACCCGACCAACGAATTAAATCAGTGCCGATTAGCATATTATGAAAGTCTAATTTTTCAATAATCTGAATAACATATAAACCGTTCATGTACAAAGCCACACATATAGATCAATTGTCTTCAGTCCATGAGACCGAGTCATGTCATTATCAGACGTATAGGCTAGTCATTTCAGGATCACATGACCTTCGTAATCCTTCGTGACATTTTTCTACATTCTAAAGGACCAAGTGACCTTGAAAAATATTTTAGTAACACCAAGAGGTGATAAACTAGTATATATTCAATCACTACATTTTGTACTACGCGCAATCAACAAAAAAGGAAGCACCAACAACGAAAAGACAGCACCACCAACAAAAAGGAAGCACATTTGAAAGCACCAACAAAGAAAAGGCAGCACCGCCAACGAAAAGGAAGCACTTTTGGAAGCACCGACAAAGAAAAGACAGCACCGCCAACGAAAAGGAAGCACATTTGGAAGCTTCCTTTTCGTTGGTGGTGCTGTCTTTTCGTTGATGGTGCTTCCTTTTTTGTTGATTGCGCGTAGTACAAAATGTAGTGATTGAATATATACTAGTTTATCACCTCTTGGTGTTACTAAAATATTTTTCAAGGTCACTTGGTCCTTTAGAATGTAGAAAAATGTCACGATGGATTACGAAGGTCATGTGATCCTGAAATGACTAGCCTATACGTCTGATAATGACATGACTCGGTCTCATGGACTGAAGACAATTGATCTATATGTGTGGCTTTGTACATGAACGGTTTATATGTTATTCAGATTATTGAAAAATTAGACTTTCATAATATGCTAATCGGCACTGATTTAATTCGTTGGTCCGGTATATTGACTTGAGTTTTTTTTTTCGTAGAGTGAATGATTAATTAACTCCGCGAAAGGTAATGGAAAACAGAACCTAACATTTATTTAATAATTAGTTTCAACTGTCTCTGGTCAAGAATATAACCGTGGACAGGGATCCATCGATTCAATTTGTAAATTAATAATTGATTTTTTCGGAGACTATTGGAATTTTTCCCGCATTTCTAACTAAATAATTACATGATTTCAAGATGTCGGCCGAATTTCAAGATGTCGGGCACCTCAGTAATAATAAATGATTACTGCACTGTAGCATGTTATTAAAAAATTATCATGATGGTAAGACGAGTACACACAATATGGAGTCCTCCAGCAGACGAAAACATGATGGTGGCAATGACCACTAGCATATGGTAGCTCCTGGTAACATGTACTGAACATAAAATGACGGATCCGTGATGGACATCAAGGTCAAGGTAAAATTTCAAGGTCAAGGTCAAAGGTCAAGGTCAAAGGTCAAGGTCAAAGGCCAAGGTCAATTTTCAAGGTCAAGGTCAAAGTTCAAGGTCAAGGTCAAAGTTCAAGGTCAAGGTCAAATTTCAAGGTCAAGGTCAAAGTCCAAGGTCAAGGTCAAAGTTCAAGGTCAATGTTCAATGTCAACAGTTGAGGACAAAAGTATGGTGACCTGATAATTATACTACATGTTATCGGCACACTCTAGCAGACGAAAACAAGATGGTGGTCTCCAGTGGATGAAGACAAGATGGCGGACATGATGTCATACCAGTTGATGATATATACCTTGGTACTGGTGGTGGTAGATCAGTCTAGGTAGCTTTCATGGAGGAAGGATCGGTCGTTTACTCTCGTCGGGAATCGAACCAAGGACGTACATCGATATAATCAAACAGAATTCAAATACATTAATTTTTTGATGAATTTTGGAATTTTTTTCATTAAAATCGGATAATAAATAAAGATTTTCAAGATGGCGTCCAAATTTCAAGATGGCGGACATGACGTCATACTAGGTGAAGATATGTATACTTTGACATAAGTGGTGGGGGTCAGTCTGCCTGCGTCCACTGAGAGGGAAGGATCGGTAGCCATTTTTAATTTTTTTTGCACTCGTCGGGTTCGAACCGAGGACTCCGAACTCCGTGTCTAAAAAGTATGTTTTTTATAAATATTTTATTAAATTTATATTATTTAAATTTTTTATAATTTTTTAAAAAAAATTTCATTAAAATCGGATAATAAATAAAAAAGTTAAAGATGGCGGCCGTAACGGAAATTGCAACGGTGATGTCATCATCCAATATGGCGGACAACACAATGCCGGAATTTTCTAGAAAACAAAATGACATCATCCAAGATGGCGGATCCAAGATGGCGGATCCAAGATGGCTGCCGTGATCTACTTGTCCCGTTACGTTATGTCCCGTTACATTATGTCCCGTTACGTTGTGTCCCGTTACACTCATCCAAGATGGCCGCCGTGACGTCACAATCCAAGATGGCGGACCGAGAATCACAATCCGCACCATCCACATCCTGAATCCTGCCGTCGGAGCCCCTATTATATACTACTTACGTCAAAAGGTAGCGCGTACAGCCCAAGCCGGAAAGGCTGGTACTCGTGCAGTTCCATTTTCGTAAAGCTGTCATCATATATTACAGGGTCTTCCCAGTCGTCACTTGTCTTATACTGAGAATAAATTTTGCTCTATCAGATTTTAATACACCGATGTCTGGTAGAGAACTGGTCTTTTGTACATCAATTATATTTATTTTATATCTATTTGGTCTCGCAAACTTTATGCGCATCGCTTCAGGTGCAGATGAAGTGTTATGTCTTCGTCTCGAAAATTCACCAAGCGTCCTCGCTGATCAACGATTCTGGCGACGACTTTGTGTGTGCCCTTCACAACGAATGGAATGTAAATAATACTTTATGGCATTTCAACCAGTTTATATCCTGGCTGGACCAATATCGAAAAATTGTGCAGCATTTTGTTGGGTCTTCCATTGAGATAAAGTCCACTTGCCAAATAGCAGTTTATTAGTATGACATTCACAGGTAATATATTTACTGCTCGCATAGATATGTATATTATTCCTGCAGCGAACATCTTTGGTTCGAATTAGAGCATCGTACCTGTGGTCCCAGGTTTCTAAAAGTCAACATTTTAACTGCATGTCAGAATGATTTTTTCAGTGTTTATATTTCCGCATAGTTGAAGTCTACATCTGGTGGTAACTTCCTAGATATAAGCAAAGTCGTCAATATTTTTAAGAACCAAAAGGCAACTGTATCTCTTGAATGGTCCCATTACTTTTCAGGAAGCAGATCTTGCTGTTATCTTCGTCGATATGCGGTATAGCATTTTAAGTTTGAAAATCTGCAAGTCGAATATACCATTCACCATCTAACTCCCAAGGCGGGATATGAACTTCCCGCAACTCCGAAGTGTGACATTTCAATGTAAGTGTTACAGATATGACTCACTATTTCTCAGTATTTCTTAAGTATTTTATATTTTTGTTAGGAAGCGAAGGCACAAGTGGCCGCCGTTTATTTGGTTATACGAGTTTTCTGTTTTGTACTTGTAGCATAGTATAGTCTCGCGCAAGTACTATCTGAGTCATGGTCTCAAATCACAGAAACTATCGTATTACTCGGCTTTTTTTTACAGACTTGAAGTATGCCACCCGTGCATACCATGAACTGCAGATACATCTAAATTAATAATGGCTTTCTCGCGAGTCTTTGGCTTGGTAGGTAAAATTGTCTCTCATAAACACGCCTCAGAAATTAGATATTTTTAGTTTTCGAGTGTACCTAATTAAATATAAATTGGTGAGCGGGCATTTCGGCAGGGAACTAAGGATTATTTTATTCGTTTCTTTCTCATGCTTCGATATGATTTGTGAGGTTGTAAGTAAAATCCTACAACGTTTTTTTTATCCATGGCACTAGTTTCCATGCTGGCATTGTTTCATCGTGCTTCCTCCAACAGCTTGTGCTTGTTCTTGGAAGTGTTGACAACCCGCACTATATCTCTTGTAGCACAGATGAGGCCACCAAAGACGCCCAATGCAAGTAAAAGCAATGCATGTAAGCCTCTTTCCAGACACACGGGAAAGCCCTATTGCGCAGTACCGCATTCAAAACCCAAACAAGAACTCCACCGCACAGAACGGGAGTTATTTAGCGTCAGGTTTGAAAATCAGTCCACTTCCAGGACTATCTGCGCCGGAAGATCCCGTATTGCACGCCTAAATTCGGCGTCCGTGACATGCTCTTGGGGTTCGAGTTCAGATGCGACTGTCATGTGGAGATGTGTGTTCGACTTAATACATAGTCCTCATCCTGAGGGTCCTTGTTTGGCTTCAACTAGTACTCGAGTGAACCAGCAAATGTTTTTGCCTTTGCTCTGGCCATTTATGCCATTCCATTCATGCCCTGAGTGACAGGCATGACAATTTGTGCTTTTGCACCAGGCATGGTGCTTGTTAGTTTACACAATCGGGAATCAGTCTGCTCCACCTCCTGAACATGATCTTCCTACTGGCTTATTTTGAATTGCAGTGTTGTGCGCCTCAGCTGTGTCTCAACCCTGTTATAGGCCTCCTCGGTTGCGTGTGTGGTGGTACTCCCACCGTGCTGCATTCTTCACGGCAATGTGGTAGTCTAAGGGCGGAATTCATAGTGGTGATATAAGCAATACTTGAAAAAAGTACTGCTTATATGCATGCTTAAGTATGGCATTAAATTCATAGCGAACAAAAAGAGCACTGCTTATTAGGACTACTTCAAGTAATACTTCACGAAGCACTGCGTCAAATAAGTACTGCTCAATACGAATTCACAGCCATGAAATAAGTTTGCCTTGTTTCGCAAGTATTCATAATCAAATAAGCCGTGCTTATTCATTGATATAAGTAGTACTTCATGAAGTCGGCTATCTAGGTGACTCAAGTACCGGTACGGATTTGTTTGTTGTAAGGAATAGGTTATGTAAGGTATTAATTCCCGTTAATTTTTCCATATGTTTAATTAAAATTGAGAGAGTAAACAAATTCAATTTGGGGAAAGAAACGAAACCAATCGTTGCCGCTTAGTTTTGTAAACAATACAGGCTACATACATAACCTCTTCTGCAGCTAGCGTGATTGATTTTGGTGGTTGGGACGATTTTGAACAATTTGCGGATGAAGTTTACGAGGACCATGTCAATGTACGGACACCAAAGCGCTACGTACAAGATGCATTAAACCCTTTCGAATGGTATAGTGATTCTGAGTTCAAGCGACGTTTCAGGTTCAGCAAGAACACAGTCATCCAAATTATCATGCCGTTAATTGAACCTGCACTGAGGAAAGAAACTACTGCTTTGTATTTTAAGACCAACTGCTTAAATAAAATTCTTTCCGAATCAGTATTATGTTTTCCTCTCTTTTCTTTCCCACTAGCCATCACGAATCATGAAAGTTGTTTCGCTACCACGTGGTTAACTTCACCTGCTTATAGATCACAGACACAAGATGGCCAACATAATTTAACAACACAAAGATTCAAAACATATTTATGTAGTTGTAAGTTCGTTTTTAATACATGTTCATATTTATGTTATTCAAGTTCACTATCAGATAAAGTATAAATATAATCTTACGTCTTAATTTCATTATTTTAAACGCATATATGGTTTGAAACTTGGGCATTTTTATTTTCAAACAGGTAAACTATGTATTTACAGCGGTATATTTGCTTGCGTTACTTTGACACCAAATTCGTCCTTTACTTTTTGAGATACTTCATCAAGTACAGCATGGCCAATATAAGTAGTGCTTGTTCAAGTATTACTTCGTCAAGTATAGGTTTATGAATTCATTGCTGGAATAAGTACTACTTGAAGAATAAGCACTACTTTATAAAGTATTACTTATTCGCCAAACAAGCCTTCGACTATGAATCCAGCCCTAAGTCAGGGTAGTGTGTGTGTTGGACCTCGCGCCTGTTGAGGTGCGTCGTCGCATCGCGTGCGGCTGTTTGGAGTGTGTTTGCAAAGCACTCCACACAAGCTTCAATGTCAATTGGGGTCTTGAGACCGAAGTCCGGGAACAGTACGTCCTCTAGAGTGTAAGTGTAGTTTGTCCAGTTTGTCACTGAGTCTTTTATTTCGGCACAGGTCTGCATGTCAGATTTAATTATAATTTATTTTATTTCTGATTTTAATCCTCCCGAAAATTTAAATACTATAATGCAAAATAAATTTGTACAACTATAGTAATCACACAGGCCAACAAAAAAAAATATTTGTAAAAACATTTTGAACCAATTCACTAAAATTTCATGTATTTTTGGGTGCCGAAACCATATTTGGTATCCTTTTTTTTATCACCAACGGTTCACCCCCAATAAACATCAACTATATGTTTCAAACAATAGGGAAATTTTTAAATGAAAAATTTTAAAAATTTTTTTATTAAGTTACAATTATCACTTACAATAATTTTAAATAACTGAATGCGAATATTAGAGGAGATTGAGGCAATGGCGTACACTTAAGGGAAAAATAATACCACCTACTCACTTTTCGTTTGTTTTTCTTGAAACTGTTACCAATTATTTGTATATCATTCTTTTATTGATTAATATTATTTTCAAATTATTTTCTTAATAATTTTAGGTTTTAGTAAAGGTTAAGTGGAACCATGTAAAGTACGGAGTTTCTCCTATGTTCAGGGCAAATTCGTACACATTCCGGGGCAATTACGTACATAATTTTACATAGTGACATTGACATTGACATCATGAACTAAAACTAAAAAATGTCACAGCCTTTGACAAAAGACACAAACAAAGTTCTCAGCTGTATCTGAGGCACTGCAAGCTGCGTGGATCCAACGAGAACAAGAAACACATCTGAACCTTAGCTCTCCGTCGTGTCCAAACTCGCCACAGATGAGGCAGATATCATTAGCTGATCCAACAGTCTTCTCTCTTGCTACTGCTGTAGAGGTAGCAAAGCTGAAGGGTTTGACATCATCCATTTCGTTGTCATCACAAAAGTTCAAATTATCATTTCCATTATCTTCATCAGACGAACTGAAATAAATATTTATACGGCAATTTTATTAATAATCTTCCCAGGTTCAACATTTGGTACAGAAAGGCATTTGGAATTGGTTTTTCTAAATTTGCTTTGTTCTTTTGGTTTCATGTCAACACATTTTCCTATCTTTTTAAGACCATTTTTTTTTTCTTTATTCCCGAGAGCAGCTAACTCTAAGGCGATTTTGTTAGGCGTACGTGTAAAAACTGTAGAGTGTTGCTCTCTTGGATGTGGTTTAGTTTTTTTAGGTTGTGGAACAGGAGAAAAATTTGAAAAAGGTACATTGTTTAACTTCTCTGCTGCTTGATTTTTACTGGCACTATGCAAAGAAGAACTGTTTGTATACATTGTCTGGTGAGCAGAAGATAGCTGGGGTTCAACACTTGGGTTGTTTTGTTGTACAGCTACTACTTTAGTCACCTCTTGAGTGTTTGGTTACAGTGCAGCCTCTTCATCTATGACTTGTATTAGTTCAGACTCTTTAGGTAACGGTGTAAATTCATCTACTGTGAACTTTTCTGTATCTAGAGTAAAAATTCCTGTATTTTTGAAACCAGAAATAATCTTTTCCATGTTGGCAGTCATAATGTAGGCTTTGTTGAACAGAGATGCAATGTCATAAGGTTTTATTTTTGCAAAGGGGTTGGCTTTCATGTAGGAATCACGCTCACGACCAAATGCTGTCTTTAAACTACTATAAAATGTTAGGTCAAGTGGTTGTAAGCTGTGTGAAATATGCGGAAGGATTGTGAAAACCACAATGTGATTTTCTTTGCATTAGTTATAAGCAGCAAGAGTAGTGTGGGTAGTGTGGTTGACCATTATGAGCAATACAGGACTCTCTTTTGTAGGTTTTGAATAGGAAATAAAACGATCCAACCACACCAGAAACAATTCTTCATTGATTCATTCATTTTTACTACACTGGTATACAGCATCCATATTTTTTCAACAGTGGACTTAATCTCTGCCTGGGTAAAATAAACATAAGAGGTATGAAGGACCCAGCAGCACTCATATCACAGCAGACGGTGATATTTTTTTCCTCGCTCCTAACTAGTTGCTGAACCAACTTGTTTTGACCCCTTAGGAACAAAGATTTTCCCTGGTTTCTGGACCGTTGAGATACCAGTTTTATCATACATGTAGATACGTAATGGTACAAATACGCGTTTTTCCATAACAGATTCAAGATTCTCATAAAATTGTTTTACTTCAATCTCATTAAATCCAAAAATTCTGCTTAGGCTGGTAGCCTCTGGTTTCCTAATGCTAACTGTAGAATTTCTCTTAAGGAATCCCTGTAGCCAATCCCAGCAAGCCATTTTAGTCTCCATATTAAACTTGTTTTTAATATTGTTCACCTCAGCATATTCAAATACAAGTCTTCTTAGCTCAATTACAGAAAGTCCATAAAAAAACCATGGCCAAACACAGTACCTGTTGTTTAATTTATTCCTCCTATTCTTTGCTGAATGTACGATAGGTTTATTCCCTAGCTGTGCTGCGCTTTAATTTTTAGTTTTTATTCTGTCCAAGAGAGTCATCACGGGTATACCTACTATACTGCCGGGCGGTTTCTCGAAGCTTCTTCCCATCTTCGGTAACAGCCTTGATTGCTGCCTCCATTGCTGTAGAGGTCCATTTGGCTTTTTGCCTCAACCGTGGTCTATTTCCTCACCATCTGAAAATAACATATATTATAAGCATTTGGGTTGGATTGCACCTTGGGGTAATGCCGTACACTTGGTACGGCATTGTCCGTAGTCGACTTAAATTATATATGGCGTCATAACATAACCAAACATAAGAAAACAAGCATTACCAATACCTAATTTTAATGTTAAAAATACAAGGATTACGATGTAATTGTTAAAAGTATTGAATATGTTATAGAATCTCACTTACCTCTTAAGTAGTCAACAGAAAAAATTAGAAGGAAACCATCGAAAAACGAAAAAATATTGACGAAAACAACAGATGCTAACTATCGCTCAGATTTCACTGTAGAAGAGTTTAGCACGGCTTCCACTAGGTAGCAGCACGAACAGGAGCACTCTAGTGGCTTTATAGACAACTTAAATCGCCTGTACGGCATTACCTCAATGTACGGCAGGCAATACCCCACTCTCCCCTAGGTCTTTATTTTATTTTATTTTTTGTACTTTCCCTCCCTCTTCTCGGTAAAATTTCTTTCGTTGTTTTTTCTTCTACGTGATGCATTTGGTTCTTCTCTGTGAAGTGACCAACAGTAATCACCCATCATCTTGGTATTTCAGGGTCCCTTGTATCGCTTCTCTATCTCTTTTATGTACTGATAAAACAATTCCACTGGCTCTTCGCTCACATCACCCAAGATTTCGGGAAATTATATATTAAAATTATATCCAAGCCTCCTTTCCTTTTTATTCATCGTTGCTTCGAAGTTCGAATCGAACATCAGTTTACGAATATCAGGCCCAACAAATATCCCTTCTCTCAATTTAGCTTCTGATAAATGAGGAAATGTATTACACAAATATTTGAAATAGTCACCATGTTTAGGCAAAGCTTTAACAAATCATTTCATTAAGCCCCGTTTTATGAGGAGTGGTAGCAAAATAATCTTTTTGGGGTCTACTTAAGTTTTATACAAAATATTTTTCATGCCAGGTGTCAAAGTATTTCTTACGTGCCATTGTTTTTTGACCAATGTTCATCCCTTGCTCTTGATTCCTTGTTTTTTACAAAGTCTGTAATATTCCTTTGATGTATTTTTTAATTACAAAGTCACCACATATATAACAAAAAGTGTTAGGAGAGTTATAACAATTACGATTAGCCATATTAAAAAGTGAATAAAAAGAACGTAGGTTAAGCACTGCAATTCCAGGTTGCATTAACTAGAAGAAAAAGAACTGCTGTGTAGTTTATCAGAACTACCAACCTTATAACATTGATTGTATTGGTAGCCTTATGACACTAAAATATATTGTCAACTTGATATTACTATGATTACAAAAATATTTATATCTATTTTTTTTAAAATAACTTATAATAACTTAAAATATTAAAATGTGAGAAATTGTTGGGTGATACGACTTTTTTATTATTATTTTCAGTATCGGCACACCAAATAACACAGGAATAAGCTAAAATTATTTCAAATGTTTTTCATTGTTGGCCTGTGTTATTTACACTTATAATTGTTTTCAGAGCAAAAATTATGATTCACTAGCAAATGTTTCTTGCTGAAAACGGCATCCACTTTGAGGAGTGAAGCGGAGAGGAGTGAATGGAGGTGAGTGAAGGTTGGCAGTTTTGCTCTGGCAGATCGTAGAGTAAGTGTAGTTTTTCGCTGGAACTGTTCACTGCGACTGTTGAAAGTGATGTCTGGTAGTCACAGCTGGTGCATTTATTTCAAACTTTACTATGACTACCAGTGTGTGATGTGTGGTATGCTATCTCTAGCTTGATGCACGATGCAAATTAATTGTTTTTTGGAAAATTATTTTAATCGTATTATCTGTGTTTTTTATTATGAAGTCAAGGGAAAATAATAACATACAAATTCATTCAAAACTTTGAAACGCTTAACATGTGTAAAACAGGAAGCATGCAAGTTAGCATGTAGTAATGATAAAAATAATTTGAAAAAAATGCTGAAATTTTCTAATGAATTTTAAACTCATACTGTTTGATTTTATAGGTAGTAATGTGGCTATTTTTTTAAGAAAAATTATGGTAACATACGAATACATTCAAAGACATAACTAAAGCTGTAGTGATTCCACCACATATGTTTGAATCAGCTCGGCGCGGATGTCACTTCACCCCCCCCCCCCCCCAAAAAAAAAACTCTTCGCCCTCCTTTCTGATTGCTTACCCCTGTTCATGGACTGCGCGCATGCGCCCGAGGCTCTGGGCGTAACTAACAAGAATAATCGGAAGCACACGGAGAAAACCACCACAAGTTTTCTTTAATATCATAAAAATACAGAAAAAAATATTTAATAAATAACAAAAAAATTAATAAAAAATTTTAAATGACAAAATAAAATACAAAAATACATAAAATTCTGGCTTGTACTAGAACTATATCTTTGCTCAACAATGAGAAGTTCACAAGCTAGCAGAATCTGTTTATGTATTTTTGTATTTTATTTTGTCATTTAAATTTTTTTATTAATTTTTTTTGTTATTTATTAAATATTTTTTTCTGTATTTTTATGATATTAAAGAAAACTTGTGGTGGTTTTCTCCGTGTGCTTCCGATTATTCTTGTTAATATTATGGCGGTTTTCTCCGTGTGTTCCTGATTATTCTTGACAATATTATGGTGGTTTTCTCCGTGAGCTTGCGATTATTCTTGACAATAATATGGCGGTTTACTCCGTGTGCTTCTGATTATACCTAACTAGACATCTGATGGATTTCTCCGAGTGCTTCTGATTAATCTTGATATTATATTGATGGTTTTCTCCAAGTGTTTCTGATTATTCCTGGCTAGACATCTGATGGTTTTCACCGAGTGCTCCTGATTATTTGTTAGAGATCTATCTCTGCATGAAGAATTTTTTACTTACTGAGTCATGTCATTTTTATTCAGAGTTACATTTAATCAGTGAAATTCTGTCAATAAATCAGAACATATAATATTTTTATCAGGCGGATTTAAAAAATAATAACTTTACTCAGACAAATAATATGCTTTGAGACAGCTGAGAAGCATTAACATGAAAGACAAACTTCCTTCTCCTTGATGTCTAGCGAAGCCATCCTTGTTTTGCGAACGTTAGTGAGCATCCCGCATACCACATAAAAGAACTAAATAAATTATGACTCAACACAACACGTGGCGACATTTCATGCTAATAATCGAAACCGCATGGAACAATTTCTTTTGTATGAGGTAACTTAATTCTTGCTGTTGAAATATTTAGAAAATTCTATTTAAGTAATGTATCTAATTTAATTCACTCAGTTTGCATCTGACAATAGTCTCAGTAACTAATATGAATCCTGATTCGGTGACTGTTGCTGTATTGAAAGGACACAGGTGTAAGTTTTGCAGCAAAGAATTTATCTTGAGAAAGAATGGCAGACAACACGAGAAGAATGACTGTGTTAAAAATCCACTACGTAATATGATAAGTTGTGTTAGATGTAGCAAGTCGTTTACGCGGAGAGAGAGCTTAAAAAGACATGTCAGAACTTGTAACGCCAAGCCTGCGTACAAGCTAGAGGACAACGATGGCTCTACAAGGCTAAGGAAGAGCGATTAGCATTACGACAATAATTTTCCTTGTCTTGGAAGAGATTATGTTCGTGGCTCTTCCGATCTCGACAAAAAACTTAAATTGAAGGATGATGTTGATTTATGTAAGAATGAAGACAATGGAAGAATCCTTAACGTGAAAAGTGAGAATTCATTCCAGCCGAATTCAAGTAGATCTTTCCTACTCTGTAAAAATGATGGACTCCTAAAAAGGAAGCATGAAGACGATGAAGACACTTCGACATCATCGGCATCGAATTCATACGGTAATCTGTGTGAAGATGATGACTTCTACGGTGATTGCTACAGCGACTCTGAGGCTGTTGACAAAGATATAGACTGTGATGAAGCAGCTAAAGCATGCAAGATCGAAGACTGTGTCGGTGTCCTGAGACCGAAACGATGGAAACGTCGAGATATATTAAATAAATCTGATCAAGCTTGTGATGATCACTATCTCGATAATGAAAGTTACCCTGAGGTTGGTGTTAAAACGGAATACACCAGAGATCATAATATTTATAATAAACAAGTAAGTAAAATGGTGGTAGAAGAGATTGATTACACATCAGGGAAAGATCCAAACATATTGGTTGACCGGCTAAGACTTCTACATGGCTCGCTTTGTGCAGGAAACTATTCGTGCATCAAAGAAATATCCTTCATACTCAAAGAACTGAGGAAAGCTGGCTACATACAATAATGGCTTGTTTTACTTGCATTTGTATAATGTACATAAATAAAATAAATAATTTGAATTATAAAAATTAAATGTTTTTATTTCTTGTATTCTGATTTCTAACTAAAACTTAGTTCTCGTAACTTGTGCTTCCAAATGTGCTTCCTTTTCGTCGATGGTGCTGACTTTTCGTTGTCGGTGCTTCCAAATGTGCTGTCTTTTCGTTGTCGGTGCTTCCAAATGTGCTTCCTTTTCGTTGGCGGTGCTGCCTTTTCGTTGTCGGTGCTTCCAATTGTGCTGCTTTTACGTTGGCGGTGCTGCCTTATAGTTGTCGGTGCTTCCAAACGAGCTGCTTTTTCGTTGTCGGTGCTGCCTTTTCTTTGGCGGTGCTACCTTATAGTTGACGGTGCTTTCAAATGCGCTGCCTTTTCGATGACTGTGCTGCCTTATAGTTGTCGGTGCTTCCAAATGAGCTGCTTTTTCGTTGGCGGTGCTACCTTTTCGTTGGCGGTGCTGCCTTTTCGTTGTCGGTGCTTCCAAATGTGCTGACTTTTCGATGCCGGTGCTGCCTTTTCGTTGTCGGTGCTTCCAAATGTGCTTCCTTTTCGATGCCGGTGCTGCCTTTTCGTTGTCGGTGCTTCCAATTGTGCGCCCTTTTCTATGAATGTGCTTCCAAATGTGCTTCCTTTTCGATGCCGGTGCTGCCTTTTCGTTGTCGGTGCTTCCAAATGTGCTTTCTTTTCGTTGGCGGTGCTTCCTTTTCGTTGTCGGTGCTTCCAAATGTGCTTCCTTTTCGATGCCGGTGCTGCCTTTTCGTTGTCGGTGCTTCCAAATGTGCTTCCTTTTCGATGCCGGTGCTGCCTTTTCGTTGTCGGTGCTTCCAAATGTGCTTCCTTTTCGATGCCGGTGCTGCCTTTTCGTTGTCGGTGCTTCCAAATGTGTTTCCTTTTCGTTGGCGTTGCTGTCTTTTCTTTGTCGGTGCTTTCAAATGTGCTTCCTTTTCGTTGGCGGTGCGGCCTTTTCGTTGATGGTGCTGCCTTTTCGTTGTCGGTGCTTCCAAATGTGCTTCCTTTTCGTTGTCGGTACTGCCTTTTCGTTGTCGGTGCTTCTAAATGTGCTGGCTTTTCATTGATGGTGCTGCCTTTTCGATGACGGTGCTTCCTTTTTGTTGATTGCGTGTAGTACAAAATGTAGTGATTGAATATTTACAGGTTTAAAACCTCTTGGTGTTACTAAAATATTTTTTCAAGGTCACTTGGTCCTTTAGTAAGTATAAAAAATGTCACGATGGATTAATTGAATATAATTAGCTAACGACGAAGTTCATGTGGACCTGAAATGACTAGCCTATACGTCTGATAATGACGTGACTCGGTCTCATGGACTGAAGACAATTGATCTATATGTATGGCTTTGTACATGAACGGCTTCTAGGTTATTCAGATTATTGAAAAATTAGACTTTCATAATAGAATAATCGGCACTGTATTAATTCGTTGGTCAGGTATATTGACTTGAGTTGTTTTTCGTAGAGTGAATGGGCAATAAACTCCGCGAAAGGTAATGGAAAACAGAACCTAAAATTTATTTCTTAATTAGTTACAACTGTCACTGCTCAAGAATCGAACCGTGGACAGGGATCCATCGATTCAATATGTAAATTAATAATTGATTTCCTCGGAGACTTTTGGTATTTTTCCCGCATTTCTAGCTAAATAATTACATGATTTCAAGATGGCGGCCAAATTTCAAGATGGCGGGCACCTCGGTAATAATAAATGATTACTGCACTGTAACAGGTTAGAATAAAACTATCATGATGGAAATGTACTCTATAATACAAGTACACACAAGATGGTGTCCACCAGCAGATGAAAACATGATGGCAATGACCGCTAGCATGTACTAAACATAAAATGACGGATCCATGATGGTCGACAATAACAAGGTCAAATTTCAAGGTCAAAGTCGAATTTCAAGGTCAAGGTCGAATTTCAAGGTCAAGGTCAAATTTCAAGGTCAAGGTCAAATTTCAAGGTCAAGGTTCAAGGTCAAGGTCAAAGTTCAAGGTCAAGGTCAATTTTCAAGGTCAAGGTCAAGGTCAAGGCCAAATTTCAAGGTCAAGGTCAAAGTTCAATGTCAATATAAGAGATCAAAGTAATGGTGAACAGACATTATACTAACATGTCGTCAGCACACTCTAGCAGACGAAAACAAGATGAATGCCTCCAGCAGACAAAGACAAGATGGCGGACATGACGTCATACCAGCTGATGGTAAATACCTTGTTATTGGTGGTGGTAGGTCAGTCTGAAGGTGGCTTCTGTGGAGGAAGGATCTGATTTTTTTTATTTTCTGCCCTCACCGGTTTCGAACCAAGAACGGGAATCGATATAATCAATTAGAATTCTAATAAGTTAATTTGTTGATGAATTTTGGAATTTTTCCCGATTTTCTAACATAAAAATTACGGATTTCCAAGATGGCGTCTAAATTTCAAGATGGCGACCATAACGATAATTGCAACATTAATAGGATCTAATATGGTGGTCGTAACGTAAAGTGTAAGAATGACATGGTACTCAACCAAGATGGCGGGTGTAACGAAATATTCAACATTTATATAATCCAAGATGGCGACCATAACGATAACTGCAACAGTGGTTTTTAAGAATTTTATTTAATTCGATCAAATAATTTTTTTAATGATTTTTAAAATTTTTCCTGAGTTTCTAACATAAAAATTGTGGATTTTCAAGATGGCGGGCGTAACGAAAATTGCAACGGTTACGTCATAATCCTAAAAGAGGCTTAACTGAGGCTTGAGTTAAGGATGCTTAAGCCTCTATCAGGAATTTCGTGGTTTTTAATGCAAAACGACTTTTGTGGTTTTTCGAAATCCTAATTTTCCCTCGAAACGGGAATTTTTCCCTCGAAAACGGGAAATTTTTTCTTGAAAAGGGATTTTTTGAGTCATTTTGAGTCAATTTTGAGGAATTTTGAGGAATTTTGAGGAATTTTGAGTCCAAGATGGCCGCTGTGACGTCACAATCCAAGATGGCGGACAGACAATCATCAATCCACCGCCTGCCGCCTGCCGCAGAAAATACTATCCTATACTACTAATGTCGTGTTACGTCATGTATGCCAGCTAATTTAAATCAGATCAAAACTTCTGAGAAGAGCAATATTATTTTCGGTACCTAATGTGTATTCTTGTGTAGGAAGTAAAGGCAATATCATTGACGAATGTTTTACAAGCAAATTTCTGAGTCCTCTTCCCAGACTCTATGCATATCCTCTGAGTGCAGAGAGAGGCATATAAACATTTTGGCAATTGATTCAATTAGCATAACAGAGCATCTACATGTTGTAATAATTACTTTCTAAATATTAATGTTTTCTGAATTATCAAGGTAACATGTTAAAAAGTGGATCTGCGAACGCTGTCTTCAAAACTTCTCAAATTAAGATGGATAAACTTCACACACTATTCTCTACAGCCAGCATAAGGCAGTGTGTTCCTTTTTCCCTACAGATAAAATCATGTTTTTATAGTTTAGGAATGTTACAACACAAAATCACCGCAGTTTTCTTTCATACTGTGATACTCAGTCTGTTTTTTAAACTTTCTTGCCGGTTTGCCTGGTTATGGCTCTTCTAGCACCACAAAGGAAAATTAATACATAGGTACCCTACAGGTGTAGTATTTTTTAAATCTGAGGGTGCAATAGTATCTGTCAAAATACATGCAATAAAAGGGTGAAAATTGTATTGCTGAAATGATCACAAAGTTAGTTGAGATGACAAAGTGGGTTTGCAATATTCATTCAAGGACCATTGCTATTAGGACACAGACTCCAGCCATTTCTGCAAGACTCGTGAGTCAAACACATTACCATATCTTTAAGAAGATATTGAGTAAGCAATTGGTGCTCAATCACAATAACTTGACTGGTGAAATTCATGTTTATGCTAATACTAAGTGCAACATAGCTTTAAAGATGAAAAAGAATCAACATGATGCAGTGTTTCATAATTTTCAAAATTACTATTATCACTTTTAAATGATGCCATTGGTTGCGAAATTAATTGCACAGCCAGATGGTTCCTTCATTATGGAGAGTGTATGTGCATCAATATATGAGGCTTGTAAATAAAAAAGTGTCAATGTAGCCTATAAAGTCGCAGAACATCGGGCATACGCAACCAGGATATAGGAGCAGTGAGGTGGTGCTGTTGTCGATGAGTAGGGTACATTCAAACATCGATCAGGTAGGAAAGGTGTTTGCTGCGTGACGTTGAAGTGGACAGTGTCGTTTATACTGCTCTAAAGCATGTTCACAAAATGTGATTAGTGGTCACAGATATAAATGAAATTGCCGGTGGCAAAAATGCATCGCATTGATATCAAGGATTACCTGAAGTCTGCGGCGCGGTTGCGATAGCGTATAGGATGTTTGCAAGATGGATAAACACGTTTAGTGCTGGTTGGACTGAGACTGTGGATTTGTACCGCTTAGGTTGGCCATCCATTCCTCAACATCACATTTACATCGTGAGTGGTATCCTTTCTATAGACCGTCGATCGACTGTCCTTGAAACATCTGCTGATGTTGGGCTCAGTCATTAAATGGTATGGCACATACTGAAGGAAACACTTAACATGAGGAACATTAAATACCCTCTGGGTTCCACATCGACTCACTGACATACAGTAATGGCACTGGTATACACTGGCTGGTAGCCACCTCGACGTATACCACAATGACGGAGAAGTATTTCTGCCGTGTACTTTCGCCATAGATGAGACGTGGGCTCGAGCGTACGAGCCTGAATGAAAGCATCAATCAAATGAATGGCGTCATCCAGGTTCGCCGCCTCCACAGAAGTTTCGTCGGGAGTCCAGTCGGGTGAAGGTAATGCTGATTGTAGCATATGACTACGACGTTGTCATTCTAATGCATGTTGTGCCTCAAAAAGACACTGTCACGCAGTCCCCTATTGCCATTTTCTACAGCACCGTCTGTTCCCGGCTATATGGCATAAACATCCACGTTAATTATGGGGAAATCTCCCTATCGTGTTGCATGATAATGCTCCTTGTCATGTTGCACAAGCTGTAAATTATCTATTGCGAGGGTGTTAGAACACTCTCAGTACCCACCTGACATGAGTCCTTGTGACTACATCCTCTTTCCAAAGTTGATAGAAACTCTTCAGTGCATCCGATTTCCTGATGTACCATCTTCGATCCGAGTAGTAGGATGCTACGTTGCTAACATTAACAAACAACACCTTTCCAACGGTAACCTACTGCTTCCTTACATCTGACAAAGTGTACAAGACTGTGCTGGTATTTAATTTTAAGAAATGTAAAATTGTTTGCTTGTACAAGCATTAAAGCCTTTTTCCAGGTATGTTGCCATTACTTTATTTACAACTCTCGTATTAAAGTGGATGCTTTTTGCTGGCTGACATATTCGAGTAATTTTTTCTGTTGGTTTACAGTATTATTCATTAAATCCTGCTCATTACATAAAAGCTCCCTTGCTTGGATAGAATGCTCTTCTCAGTAAAACTAGTTCATAACTGGCACTAATAACCGACCCAGTTGACGTCTACAGGCATACAGAATGAACAGTAAATTCATTTATTCTGATTGTTTACCCTGTTTAAGATATATATTTAATTTCAATGTTAATACTAAATAACATAGGTACTCTCTGAGATACACATCTTTGCAAAGTGATGTCTATGGACAGTAAAATTTGTATGTGATTTGGACTTATTGCAAAGAAAAGAAAACGAGAGGCTGCTATAACCAAAGAATGAATTTTGTAAATACTAATAAACTATTTACAGCTAGTAATACTCAAATGATAGAGGTAAAGTATTAGTAACCTACATCATTATATAATTCAAGTCTTTGGTGAGTCGTAAATTTTAGTTTATTGGAATTAGCAATTTATATGCTAGACATTTAATATTAGTTAAAACTGTGTGATGTAAAAGTTAAGACTATATCCCTTAATCGAATTAAAGTAAATGTTGAATTAATAGTAAGAGACACAAATACATACTTACACCAACTCTATGAACACTTAGTGGTTTGGAATTAGGAACTCTTGCTATTTGACTGAGCGATAGTCGGATACATATACAACATTAGATGATGTAAATAACTATCGACTGTTTTACAGACTAAATTATATTTCTAGAACATTAATCTCGAACTTAATCTTGATCCAACTATATATACAAAACTGCCACACCTGAATTGTCAATGATATTGTTGTATTTTACATGTGGTGACTAAACTGTGGTTGTATTGAGCAATCTGTATAGTATTCATTAACATATGATGCATTGATTATGTAGTACTGTCTCAAGAATAATTTTATGTAAAGATGTTTTAACTTCTGTACTACTGCTGAATATAAACATTTTATGCTAATACCATTAACGATTAGTTCATTATACTTCACCTTTCGATACACACACATATATTACTATTTAAGCCACTGCAAATAGGTATAGAATTTCATATCCAGGGTCATAAATAAATGTGAGAGATTAGATTTGGCAGTGATGACAATATCTTATCTTATACTAATTTATATTATCTGAGGTTTTAAAGTAGGTACATCTGAATGTAACATAACCAATTATAAATAACGAGCTAATCATAATTGAATTGTATAAGTAGTTAAGGTTGGTTATGTTAAATCAGATGGATAGATTCTGTCATATGTGGAAGTAATTAAAATATTTCGTCGCAACCCGAAAGTTAACCATTTTCATATCCCATCCGAACCCTAGCCTTCTATCATCTGGCATGTTATTTATATATAAAGGCTCTGTATGTCCCCACAATGCTGGACAAAATTCCTGTGGGCAAATTAAAATAGGTTCCCAAGGTCCCCTCAGTTAGCCAGGTTGTAATAGAAGTGATGAAAGATCAAGCTACTTGTAATATCATCACGGAGTACATGGGCCTTCCCAAGAAGCTTTATGCATACAAGATGGAGGATTGTGCATTTATGCTTAAATCCAAGGGTGTCAACGCTAAAACATGGTTAGCACTTTTGTTTCCTCAGTATCTGAAATGCTTGGAACAACGTTTCTGGATACTCGGCACTCAGTATAATTTCAGCTCGCGAGGACACTCTGTGGTAAAGGAGTGGGTACGCAAGGCAGTAGTCTACTATCTTCAGAAGATGAGTGGTATTGGTTTTCTGAAAACTGTATCAGCACTTTGCCTTGGGGGCTTAAAACTCGATACCGGCCCTAGCTTGTACCACACTCTCCCTAAATTTCACTTTTTTTCCGATTCGCAACTCCTTTTTTTTTACATTCAGTAGTCAGTCAGCTCTGATCAGGCATGTAGGAAAGCAGCACTTTCACCTATCCTCCCCTGCTCGAAGTTGTTACCTGGGCTGAAAGTAACCACCATCGCTCCATTGCCTCCCCAAACTGTGACTGTCCCCCACGAAGACAGAAGGCAGTGACAGTCTCCACAAATTGTAAGGAGCAGCCACATTTACACGCAGCAAACAAAACATTGCAACTTAAAATCGCTAAAAGCGGTGATTTGTAAAACACCGCGTTTATCATGATACCTGCTCATTATTTGCAAGCATGTGAGCATAGAAAAACAAATAATGACAAATTGTTTTAAGGAGGACCAAGTAACAGGTGTTAAAATAAGTTTTACTTGTTGGTGCTTTTAATATGAATGTACTCTGTATAATGCCTATATATTTCATGAAGTGGATTTGCTTGTATACCATTTATGCAGTTTACCATGATTAAAAATATATGTTTTAAAAAATATATATAAAACATAAAATATTTCAATACTATTACATGTATAATTAAATATCCCATGCACTGTTACTTAACTAATAAATACATATAATAAAGCTATATATTTTTAAAAAACTTACAACTTTTAAAAAAATTATCTGAATAAATACAATACCAAACCTATGTAAAAGTTCCAAAATAGGATGATGCTAGTTTGTTTTTATGTATCTTCCACATTGTTCTTATACATCATTCTGGGCAGCCTGTTTAAAAATAATTTTAATATTGGCCAACATATATATATATAAATATTAAAAATTTTCTTAAAGTTCTGCAGTATAATGCGGCCTAAAATTACCATCTCAGTTCGCCGCGGCGAAATGTTACTATGCAGTTGTTACATGAACATACTTGCATATACTTGTTATTGTTATTTCGGCACATTAATCACAGCTTTCAGACGATGTGCTAAATGTTTTATCGGAACTGAGCGGATGACTTGATGGCGCTGAGCGGCGCACCAATGTGCCATGCAGTAGCTCGTAAAATTGTCTCTTGCAACTTTACTGGACGGCGTACCAGACACAGCCTTGCCTGGCACATAAAAGGATGTATTGTGTAGCTGAAGCCCACAGCTAACGGTTGAGGATGCACAGATGCTGAATGACAACCAGATTGCGAAACACCAAATAGACGATTATTTTTACAGCACCTCCGATCATCACAGGTTTTGTGCTCCCTAAAATGTCTTTAGATTCTCATGTACAGCACTTTCGAACTCTTTAAAAGCTATGCTCGGCTCTTACACACCAGGTAAAAATCAAACAGTTCATCCGTGGGCCGAGTAAAACGAGTCATATTTCGCGCGAAGTTCCGTCCGCGCGCTCACGTCTCACTCCAGTCCGCCCAGCGACTCCCGACTGTCGCGGGAGTAGGGCGAGAGTGGGCATGACCCCGTGGGGAAAGTGATTGTCACTTGAGGTGTCGGAGCTGTTGCCGGCTATGGTATCCGAGACATGTCCGAACAGGTTCACAAAATGGGTGAAAGCATGCGAATACATAGCCTCTCCGCACCAAATGGCGATCCTCTGCCTCCAAGTGGGCACTGCTGTTGGGGGCGAATTGTGGTGACTATGTTGGGATGGGTAGCCTCAACCTCTGGTCATAGCCTCGCCTTAACTAAAGATGACCATGCCGGGCATAACCCTGCCACAGTGCATCCTCAATTGCATGTATGGGACCAGAAATTGTGAATTGACTGAATCTGCGGGCAACAGCAGATGCATTTGAAACCTTTCTGAGGGGTTCGACTGCCGAGCTTCGGTGTCTTGGTCCCAAAGGTCCCCAAAGTAAATGAATCAGGTCTATGGTAATGGAAACGGCCGAGAATGGCGCCGGCATGTTCGGGGGCACCTGAACTTAAAAAAGAGCAGTAAACTACTCGACTAGGTGTGATACATTCCCCTCGTCCAGTGGTCGGGGGAGGTACCGAGGTAACCCTGAGGCCCTCAGCCCATGCACAACTGGACTGTTATGTCTAGCCAGGGCTTTCTTCGGTCGGCGCCGGATGAGTCCAGCCACGTACAGGCCATAACTGGCTATAAACCTGTTGGGCCGAGGTACGGCAGGTCGGAGGATAGTCCACGGAGATGAGGACATCCAGTGGAGTGGTCAGCTAGCCTGTTGGCGAATGGTCTTATGCCGTATAGACGCCAAGTTGGTAGTAGTACGGGAAGAATCCATGAAAGAATGAATGTGCCCCCTGTGACACTCTTTTGAGTGCCACATTTAGGTTTGCTTAGGTTTTGTGTGTGATCGAGGCGCAGGCGCATTCGTGCACGCTATCTGTGTGCGAGCACGTGTGGCGGCCTTGTTAGTTGCTGTTTTTGTCGTGCTGTGCTGCGATATGGTGTGAGTTTGACGCGCAAGCGTTGGTGTTAGTGCGGCTGGCACGTGAGGGAATTTAGCGCTGGGTAGAAGGAATTGGTAGCAGTGGCCGCATGTTAGGCTTTTGGGTGAGACAGCTGGCTTGGAGAGTTGATGTAAGTCGCCTCGGAGAGTAATGTCGTATCTACTGGAGAGAAGAGTTGGAGCAGGAGTTAAAACGGGTTAACTGTACAAGACTACCCATGAAATCACTGGCCTTTTTTAAAATCAAAATTCAGCTTCGCGCCCGAGACGACAGTACTAAGGAAGAGAGGTTCACCTTACATCGATTGGCGAAACGAGAGTTATTAATTCAATGAACATTAATTTAACTAGGGGTTGTGATTATTATTAAGCAAGTGGAGAAGAAAATGAAGCTGAACTGCGTCGGAGCATTGGATTGATTACGAGAAAAAAAAATGTTTTGCTCCCTATGAATCTACACATCGGGCTACGAGAGGTTACGATTATATTATTTGCCGAGGAAAAGAGTGAAGTATACTGCAGAAAGATTTTTCACAGGGAATGAAGATATGAAGAATTCTCCTACGAGGATACCATTTTCTACATGCTTGGGTGTTCAAGTAGAAGGCGGAGTCTACGAATGGAAGTTTTAGTGCAATCGGTGCAGCTGTGATGACGTCAGCCCGGGTACTTCAAGGCACGTCAGCTGTTCAAGAGAATGGGGCCGTTTCTCCAAGACTTCTGTAAATTTCTGGGAGCAATTTAATGTTTTCTTCCTAGTTGAGTCTTCCTTCAAGCTGTAAGTGTTGCCATTTTATTCCTGTGGATCTATTGAAAATTTATTGCTCACTTAGTAGGGAGTCTAGGTATGTATAGGCATCCTCAGAATTAATTTTTTGTCTCGTGGAGTTGTACTCTGAATTAATTTATTGCCTGTTTTTTTGTATGTAACATTGAGTCGCGGCTTCGTTGTTGTAATTTTTTGAAGGCAACTTAGAATTCGGCTGTAAATTTAGCGATTAGGTAGCGTTGATGCTTAGACAGGTTTGCCACACAAAAAGTATAAGTATTTTGTGAAAAATAAACATAACTTTTGTTGTGGAAATGTTTACGAATAATTAATATTCTTTTGAGAGTTAAATCACCATTCCTGTAAAAGTAAAGTTGATTATATTCTATTATTTTAATAGGTTGCTGTTTAAATTATGTTATTATATTTATTGGTGCTTACCCTTGTTGAAGTTTATAAAGTAATTCCTTAAAAGGAAATAGTGTATTAAGGAAACATTTGATACATGGTTAGGTATAATTATAATACTTGTAAGGTTCTGCGGCATTATATTATTGTTACAAAGTACATAGTAGGTATAGGATATATTACCAGCCCAGTTTGGGGACCTGGTTTATGTGTATAACATTTTTTGTAATTTAATTACATATTCTTGGTAGAATTTATTTAATATTAATGTTGAAATGCCAGTGAGTCAACATTTATGATATTAATGTGCTTAATAGTACCTAAACAGAGTTATTTAAATATTTTTATTTAGATGTTTTTACACATTCTATTTTGTTATATTTATATTATATTTTATGAAATAATATTTTTAATGGGGATAAGGGGTGTGGTGTAAACGGTCGACCGGACGGGGGCAGGTGGTTTAATAACCTGTGAGGCAGGAGGTTCTGTATTGGAGGGGAACTGCCTGTATGCCCTCATTGCTTGAGACCTTGACCCCCATTGGTCATCCTAACTATTTTATTATGTGCCTTTATATGATTTTAAGATGGTTGTTTCCTGTGAGGGAATTAATGAATTTTTCTTATGTGGATTAGTTACTGTTTATATTTTTCTTGTTTAACTGAATGTTATGGTGGTAGATGTTGGATATTTTTTTGAATATTATAAACTAATACCATAAGCCTGGGTTTTATTATTGTAATCCAGCCTTCTGCTTGGTCCCAATTAGTGTTGCTGATCAGGCCAGGCAAAAGAGGGGGTTACACCCAGTTGAGGTTTCCTCCATGGCCCTGGATTCTGATTGGGTAGGACTCATACTTGGTATTGGTACTCCGATTGCTTGGAGCAGGCTCCAAGAGCACTCTAGCCCGATGCAGAGACGACATTTTGAGCGACGACACAGTTCTGGTATTAGCCAAGAAAGCTAGAAGAGGTTTTGATAGAACCTCCACCGGACCATGGGTTCACTGGATGATTGAGGGGTTCCAGTGTGATGTGGGAGAATGGGGTAGGTGCCAGCAATGCTGATAATGTCTAAGAGATTAGGATGCAGCCAATTGTCTGGTTAGCCGAGTGAGGCAGGGGGTGAAGGTAGTGTCTATGCGGGGATGGTTAGTCTCAGCCTCTGGACATAGTTGGAACTCTAACACCTCTCCTTTTTCGCATATACAGCATATACATATCTATGCTCGTGGGGCCCCCAGGTGGGTAGGGCTGTATGACTAAGAGAGCTGGGTTAAAAACCAAAAGGGGAGAAATCCCTATTCAGTCTAAAATTGTCGCGGGAGTAGGCGTGAGTGGGCCTGACCCTGCAGGGAAGATGATTGTCGCCTGAGGTGTTGGAGCTGTTGCCGGCTGTAGTATCCGAGACATGATCCAACTGGCTCACTGAATGGGTGCAAGGTTGTAATCACATAGCCTCTCAACACCAAGTGGCAATACCTTGCCTCCACATGGGCACTGCTGTTGGGAGTGAATCATGGTGACTATGTTAGGATGGGTAGCCTCAGCCTCTGGTCATAGCCTCGCCTTAACTAAAGAGGACCATCCGGGCATAACCCTGCCACAGTGCATCCTCAATTGCATGTATGGGACCAGAAATGGTGAATGGGCTGAATCTGTGGGCAACAGCAGATGATTGAAACCTTTCTGGGGGGGCTCAACTGCCAAGCTTCAGTGTCTTGGTCCCAAGGGCACCTTAGTGAATGAATTCAGGCCTATGGTAATGGTAAGGACAGAGAATGGCACCTGCGTGTTCAGGGGCACCTGGGCTTAAAAAAAGAGCTGCAAACTGCTAGACTAGATGTGATACGTTCCCCTAGTCCAATGGTCGGGAGGTACCGAGTTAATCCCGAGGCCCTCCAGCCCATGCACGACCAGAGTGTCATGTCTAGCCAGGGCTTTCTGCGGTCGCCACTAAATGGGTTTAGTCACACCCGGGCCTTAATCGGCTGTAAATCTGTCGGGCCGAGGTACGGCAGGTTGGAGGATAGTCTGAGGAGATGAGGTCATCCAGTGGAGTGACTCTGAAGAGTGGTAGTTTGTAAGCTTTTAGGACAACGGTCTTAAGCTATATAGATACCAAGTTGGTAGAAGTACGAGAAGAATTCATGAAAGATTGAAAGGTGTCCTTTTGAGGTTTCCTCTAGGCCCAGGATTCTGATTGGGTAGGACTCAAACTTGGTAGTTGTGCTCCGATTACTTGGAGCAGACTTCAAGAATTCTCTAGCCCTATGCAGAGTCAATATTGTGAGCGACGACATAGCTCCAGTACTAGCCTGGACAGCTAGCATAGGCCTCCACCCGACCACAGGTTAATTGGGTGTTTTGAGGGGGCCCAGTGTGATGTGGGAGATCGAGGTAGGTGCCAGCAGTGCTGATAAGGTCTAAGGGCTAAGGATACTGCCAACTGTCTGGGTAACTGAGTGAGTCAGGGGGCTAAGGCTCTAACATCTTCCCTATCAAGGGGGGAGTAATCCCATGACAGTTTGGTCTTAACTTTACTTGCTCTGTAATTTTTAAACTGTTGTAAAGCCGACTTTCAATCTACCCTTAAGGGCGCATATTTGGGAGCAGTGGTGGAGGTGCTGGCCATGAGTCGGAAAGCAGTTGTGGTGACTTGCGGGGTTTTCTCGGGGTATGACCTATAAACTTTGGAAAATTACCCGCAACTGCCGGGTTACGACCAACTAATCGAGGCTACCTGGAGGCTACATGGTGGTCTTGCTGGCTGGGAAGATACTGCAATTGTGACTGGACTCAAAAGAGTATGGTGACGAGGTGCGTGCAAGGTTATTCCACCTTCCTGTGGAAATAGGACATCAACAAAGGTGGGTTGTTAATCATTAGGCCAGGCAACACCATACTGCCATAATTTCAATGAAAAGAAACCCCTGTCATGGTGAAGAGAGTGTCAGATAGGGACTAGCACACACAGGGGGACATATTCCCTCTGCAAAACAGGCGAAGGCGATGGACCTCGAGAGCGAGCTCGAGGGCTTTCACGCTTTGCTGAAATGTACATGGTGCCGAAAAGGCTGTCAGTTGTCACTTGGGCATGAAAAGGATGCTCACAGCCCATAACCCACAGACACATTCGATGTGGAGAGTTTGGTGGAGAGTGATCGTGAGACACTGGAAGATGAGACAAGGAGTGGCCAGATGGTAGCACTAGTGCATTGGATGGAAAAACAGTGGCAAAGATGCAAAGTACAGTAGACAGACTGGTGCATGCCTACCTCTTCCTGGGGCAACAGTCGGTCTCCGCCAAAGAAAGAGCAGTGGCGCGGCCGAAGTCGTACACTGCAGCGACGGCTATAAATCTGGTGGTGGAGGTGAGGTCGGTGGCACGGCCAGTCCCGATAAGACTGGCAAAGAAGGTTGTTGTTGTGTACCCCTTGGATTGGGCAGCTCCATTGAAAACCACAGAGAGATGGGTTGATGGCGGTGGAGAAGAACCTCCCCATTAAGGGCATGTGGCCAGTCGCTAAGGGCAGGTAGTAGTGGAGGCGGGGGATGATGCCACACTGACTGAAGGAAGATCAAGGGCGAATTCATGAACCCAGGCACTTCCTACCAGAGGTTCAGATATATGACGCACTGCGGGTAACTGGTAAATCCCACACTGGCCAACTTTATACATGCCAAGAATTTTGTGGATGGCCCTACATCGCCAGAAGAATTTTCGAAAGACCTGTGCATCACACAGGTGATCGGCCCTAAGGATGGAGACATTGTACATCTTGTTCTGCAGCTCTCAGCAGCTTCTCATGAGCTGCTATTGGATGTGTGCATAGTGTACTTTTGGTACACCTCCTGCAAGGTAGTTGATCATTTATACCTGCTCAGATGCTACAACTGCCAGAAGTATGGTAACCACTCGGCCAGTTGTAAACAAAAAGCAGCCTGTGGGCGATGCGGAGCAGGACACATGGCTATGGAGTGCCCAAAAGGGAGCTCAATGTCGTGCATGAACTGCACGAAGATGGGGCACCAAAAGCGGGATCATGCAACCACGTCCAGGGACTGCCCGGTGCTGGCCAAGGCGATAGTGCTGAAGGCATCCCGAGTTGACTATGGTTAGTTGTGTCCGACTGAACATGCAGAGGTCATCTGTGGTAATGGCTGAACTGAAGGCTTACTACCATCTGCACAAACCAGACGTGCTGCTACTCCAGGAACCATACTCGGTCCACAGTAGATTGCCAGGATTATCAGGCATTCCTGTACAAACACCCGCAGGCTGCTGTGGTAGTCCGAAAACACACATGAGACATGGTGATGTCCAGCAACTTATCATCTGCACATCATGTGGTGATGCAGTTAATGGATTCACAGAAGTGCAGTCTTTTTAGTCTTGTCATACTTTCAACGAGCAGACGAGGTCGGGGTGCACTTGTAAAAGTGGACAAATATCCAGGCGGCACTCCCTGACCAGAGAATGGTGTTCTGTGCTGATTTGAATGCAAAGTCAAACAGATACCTAAGGGGAGATCATCGCCACGTACCTACTAGACTATGACCTATGTGTTCAGAATGTACCTGGACATCTACCAACATATATCTCTAGTGTGCACGGTAGTGAGTTATTTGGATGTGGCCATTACTGTGCACCCGAACACTGGTGACAGACTGGATAGTGATGGAGGAATCCTCCAGTGACCACAGGCAGATATGCTTCTCACTGAAGTTTTCCCGGGGCGATGGGACGTCCACTGTGGAGACTAACCACAAAACTTGCTACATACACAAAGGCTCAAACTGGAGGCAATTTGATTATACCTTGCGCCATGCGCTCCGGGTCCATCGGTAGGTCTTATCCTCTGGAACTGTAGCAGGCCGCCAAACTCGCTGACGCCCTCCAGAACACAGCTGAGGCCACAATGTGGAAACGGAGTGCAGCCCACTCCTTCATACCTTGCTGACCAGATGAGTAAAAAAACACGAGAATAGCACTTTCTCAGGAGCGACAGGTGCTGCAGAGACTCCGCGCCCACCCCAGAACAGAGGTAGTGAGGCCTATCGGTCTAACAGCAGGTGGTACAAAGACACCGTGCAGAAAGTCAGACTTGACTCGTGGCACCGATACATGGAGGATCCCTGGGGGATAGTCTATAGGACAGCAGCAGGAAATCTGAGGGTGCCTGTTGTTCTTTGTGCTAAGACAACAGAGAGCTAGGAGCACAGAGATGTCCTGGAGAATTCTGTCGACCTGGGAGAGGATTTACCTCGGCATGTGCTCGCCCAGGAGTCTTGTTAACTCCTGTATGAAGCAGAGAACACAGCCCCATTCAGCATGGACGAGCTGACTGTCGCATTGCAGAGTCAGAAAAACAAGAAGGCTACAGGTTTGGAGGAATAACCGCAGAGCTGCTGAAGCCACCCTCCTCGACCTTTGTAATGAATGCCTGGCCAAAAGCACATTCCCATTTATCTGGAAGGGTGGTGGCAAAGACCTGGGGGAGGTGAGCTCATAAAGACCACTAGCCCTTCTCCTGGTGCTGGCAAGGTATTGGAGAAGAAGATGAGGGGCCGATTGACTCGCTTTTTGGATGGTATCGGTGGCATCCACACCAGACAGTAAGGCTTTCTACAAGGGAAAGGTACAGACCAGGCTCTCCACGAGGTGCATACTAGGGTCTGCACCTCAGAGAGCAAGTACCTGTCGGTATATTTCTGGATATTTCTGAGTTATTGACAATGTTTGGTGGCCTGCCATTCTGCTCCGTCTGCGAGATCTGGATTGTCCACCAAATCTGCATAGACTCTCGGAGAGTTACCTTACTAACAGAACTGGACAATTAAGTCTAAACACCTCTGTGGAAAAGGTGCTTAAAAAAGGTTGCCCACAGGGCTCTGTATTGGAACACCTGCTATGGAACATCTTGTTTGATAGTTTCCTCTGGCTTCCGCTGCCTGAGGGCTGCTCAATGTTTGGGCATGCGGATGATGGTCTAATCCTCCTGCCAGGGAATTCAAGTGTGGAGCAGGAAACCATGGCCGAAGCGGTCTTTGCACTAGTCGAGGATTGGGCCCAAGTGAACAAGCTGTGGTTCTCGGCAGGCAAGATCAAATGCAGTTTGGACTGGTGGACAAACCAATGTGTTTATACTGTCGGGAGATCGACGATGTACAACATGTGCTGACAGACTGTGAAAAGGTGGAAGACCTCTGGGAACAGCTTCACTTCGAGGCTGAACTCCTGAAAGATGTGAGAAACCTGCTAGAGATGTTCCTACACAAAAAAAATTCGCACTTGTGAGTTCATTTGCCGACAAGTGGTCCTACGGCTGGAAGCAGTGGAAGCGCTGCTCACGCCCGACCCCCGAATTGACGATCTGGTTGTCGCAACCAGAGTGATTTGGCTCCAACCGGAGACAAGCATGGCGCAGGAGGTGAGCCACGAGGCATGGCATGGATGTTCAGCCATGCAGAGTACCTCCAATGACTGCATGGGTCGGCTCTCTGGGAGAGGTGTTCTTTTTGGGTAACCATCTCAAGTCGACGATGACACGAGAATAGAGCCGAGCATGAGATAGAAGGTGTCAGCCTCGCGTGGGGTTATGGTACATGGGGGGGGGGGGGGGTTTAAGGAAGACTGATCTTGTTCCAGTGAGGCCTTCTCAGAATGACTCCCTAGTGCATAGGGCACACCCTTACGCTGCACCTGATCCAATTGAATTAGCCTTAGCCTGGAGGGGAACTCGTGAATCTCATGACCATGGTCTGGAGTCGTTCCCCAGCCCAAATGTGTTAATGCAGGTTTCTCACAGGTCCAAGAAGTAGTCCTAGGGGGACATGTTACTGCCCGCCTTATTTGTGGACAATGCAAGTAGCAACTAAGATCTGCCCGTGCATATCGAATTCCTCATCTAGGGTCAGCTGCATGGTGGGAGGGTCGTGTTTCCCAAGCATCATGGATCCTTGGTATAGGTAACAAGTGAGTGCCACACTTTAATAGACCTATAACAACATGACTAGCCAGTTGTTCCCTGATTCTACCTTTGAGGTGCAGGTACAGGGAGGAAGGAGGTACAAAAAGCCAGACATGTTCAGGTTAACATCGCAACTCGTGGCTCAGCCTCCACACACTGCTGTATTCGTGCACAGCAGAAAGTAGTCACTGTATTGCATTCTTCATCCACACACGAACATATTATAAGGCATGCCCATAAAATATGTTTTACACTGCCCTTTAAAATAATAACAATAATACCTAAAATAACAGCATAAAATTACTTAAACTAACGAAAATTATAAATTAGCTTCTCACAGTCTTTAAAATATTCTGGTATTTATTCATGCAGCCAACCTTAGCAAACCTTACAACTCAATTTACCAGGATTATAAAACAAATTTCAAAACTAAATAAAAATAAGAGAAAATTAATTAAAATATAACAGCTTCAAAAACAATAATAAAAGTTAGCCTGAAAAATATAACAGTCAAACATTTTTACGCAAAAAGAGAAATAAACTGTGTAGGTACCAAAAAGGTGGCACTTGCCACGGAAGCAATTATTTAGCACTGAAACATGCATCACTGGACCTTCCATTACAAACATGGAAATGAAACCTTTCTTATATTTTGCTTTTTTTTAACATGTGGAGAAGTTTAGAGTTTAATCTGTTTTAACAGTTGTAGTAACCTTTTCTAAAGCATTTCGAATTTTTAAATCCCAAAATCTTGCAGTAGCTAGCCTCTGTTATACCAGTTTTAAAACACTTTTAATAAAGTTAAATTTTAAATTCTTTGCCCCTCTGAGTTTAACACTTATAGGTACGCATTGTAACTGCTGTGAAAAGATGCTTGGATTATGTGACTTTTTACAGACTACCCTACTGGCAAGCAGTTGGTTCCAGATGTATTGGCCACCTGGCCACACCAAGGCAAACCCATGTACTGGTTCTATTATCACTGGTATAACGATGTGAATATGGTTCATGGACGTTACAACATGTGGTATGATGAATTTTTAAGGGGCTTAGTGCAAACAGGGTCCTTGCTAATTACATATATGCAGTTAAACCCACCAGATGTAAGATATCGTGGGATGACACCGAACGAGTCTCCAGCGATTTTGTGGAGGAACCATCAACTTGCTACCCACTCGCTGCGTGCCTTCCCGGAGGAGCGAGTTGCATCGGGAGATCGTCCGCCCCGAACGAGCCTCCACAACTCGTAATAAAATCAATTTTTCTATGTGCAGGACGCGAACCCTGACCAGCCGGCTAGGCTGGCTCGCCTGTCGCGATGGAAAATGTACCGGTCTAAAATGTTCGTATAAAACTTTAACCACCATTTTCGCGAAAACTAAGGCACATTGGACAAAATCCTTATAGCTTAGTACTCTGGGGGCCTCCCTCCACAACATATAAAAGACCTATTAAAATCCATTTGTACCATACTTGGTGGTCCCCTTGTCAGTCGCACTTGCATGGTCCTGTTACTCCGCATCGCGCCGCTCGAAAAGGGGGTCTCTCGTCCTCCTCGCCGAAGTCGCACATCACACAACTCGCACTTTCGGACCTCTCGGAACTCTTGCGGAGGCCGTGTCGCCCCTTTTATACCCCTGGTAGTCATTCTGAAACCAACTGGAGTGGTTGTGATGTGTCGCATGATCCCGAGCCCACCCAATACTTGAAGTATCCTTAATAACAATGTTTATTCATGCCAAACTATAAGGAATTCCCAGGCCACCAGTAAAAGATAACAGCACCGAGGAAGGTGAGCGAGGAGGTAGGGGTGACTAGGCCAGGCTGCTATAATCCCCGAAGGTATGCATGTAATATCAGTGATCGTGCAGGTCTGCCAGGAAGCTCAGGTAGGTACCTAACTAGTGCACATCATGGCCTTACCTCCCGCATTCGTAACAATATTAAATCAACATGTCGCAACACACAAATGTAGTTTATAGTTTGTGTAATCGCATGGAAGTGGCTGCAGAGGAACAGGGGGAATCTGGATTACCATCCACTGGTAATGACACTCTGGCTGCCCTTTAACAAGACAAGAGTATGTCTGAATATAATATAAACACTGATCCATTACAAGATATACAGTAAGAGGAAGTAAGAAAGCATACCATCGACTCCCTTCGCTCTAAATTGCACACAGCCATCTACAGAGTTTCACCACACTAAACTAGACAATCCATTCGAGTGTGGGCAGAGTATAGTACAGGTTGGCCAACTATATGGTACGATGGAAGTAAATCTGTCTAGCACCACTAACAGTGTGGGCACCGCATCTACTCTTACACCAACTACCATCAATGATGGAGTATTGCAACAGATACTGTTGGATTTAGTGAAACTCGAGCAAGGGCAGTTAAACCTTAGAATGTAAATTCTAGCTGATCTCCAGTCCGAAGTTCGGCAGCTAACCTTTGTTGTCAATAATCTTCAGTTTGAAATGCAGTCGGAGATGGGAAGTCTACACAATGAATTAGGTGGACTGGAAGACCAACTTGGGGCTAAATGGAACTAAATGGAACGCTGGATAAGCTGGCTGAGGAGGTAATACAAGATCGCTCAAGGATGGATCAAGTTGAATCGAAGACCACTGCATTGTTGTTGATGGCACAAGATGAGAGAGCAAATTCAAAACCAGTGTGCCAGTAACCACAATCTATTACAAGAACAGTTACAAGTACAAACCAGACAGTTTCATGTATAGCTGGAACAGGTGGAAGAGGCGATGACAACTCTGCATAGTCGGGTTGACTCAATCAGTCATGACTGTACCCAAGTTGCGGAAAAGGCAGCCGACACGCACTCAGTATAGTTATGTCAACATGTGAACCAAGTAAAGGATCTATAGAATCGCTTCCACGGGTTGGGAGCCAATGCAGTGCTTAGTCAGCCCACAAAACCTACATTCGACCCAAGAGGCCAGCATACTGTTAGAACCTTTAAATACCCTAACACCCAAGCAACATGCACCGAGTGCATCAGTACAAGTAGTTATAATTAACCAGGCTACACTATTACACCATCCAGCTAGGATCGAAAGGGAAACCATACCAACCTCTACAGGATGAGAAACCAAGAATCCTATTAATTCCTCAATAAATTCGAGGAATATTCTCGACCTTCAGCGTAAGCGACTCAGACAGGCTGAAATGCCTGAACATGGTTCTAAAAGGTAATGCATTTCACTGATATTAAATGTCTCAAATTACAATCAGCTCTTACCAGCAGTTCAGAGAATCATTCAGACTAAAATACTGGAATATAAAAATACAATGTAATTTGAGAGCCCAGATAAATGCAAAGTGGCAAGACCCTAAGAAAGTGCACCTCTCCAATGTTTATGGAAGAACCAGGATTTAGAGCTCAGAATGTCGGGCGAAGAGTTTGATGCTACAGCCCTCACACAACTTTCCTTACACTATCATATCCAGCTGTCAAAGGAGGGGGGGGGGGGGAATTTACTGATGTCAGTGACTTCCGAGAGCAACTACTGACATTTGATAAGCTATACAGAGTCGCCGACAAATAAGAAACGATGAGCCGAAGTGTAGTACTCAGTACACCATGCAGGTGCCTGCACACAATGCCTGGCAAAACAAAGGCGAGAGGTCTGAGGAGGACCGACAGGCTGCAGTACTTTATCTGAATTGGCAGTACCAAGACAGCCCACCGAAACGAATGTGGTACTATAGGGGCCAGTATAATGGACAGAAACAAAAAAGGGGCACCACCATACAAGAAGAGGGCATGGTGGTCCAACAATCGTCAGTATAGCAAAGGCCAAGAAGGGGAACAGTGTGGAGAGAGCCATTGTATAAACTAAGATAGTCGGTGGTCGACATCTCCAGTGTCGCTGTCTCGCAAGAATTCATCGGAATACCGACAAAGATACTATGACGGCGAGTGTGAACAATGCTGCAAGACCATAAAAACATCGTAGCATTAGCAAGCCGGCCATCAACAGGAATTCCGTCTGCCACATGAAAGTTTAAAATCTGAGCAAGGAACCCGGCACTTTCAGGTCATGGATTCAATCCCAGTCAGCCACAGTAGAAGGGACGAAGGTGTTCTGGGACAGTGTAAACATTGTTAGGAGGGACGAAGGTGTTCTGGGACAGTGTAAACATTGTTAGGAGGGATGAAGGGCTTCTGGGACAGTGTAAACATTGATTATGAAATTATGGCAGCCCCCAGAAGTCGTCGTCTTTTTTGTACACTACCACTGCCTTCGGAGCGATGGTGGCGCTCTCTGGGAGTGTACGGTAGAACTAAGACGGCAAACGTCAACAAGATGGCGGCCAACATCAATGGTGGCGTGGTCTGGGAGAGAAAGGTATAACTAAGATGGCGGCCTCCAGCAGACGACGACTTCTGGGAGCTGCCATCATAGCATAATCAATGTTAATACTGTCCCAGAACCCCTTCATCCCTCCTACTAGCCATCAAGTAAACACCACTTTCCATCCACCATTCACCATGCCACAGCAACTTTAGTACTACACCAGTAATGATCAATTCAATTCGTTGGCTGAAAGTTTCAAAGCAGCAGTAGAAAACGCAGCTAACAGCGACACCTGGATGTCTAAAAATGCAGTCACTTCCATGCCACCTGGCGGATGGTACAATGTATACACAGTGTTAAATTAGAGCTGGTTCAAATTATTTTACCCTGTACCGAAACCTGTAATCCAGACAAAAAATTGGCCCTAAAGATATTCGACCATAATCTACTATGTGCACAACTATGTTACAGAAAATTACTATGTACTGTCATTCTTCATGAAAATGAGTGTGAGCTTTTGTATAAAGAGCTCACCGATTAAGAAGCATACCGACACAAACCTATCTCCCCTGAAATCGTACTAAATGTGAATGGAGTGGATACTTCAGTACTATTTGATAGTGGAGTAAAAATTACATGTGTAAATGAAGATTGGATTAAAAATTTAGAACAAGGACAAACACCCCACAAAATCATTTGTCTGGATCTGCATCAAATAACTATATTAATGTGTCTACAAACCACCACATGTACATAAAGGCAATAACAAGCCATGACTACATGTCAGATTAACAAAGAAAAAGGTGCTGCAATTATATCTTTATATATATATATATATATATATATATATATATATATATATATATATATATATATATATATTTCTTGTGTGCGTGTGTATGTCACTGAACTCCTCCTAGACGGCTTGACCGATTTTGATGAAATTTGTTGTGTGAGTTCACGGGGACTCGAGGATGGTTTGGATTCACAATTGGATATTTTATCTCGATTCTGAGTTAATAAAAAAATAAAAAATGTAATGTGTGTCATAGATATACAAACTGTTAGTGTCATTCCTCTATGTCTGCCGAGCAATAGCTTTCAAGCCATTACGTTACGTTTTGCTATTGTAAGGAACTAAGTAGAGAGTAAGAAAAAAAAAAGCTCTTGACAGTTTGTAGTGTCGCCATATTTGTTTCAATTTTCAATACCGTTTTTGTATATTACAATTTAAATTGCAGAAAAAAATCATGTTTCATAGACACATAAATAGTGAGTGTGTCATTTCTCTATGTCAACGAGGTCTCGCCGCGTTATTTTCTCCTTGGGGCGAACCCGCCCGCTTAATTAAATAAACAGCTTTTATCGTTGAATGATTTCATGATATATTTCATGAAAATCTGCTCTCATAAAAAAGTTAGTTTTATAGACATTGAATAGGTGTCCTCTCTCTCTCTCTCTCTCTCTCTCTCTCTCACTCTCTCTCTCTGAAGATCAATCTATGAATTGTTACAAATTTATTTCCTTTCTTTTTTTAGTTTGATTTGATACATTATGATTTCACTAAAAATCAATTTCTACCCCTTCCTATTTTCATTTCCACATTACGAAGTTTCACTTCTACCACGCGGAGGGACTCCACGCAATATTTTTGCATGCAATTAAAAACTATTTTTTAATGATGCCAAAGTATAACTTCACATGCGCGTACCTAAGTACACGCACCCATTTTTTAAATTTAATTTCTTCTATATATATTTTTCCTCCCTACCTAGGGCACTCATAATTCTTTTAAATTTCACGTGTATGTTTTCAATGTCATTCGAGTTGTACAATTATTTTTTTTGTCAAATTGGTCATTATTTATACTTTGTTTCATTTTGGAAACATACGTATTTTAGGTATTATGACAAATAAAAAAATTAGTTTCACTAACATTCTTAGGTTTTTATTGTGTGGATAGTTTCAAGTTTAATATTATGTAGATACATAAATTCTTAAACTTATAAATTGCTTCGAAATTTATTCATAGGTAGGTAGGGCCTACTAATATTTTCTATTTGTCAATATTGTTATTTTTTTTACATTACCTACTTATTTGCAAGGAGTTTTGTTTAGTGTTTATAATTTATCTGCTGAGCGTCAAGAGTCTTAGGGCTACTGAGACCGAAGACCAGAATATTTATCAATTATGTAATATATTGTTGAAAAATTTGAATTTTACTATTTCAGGAAAGTTGATTTTTTTTTTTATTAATTAGAATAGTTACGTGTAATTTCCATCTTCCTTTATTTCATATTAAACATTATGTTTGGTTGAGTGTGAGATAATTTTATTTATGTATGTTTTAATTTCATTTAATTAAGAATATATATATATTCTTTCCTACCTACTTCTATTAAATTTCAGGCGGGTGTTAACATTGTCATTCCAGTTGTATAATTTTTTTTGTCAAATTAGTTGTTATTTATACTTTTTGTTTCATTTTGGACTATGATTTTTATACTTAATTCAAAGATTTGTGGTGTGGACAGGGAGTGATGTCTATATTAATTTCTATACTCCTTTGGATAAGCGGAATATTGCCACCACAGTTTTACATATAAAGAAATCCTACAAATGTTTTAAACATTATGACAAATAAATATAGTTTCACAAACATCCTTAGGTTTTTTTTTTTTTTTTTTGGTGTGTATAGTTTGAAGTTTAATATTATGTATGTACGTAAATTCTTAAACATAGAGCTATTTATTAATTTATTTAGATAATTATTAATAGGTAGGTAATAAGCTTTCTATTTGTCAATATTGTTATTATGGTAGATAGGAGTACAGTAAATGCCTACATTCTTATATTCCTTTATATCTCTTTCGATTTGGAGTGTTTCCGAGCCATTCGGGGTCCTCAACGTCAACCCCCCCTCCCTCCCGGGTGGTTAAAGCCACAAAATTTCGAAAGTTTAAAACATTTGAAAAATCTATCTCTTTCGATTTTAAGTGTTTTCGAGCCATTCAGGGTCCTCGAACCCCCGACCCCCCTCCGGGAACAAAGCCCCAAAATTTCGACAATTTCAGGAATTTCAAATATCTATTCTTTCGAGATGGAGTGTTCCAAAACATTCGAGGTCCTGAACATCCACTTTCCGCAAAAGTGAAAGCCCCAAAATTTCGAAATATAAGAATATATATAAATTGGATGTTGGCATGTATGTCGTCGATAAACTCTTACACCGTTTGACTGATCGCCATAAAAATTGGCACATCGAAGTGTTTTTATCATGGAGAAGGTTTTTATGCTAACAATTTTTTTTGTAACTCGCCGCTAGATGGCGCTGTAGCGCATCAACTTCTAAACCTTTCAACCGATCGCCATGGGTAAACAGAAAACCATAGGTCACAGATACACAAACAGTAATTATGTGTCATTTCTTAATGTCCACCACACTGGACATATCGCTATCCATTTTGCTGTAACTCGCGGACAATATATCACCCGGTGTTCAGCCCGGGCAAAGCCGGGTACTGCAGCTAGTTTTACTATAAAAATACAAAAATAAATATCAAGTTAAACTTTATAGTTATGTATAATTAAATACAATTTACTGTTTATCATAATGACTAAAAATGAAATATTTTAAGTTTAAAAAATTATATTCAAAGCCAAAGATTATGACTTGCTATACGCAAGTGTAAAACCACAGTTATTGTTAAAAATACTGAAACATGAACAATACACCATAAATAAGTAAAACATGTAACTTAAAGAGTTAAGCAATGACTATTTTGGTGTTAAAATTGTTATCTTAGCAGATAAAATTTAAATGGTTTACTCTAATGAGGTTACGGGGTAGGTACTATTAAGATTTGTACTGGTTACTTTAAGAACAGAAGTTTGGAGGCAAGCATATTTCTAACACATGTATGAGTCAGATGGCATGTTAGTTAAGTGACAGAGTGTATACTCTTTAGTTCGACTTAGGCTATCATAGTGGACGGATTCTTGGACATCATAAGTGATGCGAAAGCACGAATCGGTGTGGTGTTTCTAAGAAGAAAGTGGTAACGATGAGCCCTGGAGTCTGCCATGTTGCTACAGTAGCCATGGCAGGTCACTTATAGGACCACCGAATGCTATCGTAACTAGACCATATCCGGTCCTTCCAAGTGGTAGAGTAGCGTTTCATCACAGATCTGGTAAAACACCCGAAAACCTCGCTGTCATATGTCACGCTGTGAACAGACTTCCCAGAATTGCCAGAAGGATCATCATCGCTATGTTACAGCATCGGTAGTGAAGTTGACCGATGTCCGTACACTGCTATGATCGATCATGTACACGAGAGCCTATTGTAGTACATGTGCACTTACACTTGTATGCGCCCACCTCACTCAAGGTACCGTTATGCCATGTTTGTTCCTGATCCATCCACAAGATAGACTCCTTGACAGCAGCAGTATAAGAAGATGAGTACAGCTGCCATCAGAAATTCTTGTGAGCATTAGCCTTTATAATTGAACGTTTATAATTTACTCTTTCTAAAATATCCCTCTCAAAGAAAATATCACACCTTGAACCGGTAATAATTTTACACCCAGCAAGGCTTGTAATTGAAGAGTATAATTCCAAAACTCGCTAAGTTCATTTTTGGTGAAACTGAGGTAATTGCAGTTCAACTCAGTTAAAATATGTCTCCATCTTTTAAAATATCAATCGTCATCGAGAGTAGCCCGGTCCCTGTGTTATAGGGTTCGAAAGATGCAAGTATTTCTCATAACTTGCTCAGTCCTTGGCACTGTCGTCCTGAAAACTCGCTCAGTCCAAATCCCATGCAGTATGCCATATGATGGTGGTAGTTGCATCTATAATATCATTATGAGCAATACCTCATATTTACAAGTTATTATAACCATGTACTTAAAATTATGAGCAATTATAATGTTAAAATATTACAATGTTGTAATTCATTTATCCTAAATAATAATAGGTAAATATATTATTGTAGTATTTTTTATTTATCATTGATTTTGACATCGTACCTCTTCTTTATTTAAACAAAAAACCCGGGTCACAGTCCTGTCCGCGGCGCAACATTCCGGCCATGGCCATTGGAGTGCCACCACTCGTCACCAGATGGCAGTTGTGAATAATAACAGACAACTTAATATAGTTACTTTAATATATGTTATGATTGTAAATATTTATGTAGATTATTAAGTGTGTTAGTGTGTAGTGTAAGTATGTTCCATAGCCTTTAAAATAACACTGTAAATGCAAAACATCCAAAGGGATAGCAATATGTAAAGTTTTAATACGAATGATTGTGGAAGGAAACTGTATAAATCGTGCGGGCTAACAAGCCTAGTGATGTTAGGGCTGACTCTTTATGTCTGAAGGGCGCGATCCGCCTGGTAGGTTTCGGAAAGGCATGGGATTTTGAATCATAATAATAAAAACACTTCTAGCTCACCACTTAATAATAGCCAATTAATTTTCTTACATTCTCTGCATTTCTCTCTCCTAGCTAATTCAAAATGGTCCGAAGCACGCAGGTGTAGGTTTTGGCTCCCGGGAGATTCACTGCCTGTGTTGTTAGGGTTGACTCCCTATGTCTGAAGGGAGAGACCCGCCTGGCAGGCTTCACCTCCAGTGCCGGCCGCGTTTCGGAAAGGCATGGGATTTTGAATTAACAAAGCTAGTTCCGTAAATCTATCATCACCTAATTAATTTTCCCTTCCCCGGGGTACGTAACATTTTACAGTCACACCACTACAACACGCGCGACAATCCACACACATGTCGTAGCACCTTGTCAAGGCAGAATCATGCAGGTGAACTGGTAGAGGGAGCTACCCCAGCCCTCGCTGGGGATCCGGGCCGAGAGGCATGCATGCCTGTCAGGGCAGGGATCTGGGGGCTTGTATAGTAGCTTTAAGTCTAGATTAAATAAAAATAATAATAATAATAAAAAATAAAAACAAAAAAAATAATAATAATAAAATAAAAAATAATTAAAAAAATAACTGGACGAGGGCATCTCTCTGCTCGAACAATAATAGAATAGGACGACATTCATTTACTAATTTCACTTTCTATTTTTCAGGTTTAGATGACAACAGGCTGGGGGGTAGCTACAGCAATACTGGTTTAGCCTAACTTTGACCGAACTATATTGGAACGCAATAGTTCGGTCCTTAAGGCGGCCAGGTGTTTACTAATCTATGTAATTTCTTTTACCGTATCACCAACACGACCACACGATGATATGCCTGTGTGAAGTGACGGCCTGAACTACCTTGTTACATGCAATAATGGGCTAACTACCCTAGCATGTTTCTGTGTTCCCAGGGGTTCGTAGGAGCAGCTTGCACAGCTTTACACTACACGCCACACCCGAATTTAACTAGGTCACTTGAAATTACAGCACACCGACAAGCCTCTATTGCACACCAACACGACACTACATCACGCCAGTTAGCCGATCTAGCTGGTGGGGAGCTTCTCTCCCCCGCCGAATAAGGTACACGTAACTTTTCTAGCATTACACAACCTACCAGCGCACACACAGGTCCGTGTGCCAAACTTATCCCACAAGACACGCGCCCCGCCCGTTGATCCAAGTGATTCTACAAAAGTGTGGGGTGCACCTGATTTACTATGCACTAAGCGAGTTATAGAAACTTCGGTTTCCGGTCTCGCACACACTAACTGCCCCGGATGGCAATATGATGGATCGGCGGCGGCCTAGACAGCGATCGGCGCCCGGCTTACGAGGAGAGAGGACGTCCTGACGAGCAGCTCTGCGAGACCTTCAAGCCACAGCGTGGAGTGAAGAGTCGAAGAGAGCTACAAGCTGTGCTTGCACTTTTTAGTGCCACACAGCCCGCAGAAGGTTACCTGTGCGCATCTATGCGCACAGGGGTAACAGTTGTGCTGTTGACTCAGACTTAACAGCAACCAGCAGCACTGCTTACACCCAGGGTGCAGCACCCTTTGGCCTAGCCGCGACCCTGGCTAACTAAGTCCCAGGGAAGCGGTCAGTGGGTGAGGCAAGTGCAGATAGGCTGTCACTGACACTGACTGGCGACATGGAGGCAACACCATCAGCGGCCGTAACGAGAGACACTGGTGACGGCGAGTGGCAGACAGTGCCGGACAAACGCCTCAAGAGGCACCACGAGGCAATGGACAGCCAGGACGAGGGCCCTCCGCCCCCTGTGCCCGCGGCAGCGACCACCCAGTCCGCACAGGCAGCGACGAAACCTGGCAAAAGCCAAATAAAACCGCTGTACGCGATTGTGGACGCCACCCACAACTACCCGGCAATCTACCGCGCCCTGAAGGGGTCCCTTCAGGACAAGTTCACGGTGTACAACCGTGGCCGCGACCAGCTCCAAATCCAGACCGCGAGCATGCTCGAGTACCAAACCGCTATTAGGGCCCTTAAGGCCATCGGTGCCCAGTTCTCCGTCCTGCTGCAAAAGGACGAGATACCTAACAAGTTCGTGTTTCGGGGAATCCACAGGGAGAACCCGACAGAATTCGTGACCGAAACTTTCCAAGACATGCGAGTAGTATAGGAATGACGGAGCTGGCCCAGGCGCCAGGCGGTGGTGCCGGTGCCGGTGTCCGCCATCTTGGATTTGTGATGTCACGGCGGCAAAAATTCCTCAAAAGTCCTCAAAATTGACTCAAAATGACTCAAAATTTCCCGTTTTAAGAAAAATTTCCCGTTTTCGAGGGAAAAATTCCCGTTTCGAGGGAAAATTTCCCGTTTTATTCCTCAAAAATCCCACCGGCTAGAAATGTCCTGATAGAGGCTTAAGCATCCTTAACTCAAGCCTCAGTTAAGCCTCTATCAGGATGTGACCTTGACCTTGGACCTTGACCCCGACGGCCATCTTGGATCCACCATCTTGGATGATGTCATTTCGTTTTCTCGAACATTCCGGCATTGTGTTATCCGCCATTTTGAATTATGACGTCATCGTTGCAATTTCCGTTACGGCCGCCATCTTTAAATTTATTATCCGATTTTAATGAAAAAAAATTTAAAAATTATAAAAAAATTAAATAATAAAATTTTTAATAAAATATTTAAAAAACAAACATTTACGACACGGAGCTCGGAGTCCTCGGTTCAAACCCGACGAGTGCAAAAAAAATAAAAATGGCGACCGATCCTTCCCCCCGCGGTGGCTGCAGGCATACTGACTCCCACCACTTTTTTTCAAAGCATATATATCGTCAGGCAGTATGACGTCATGTCCGCCATCTTGTCCTCGTCTGCTGGAAGCCATCATCAGTGTATCGTCGGTGAGAGTGCGCTGATGCCATGTTAGTTTAATTCTTATCCGCTAGAGTGCAGTAATCATTTATTATTGCTGTGACACCCGACATCTTGTCATTTGGCCGCCATCTTGAAAATCTGTAATTATTTAGCTAGAAATTCGGGAAAAATTCCAAAATTCATTAAATAAATTTGTAATCTATATACTGATTGATTAGGTCGACTAAGGTCCTTGGTACGATCTAGGACGATGCAAAAAAAGGAAATATAACATCAATTTAACATAATAGTAACAGGTTCGAGGATTTAAACACCACAAGTTCTTTTACAAACATAATATTTATCACATAATTTATATTCTACTACAGGATCATTTGCGAAAGCCAGCAATCTTATAATCATTTAGTTCCGCAGCGGTGTGAAATGACTAATTCTTAGCTCCAATCGGTTTATACTAGACAGAGTCCAGCCAGAACCTTTACAGACATAGTCCACCTCTTCTTGACAGAGTTTCTGGATACCGTTTTTAACAGTTTGCTTCACATCGTTAGAACTGTAAATTACTGCAGCCGATGTCTTGAATGCACACTTCTTCACTTTGTCATCGAACGGATATGGCTTTCCATATATACAGTCCAACCACAAGTTATATTTCAAAGGTCCGTTTGTTGCTACATCATCAGTAAGCTGATTGATTATGTCCTCTCTGATATCATCAAGAAAATTACAAATGTCTTTCGACTCACCTAACGTATTTAAATAATAGTAGTCCTTCAATGTTCCACGAAATGCAGACTGCGCCAAGTAGAAGCCATTATCGTTCACTTGTAATGCGCCGAACACAGTCTTAGGTTTATTTTCCTGTTCAGACGTCATACCAATCGGTTGCTGCACATCGGTTTTCTTGCTTGTACGCTCACGAGCCTTCAACCTAAACCGAGGAGTCGAAATTTCTGCAGGTAGTTCAGCAGTAGGCACACGGACTTCACCTTTACATTTTTTCGCATGTCGTCGCAAATTATCAATTCGAGTAAACCATTTAAGGCACTCATCACATCGAAACTTCATGCGAGATGGATTCTTCGTGCATTTGCTCCGCTCATGTCTTCGTGCATCATGAGCAAATGCGAACGACGTATCACAGTAGCTGCAAGGATACCGTGGTGATGAAGACGAACCTTTCAGACCCGATCCAGATACTGACGTTGCCGCAGTTGCACCATCTCCAGGCATACTCTTATGAACATCAATGCATCGTTGTTGCGCCGAAACCTTTACTTTCTGCCGAACAGCAGGACCTTTGCATGCCTTCATGTGCGTTTTCATATTATCTTTTCTGGCAAACTGCTTATGACATTTCTCACAAACAAACATTTTACGATATAGGTTCTTGGCACATTCTCTATTCTCATGTCGTCGATCATTGCTGTTGTTTGAGAAAATCTTGTCGCAGTAACAGCACCGATGTTCGTTAGTTGTTGTCGATTCGGCATCCATTGAAGTCTCCATTGATGGCGAACCAGCGTTCGCCGAGTTTCCCTGTGCAGCCAGCACTAGCGGCATTAAAGTCTCTTCTGCTGGCGGTACCACGTCTGTTGAAGTCTCCTCCAATGTTGACGCCATCGTTGCCAACGGGATCTGCACCTTCTCCATCGTAGCTGTCGTCAAGGTTCCCGTAGACGATGGTACAACCTCCGAGTTCGACGTTAAAGACGGTAAAGATGCCATCGAGGTCTCAAGAACAGCTAATTGACACGACTTATGCACCAGAAGAAACAAACTAGGTGATCCTTACACCGCCGACGTCAGTAACAAACTGAGCGTCCTGCTGTCTAGGACTCGCTTATATACATGCACCGTATGGAATAATACGCTAGTCAAATCAAGAACCATTTACAATAATACTAGAGTCAAATCTACAAATTAAAAAAGAGGATCATTTGATCGAAAAAAATATCGATCTCTCCAATATACGCCAGGTTCCAAAAGCTACAATTCACGTCATCAGATCCATCAACATTTTGCTCCTATGCTTCAATTGACCATTAGCTGCTAGTGCTCCAACAGCTCCATCAGCTTCAACACGTAATGTACGCAATGTACGCGCAATACATGCAATTTACACGCAATAAATGTAATGATTACACAGTACACACAGGAAAAGGAACGGACACACAGTACACACAGGAAACGGAACGGACACACAGTACACACAGGAAACTAAACGGACACACAGTACACACAGGAAACTGAACGTACACACAGTAAACACAGGAAACGGAACGTACACACAGGAAACGGAACGTACACACAGTACACACAGGAAACTGAACGTACACACAGTACACACAGGAAACTTAACGTACACACAGTACACACAGGAAACTAAACGTACACACAGTACACACAGGAAACGGAACGTACACACAGTACACACAGGAAACGGAACGTACACACAGTACACACAGGAAACTGAACGTACACACAGTACACACAGGAAACTGAACGTACACACAGTACACACAGGAAACTAAACGGACACACGGTACACACAGGAAACTGAACGTACACACAGGAAACGGAACGTACACACAGGAAACGGAACATACACACAGTACACACAGGAAACTGAACGTACATACAGTACACACAGGAAACTAAACGTACACACAGTTCACACAGGAAACGGAACGTACACACAGTACACACAGGAAACGGAACGTACACACAGTACACACAGGAAACTGAACGTACACACAGTACACACAGGAAACGGAACGTACACACAGTACACACAGAAAACGGAACGTACACACAGTGCACACAGAAAACGGAACGTACACACAGTGCACACAGGAAACTGAACGTACACACAGTACACACAGGAAACGGAACGTACACACAGTACACACAGGAAACGTAATGATCACACATACAGTAGCGGAAACACACACAGGCTTAGTTGGAAATCAGAATACAAGAAATAAAAAACATTAAATTTTTACTTTCAATATTTTATTACTTCTCAACATTACACAAATACAAGTAAAAGAAGCCATTATTTTATGTAGCCAGCTTTCCTCAGTTCTTTGAGTATGAAGGATATTTCTTTGATGCATGGATAGTTTCCTGCACAAAGCGAGCCATGTTGAAGTCTTAGCCGGTCAACCAATATGTTTGGATCTTTCCATGATGTGTAATCAATCTCTTCTACCACCATCTTACTTGCTTGTTTATTATAAATAATTTTAATATCACAATCATCCCAGTGATCATAATAAGCATTATCAGATTTATTTATTATAACACGACGTTTCCATCGTTTCGGTCTCAGGACATCGCCACATTCTTCGATCTTGTCAGCTCTAGGTGCTTCATCACAGTCTATGCCTTTGTCAACAGCCTCAGAGTCACTGTAACAATCACTGTAGAAGACATCCTCTTCACCCAGATTACCGTATGAATTCGCTATCGATGATGTCGAAGTGTCTTCATCGTCTTCATGCTTCCTTTTTAGGAGTCCATCATTTTTACAAAGAATGGAGGATCTACTGAATATAGGCTTGAATGTATTCTCACTTTTCACGGTGTTGATACTTTCATTAGTTTCAGTCTTCCCGAAGTCATTAGTATCCTTCAATTTATGTTCTTCCTCACGATCGGGTGAGCTAATACCATCACGCTCAGGACAAGGAAAATTATTGTCATAATGCAGATCACTCTTCTTTAGTCTAGTGGATCCACCGGTGTCCTCTATGCCGTAAGTAGTCTTGACTTTACATGTTCTACCATGTCTTTTTAAGCTGTCAATTCGTGTTAACAACCTGCTAAAACGATTACAGCTTAACATGTTGCGTAGTGGGTTTCTAGCACAATCATTCTTCTCATGACGTCTAGCATTCCTTCTCATGACAAAATCCTTGCCACAGTATCTACAGCGGCTTCCTTCCGATTCAGCTATAGATAACAAACCACGATCCATGGTAGCTTCTGTGACTAATGTTAGATACAAACTGTCAGTTTTCTCCAATTGGAACCATTTCTTAAATAGAGTTTTTGAAATATTTCTTCAGCGAGAGTTAAGTTATCTAATGCAAAGCAAATTGATGCAAGTAGATCCGGCTGTCGTCAACAGATGGCGCCACGTGTTGCTTGCAGGTAAAAAATATATATTTCAATAATGTGGGAAGCGGAACGCTTACTATCGATCGCAAAGGGAGGTTGGCTTCGATAGTATCCAAGGAGAAAAAAGTTCGTCCTTCCTGCTAGTGCTTCTCAGATTTCTCACGGTCCACAATCTTGGATTACAACGTCACAGCGGCCATATTGGATGGGTGTGACCTTGACCTTTGACCGAAACCGCAGGAATGATCGCAAGCACACAGATTAACCATCAAAATATAGATAAGAATAATCAGGAGCACACAGAGAAAACCATCATAATATTGGCAAGAATAATCAGGAGCACACGGAGAAAACCGCCACAAGTTTTCTTTGGTATCATTAAAATACAAAAAAAAATAATAAAAAATAAAAACGAAAAAAAATTCAAACATTCTGCTAGCTTGTGAACTTCTCATTGTTGAGCAAAGATAGAGTTCTAGTACAAGCCAGAATGTTTGAATTTCTTTTCGTTTTTATTTTTTATTATTTTTTTGTATTTTAATGATATCAAAGAAAACTTGTGGCGGTTTTCTCCGTGTGCTCCTGATTATTCTTGCCAATATTATGATGGTTTTCTCTGTGTGCTCCTGATTATTCTTATCTATATTTTGATGGTTAATCTGTGTGCTTGCGATCATTCCTGCGGTTTCGGTCAAAGGTCAAGGTCACACCCATCCAATATGGCCGCTGTGACGTCGTAATCCAAGATTGTGGACCGTGAGAAATCTGAAAAGCACTAGCAGGAAGGACGAACTTTTTTCTCCTTGGATACTATCGAAGCCAACCTCCCTTTGCGATCGATAGTGAGCGTTCCGCTTCCCACATTAATGAAATATATATTTTTTACCTGCAAGCAACACGTGGCGCCATCTGTTGACGACAGCCAAAACTACTTGCATCAATTTGCTTTGCGTTAGATAACTTAACTCTCGCTGATGAAATATTTCAAAAACTCTATTTAAGAAATGGTTCCAATTGGAGAAAACTGACAGTTTGTATCTAACATTAGTCACAGAAGCTACCATGGATCGTGGTTTGTTATCTATAGCTGAATCGGAAGGAAGCCGCTGTAGATACTGTGGCAAGGATTTTGTCATGAGAAGGAATGCTAGACGTCATGAGAAGAATGATTGTGCTAGAAACCCACTACGCAACATGTTAAGCTGTAATCGTTGTAGCAGGTTGTTAACACGAATTGACAGCTTAAAAAGACATGGTAGAACATGTAAAGTCAAGACTACTTACGGCATAGAGGACACCGATGGATCCACTAGACTAAAAAAGAGTGATCTGCATTATGACAATAATTTTCCTTGTCCTGAGCGTGATGGTATTAGCTCACCCGATCGTGAGGAAGAACATAAATTGAAGGATACTAATGGCTTCGGGAAGACTGAAACTAATGGAAGTATCAACACCGTGAAAAGTGAGAATACATTCAAGCCTATATTCAGTAGATCCTCCATTCTTTGTAAAAATGATGGACTCCTAAAAAGGAAGCATGAAGACGATGAAGACACTTCGACATCATCGATAGCGAATTCATACGGTAATCTGGGTAAAGAGGATGTCTTCTACAGTGATTGTTACAGTGACTCTGAGGCTGTTGACAAAGGCATAGACTGTGATGAAGCACCTAGAGCTGACAAGATCGAAGAATGTGGCGATGTCCTGAGACCGAAACGATGGAAACGTCGTGTTATAATAAATAAATCTGATAATGCTTATTATGATCACTGGGATGATTGTGATATTAAAAGTATTTATAATAAACAAGCAAGTAAGATGGTGGTAGAAGAGATTGATTACACATCATGGAAAGATCCAAACATATTGGTTGACCGGCTAAGACTTCTACATGGCTCGCTTTGTGCAGGAAACTATCCATGCATCAAAGAAATATCCTTCATACTCAAAGAACTGAGGAAAGCTGGCTACATAAAATAATGGCTTCTTTTACTTGTATTTGTGTAATGTTGAGAAGTAATAAAATATTGAAAGTAAAAATTTAATGTTTTTTATTTCTTGTATTCTGATTTCCAACTAAGCCTGTGTGTGTTTCCGCTACTGTATGTGTGATCATTATGTTTCCTGTGTGTACTGTGTGTACGTTCCGTTTCCTGTGTGTACTGTGTGTACGTTCAGTTTCCTGTATGCACTATGTGTACGTTCCGTTTTCTGTGTGCACTGTGTGTACGTTCCGTTTTCTGTGTGTACTGTGTGTACGTTCCGTTTCCTGTGTGTACTGTGTGTACGTTCAGTTTCCTGTGTGTACTGTGTGTACGTTCCGTTTCCTGTGTGTACTGTGTGTACGTTCCGTTTCCTGTGTGTACTGTGTGTACGTTTAGTTTCCTGTGTGTACTGTGTGTACGTTCAGTTTCCTGTGTGTACTGTGTGTACGTTCAGTTTCCTGTGTGTACGGTGTGTACGTTCCGTTTCCTGTGTGTACGTTCCGTTTCCTGTGTGTACTGTGTGTACGTTCAGTTTCCTGTGTGTACTGTGTGTCCGTTTAGTTTCCTGTGTGTACTGTGTGTACGTTCAGTTTCCTGTGTGTACTGTGTGTACGTTCAGTTTCCTGTGTGTACTGTGTGTACGTTCCGTTTCCTGTGTGTACTGTGTGTACGTTCCGTTTCCTGTGTGTACTGTGTGTACGTTTAGTTTCCTGTGTGTACTGTGTGTACGTTCAGTTTCCTGTGTGTACTGTGTGTACGTAGAGTTTCCTGTGTGTACTGTGTGTACGTTCCGTTTCCTGTGTGTACTGTGTGTACGTTCAGTTTCCTGTGTGTACCGTGTGTCCGTTTAGTTTCTTGTGTGTACTGTGTGTACGTTCAGTTTCCTGTGTGTACTGTGTGTACGTTCAGTTTCCTGTGTGTACTGTGTGTACGTTCCGTTTCCTGTGTGTACTGTGTGTACGTTCCGTTTCCTGTGTGTACTGTGTGTACGTTTAGTTTCCTGTGTGTACTGTGTGTACGTTAAGTTTCCTGTGTGTACTGTGTGTACGTTCAGTTTCCTGTGTGTACTGTGTGTACGTTCCGTTTCCTGTGTGTACGTTCCGTTTCCTGTGTTTACTGTGTGTACGTTCAGTTTCCTGTGTGTACTGTGTGTTCGTTTAGTTTCCTGTGTGTACTGTGTGTCCGTTCCGTTTCCTGTGTGTACTGTGTGTCCGTTCCTTTTCCTGTGTGTACTGTGTAATCATTACATTTATTGCGTGTAAATTGCATGTATTGCGCGTACATTGCGTACATTACGTGTTGAAGCTGATGGAGCTGTTGGAGCACTAGCAGCTAATGGTCAATTGAAGCATAGGAGCAAAATGTTGATGGATCTGATGACGTGAATTGTAGCTCTTGGAACCTGGCGTATATTGGAGAGATCGATATTTTTTTCGATCAAATGATCCTCTTTTTTAATTTGTAGATTTGACTCTAGTATTATTGTAAATGGTTCTTGATTTGACTAGCGTATTATTCCATACGGTGCATGTATATAAGCGAGTCCTAGACAGCAGGACGCTCAGTTTGTTACTGACGTCGGCGGTGTAAGGATCACCTAGTTTGTTTCTTCTGGTGCATAAGTCGTGTCAATTAGCTGTTCTTGAGACCTCGATGGCATCTTTACCGTCTTTAACGTCGAACTCGGAGGTTGTACCATCGTCTACGGGAACCTTGACGACAGCTACGATGGAGAAGGTGCAGATCCCGTTGGCAACGATGGCGTCAACATTGGAGGAGACTTCAACAGACGTGGTACCGCCAGCAGAAGAGACTTTAATGCCGCTAGTGCTGGCTGCACAGGGAAACTCGGCGAACGCTGGTTCGCCATCAATGGAGACTTCAATGGATGCCGAATCGACAACAACTAACGAACATCGGTGCTGTTACTGCGACAAGATTTTCTCAAACAACAGCAATGATCGACGACATGAGAATAGAGAATGTGCCAAGAACCTATATCGTAAAATGTTTGTTTGTGAGAAATGTCATAAGCAGTTTGCCAGAAAAGATAATATGAAAACGCACATGAAGGCATGCAAAGGTCCTGCTGTTCGGCAGAAAGTAAAGGTTTCGGCGCAACAACGATGCATTGATGTTCATAAGAGTATGCCTGGAGATGGTGCAACTGCGGCAACGTCAGTATCTGGATCGGGTCTGAAAGGTTCGTCTTCATCACCACGGTATCCTTGCAGCTACTGTGATACGTCGTTCGCATTTGCTCATGATGCACGAAGACATGAGCGGAGCAAATGCACGAAGAATCCATCTCGCATGAAGTTTCGATGTGATGAGTGCCTTAAATGGTTTACTCGAATTGATAATTTGCGACGACATGCGAAAAAATGTAAAGGTGAAGTCCGTGTGCCTACTGCTGAACTACCTGCAGAAATTTCGACTCCTCGGTTTAGGTTGAAGGCTCGTGAGCGTACAAGCAAGAAAACCGATGTGCAGCAACCGATTGGTATGACGTCTGAACAGGAAAATAAACCTAAGACTGTGTTCGGCGCATTACAAGTGAACGATAATGGCTTCTACTTGGCGCAGTCTGCATTTCGTGGAACATTGAAGGACTACTATTATTTAAATACGTTAGGTGAGTCGAAAGACATTTGTAATTTTCTTGATGATATCAGAGAGGACATAATCAATCAGCTTACTGATGATGTAGCAACAAACGGACCTTTGAAATATAACTTGTGGTTGGACTGTATATATGGAAAGCCATATCCGTTCGATGACAAAGTGAAGAAGTGTGCATTCAAGACATCGGCTGCAGTAATTTACAGTTCTAACGATGTGAAGCAAACTGTTAAAAACGGTATCCAGAAACTCTGTCAAGAAGAGGTGGACTATGTCTGTAAAGGTTCTGGCTGGACTCTGTCTAGTATAAACCGATTGGAGCTAAGAATTAGTCATTTCACACCGCTGCGGAACTAAATGATTATAAGATTGCTGGCTTTCGCAAATGATCCTGTAGTAGAATATAAATTATGTGATAAATATTATGTTTGTAAAAGAACTTGTGGTGTTTAATTCCTCGAACCTGTTACTATTATGTTAAATTGATGTTATATTTCCTTTTTTTGCATCGTCCTAGATCGTACCAAGGACCTAAGTCGACCTAATCAATCAGTATATAGATTACAAATTTATTTAATGAATTTTGGAATTTTTCCCGAATTTCTAGCTAAATAATTACAGATTTTCAAGATGGCGGCCAAATGACAAGATGTCGGGTGTCACAGCAATAATAAATGATTACTGCACTCTAGCGGATAAGAATTAAACTAACATGGCATCAGCGCACTCTCGCCGACGATACACTGATGATGGCTTCCAGCAGACGAGGACAAGATGGCGGACATGACGTCATACTACCTGACGATATATATGCTTTGAAAAAAAGTGGTGGGAGTCAGTATGCCTGCAGCCACCGCGGGGGGAAGGATCGGTCGCCATTTTTATTTTTTTTGCACTCGTCGGGTTTGAACCGAGGACTCCGAGCTCCGTGTCGTAAATGTTTGTTTTTTAAATATTTTATTAAAAATTTTATTATTTAATTTTTTTATAATTTTTAAATTTTTTTTCATTAAAATCGGATAATAAATTTAAAGATGGCGGCCGTAACGGAATTTGCAACGATGACGTCATAATTCAAAATGGCGGATAACACAATGCCGGAATGTTCGAGAAAACGAAATGACGTCATCCAAGATGGTGGATCCAAGATGGCCGTCGGGGTCAAGGTCCAAGGTCAAGGTCACATCCTGATAGAGGCTTAACTGAGGCTTGAGTTAAGGATGCTTAAGCCTCTATCAGGACATTTCTAGCCGGTGGGATTTTTGAGGAATAAAACGGGAAATTTTCCCTCGAAACGGAAATTTTTCCCTCGAAAACGGGAAATTTTTTCTTAAAACGGGAAATTTTGAGTCATTTTGAGTCAATTTTGAGGACTTTTGAGGAATTTTTGCCGCCGTGACGTCACAAATCCAAGATGGCGGACACCGGCACCGGCACCACCGCCTGGCGCCTGGGCCAGCTCCGTCATTCCTATACTACTCATGCGGCTGCCAGTTCAGTCATTCTGGTTCCTGGAAAACAGGCATACGCGACAGAAGTGTGACAAGCTTGTCGTCGAAGTCCCTTAGACTTGCGACAGCGAAAAAATTCTCGCAATAAGGGAATTCGCGGGTATGAGTATACGCGTGGAGAGCTACCGCCATCCGGAAGGACCGAGTCAGTGTAACAACTGCCAACGGTTCTCATATGTGGGCAGGGGCTGCAACTCCAAGCCAGTCTGCCGCTGGTGCAGCGGCCCGCACCGCGCTCCCGACTGCCCGCACGGGGGCCATCGCGAATATGTTCGCTGCACTAACTGCAAAGGGCAGCATGCAGCAAACTACCGGGGCTGCCCGGTGTACAAGGCTGAGTCGCGCCGCCACCTCCCACCGCAAACACGACGTGAGCGAGAGCGACAGTCGAAGTTCGACATGCGCGAAAATCGGCGTGCCGTAGCAGCGGCGCAAACACCGCCCCAGCCACAAGGCCCCTCAGGCCAGCGACCAGGCAACCCGCAACAGCACCCGGGCCCACCGGAACCACCCAGGCACCGCCCCTGGGGCCCCCCAGCGCCCCCTCACCTGGGGCAATACTTCCCGCAACCAGCACAAAATAGGTTTGCGCCCCTCGCGCAGGAGCCGACCTACCGCGAAACCGAATGGCCAGTCTATGCGAATGACTACCGGCCTCGCCGACAACACCATGGCCAGCCCGTGCCTCACTTCAAGAAGCACCCGAGCGGCCACAAAAATGGCAAGGGTGCCTCACGTCAGACGCGCAACACACCTGCGCCTCCCGCACCGCAGACACCGGCCAAAACGCGCAACGAGCCGCAGAAGGCCCCTCCTGCTCAGCCGCAGCAGGCCTCACCTGCACCTGCCGACATAATGGCAGTCGACGCCACCCCTGAGACGTCACTGGCACCCCAGCCCACCCCCGCGCCCACACCAAAACAACCAGTGCTGGAGGACTTCCTGCAGGTCTTGGATAAATCTGAGACCTTCAAGTCAGACCCCAACCTGGCAGCGACCATCATGCCAATGTGCCAACTCATGGCCATATGGTGCAATCCGCAAACGGAGCTGCCAGATAAAATACAGGCCACAATGGGCTTCGTAAAGCTCCTGACTGCTCGCCTCAATGGCAGCAAATAATTCCGGACCGAACCAAACGCAATCGGCCGGAAATAATAATAATAGTCTATACAAAATCCTCTTCTGGAATGCACGTGGAATTATAAATAAAATATCAGAATTTATTCATCACCTGAATAACTTTAAAATTGATATCACGGCAATCAATGAAACATTTTTGCAACAGGCAGACCGACTTACTATATTAAATTATGTCATCTATAGGCACGATCGGGATAATGGCGCCAGACGCGGAGGCGTAGCTCTAGCTGTACATAGGCGCATTAAACATACAGAATGCCAGCTCTCACAGTTCCCTAACTTAGAAGCTGTAGGCATTAACCTGGTCATTAATAGACAACAAGTCAAAATAATATCCATATATTCTAAACCAGGCCGATCACTTACCGTGGCAGACCTGGAGGCTTTATACAATATAGGTCCATGTTTCTTGGCTATCGGGGACATAAATGCTAAGCATATAGAGTGGAACTGCAGGCGCACTACAGCGAATGGTAGACTGCTCTATACGCATCAACTCACCAGAAATTACCATGTGCATGCTCCCTCAGAGCCTACCCATGACACAGACCGAATAAATTCTTTTCCTGACATACTGGACATAGTTATTAATAAGCGTTTTAATACAGGTTTCCAGCTGGAAGTGGTACATGAAATGTCCTCAGACCACTTCCCAGTTCACATTCTATTTGATAATGCGAACACAGAAACCAACACGCCCCGAAAAACTAAAGACTATCACCGCGCCGATTGGAGGGGCTTTCAAAATCATTTAATACACGCCTTGCCTGACGCGACAGAGCTTAATATCACAACAGGCAATGAATTGGAGGCAGCGATAGCTGACCTCACAACAAAAATACAGGACGGGAACGCGTGCATACCAGAAAAGGAGATTAGGTTAGAGCATGACGAGCTGCCAGCATACATCTCGCAATTAATAGCACAAAAAAGCCGCCTACATAGACGGTACACGAGACACAGACAGGTCGAAACCAAGCGCCGAATAAACGAATTACAGACGGTAATATCGGAAGAAATAGACCTCTGGCGCGCCAGCACATGGGAACACAAAATTTCTAAACTTAAAATCCAGGACAATAGCGCCTGGACTATGACGAAACGCATACTTAATAAGTCACAGAAAATTCCTCCCCTACAAACTGACACGGGAATAGCTTTCAAACCCGTGGACAAGGCAGAAGCCTTTGTAAAAACACTGGAAACTGCATTCCAGCCGCACAACCAGCCTTGCGATAGGCAATTCACTGCCCACATATACAGGGAACTACGCACTAAACTACAACAACCAGTGCTAGTGGAACCGACACTCACCTTCGCACAAGAAATTAAACGGGTCATTAAGCGAATGAAACCCAGAAAAGCCCCCGGAAACGATAGCATCCAAGCTATTGTTTTAAAACAACTCCCAGACGAAACGCTGGAATACTTAGCTGCGTGTATTAATGCAATATTAGTATTACAGCACTTCCCTACGCAATGGAAAGAGGCAAATGTCATTGTCTTTCACAAACCAGGGAAAGACAAATCCCTCCCGCAAAACTACAGACCAATAAGTCTCTTAAGTACGCTGTCAAAAATAGCCGAACGTATTATATTACATTGGTTAAATATACACATACGTGAACATAACATCCTGCCCAACGAGCAGTTTGGTTTTCGCGCAGCGCACTCTACAATACAGCCACTAGTCCGCCTCACAGAGGAAATCACTAGCGCATACAATGTCGAGGATTATGTAATTGCTACATTCCTAGATGTTGAAAAAGCATTTGACAGAGTCTTTCACGCAGGTTTAATACACAAACTGTGCGAAACAGGTTTCCCTGACTGTTACATAAAATTAATAGCTTCATACCTGGCCAATAGAACATTTAGAGTCACTGCGGAAGGCACTAAATCTACTCTCAAACACATACATGCCGGCGTACCACAAGGCAGCATTTTAGGGCCATTATTATTTAATGTGTATGTAAGTGACATACCCAAACCAGAACACCGACTCGTGAAACTAGGATGCTATGCAGACGACACGGTTCTGTATAGCAGATCACATAATCTGTGCCTAGCTACGACTAGACTGCAAACCGCGCTAGATTCAATGCAACAGTGGTGCACAAAATGGCGCACTAAAATTAACACCACCGAGTCAGAGGTAGTAATATTTACACGCAAAAACCTACCGCAACCGAACAACAGGCCACAGCTAACCTTATTTGGCGAAAACATACCGCACAAGGATGCAGCTAAATACTTAGGAGTCATTATGGACCGCAAACTACTATGGCGAAACCATATAGACACCAAGCGCAGCCAAGCATATGGGAGAATGAGCTCACTCTACCCAGTAATGAGTAGGCGCCTGGGGGGCACCATGTACAATGGCCTGGCCCTGTATACTGCCCTCATCAGACCTATAATTACTTATGTAGCCCCCGTGTGGGCCACAGCAGCCAAAACACATTTACTAAAACTGCAGCGAATACAAAATAGATGCATTCGTATCGCCACAGACGCCCCCAGATACTGCCCAGTAGAGGCACTCCATAGGGAAACGGACATGGAGACACTACATGATTTCTACATTCGAACTACACAAACATTTTACGATAAATGTACGACAAACCAAAACCCACTTGTTTCATCCCTCGGACAATATGACCCGGATGAAATAATTAAGTTTAAGCGACCGAAAATGGTACTCGCGCACCGACCACCGTAGTGTCCTGTCATTGGCCGGACCCTGCAGCCAATCACAGCGCGCCTACGCGGCCACCCGGCCACGCTCGACGCAGCTTTCCCGAAAAAGCCATACCCCGACCAAACGGTTGCGGACTGGCGAGAAAATTCTGCCGTATACTTTAACATAGCGAGGGCAGGCGTGTTTTTAAAATGCACAGTTCTCCTAGTGCACTTCACACAAGTATGCTGGCAGCTCTTAAACACATCTACAGTTAATACTACACGCACACAAAACCGTAGAAAATCAAGCGTAGAAGTTGGGGCTGAAGGGCTCGCGATGAAGGAACTGGATAGTTTCGCGACCGACAGACTGCCCTTACTGGCGACAGGCGACAAGTGCTGTGTCCTTTTCCTGAGTGATTCCTGACGCGCCAACTCGCGGATACACTATTTAAATTAATTACTCGTAGCTTTGAAGCATAGATGCTGTGATAATGGGTTAAGCAATGACGGACGAACTAATTTCTCTAAGTGCCGACAGCCATTGACAGGCGACAGGCGACCTGAAGCTATAATTTCTCCGGAGTAAGGCCCTTGTCTCAGCTCGCGGATAATTAACGTACTTAAAACATTGAATGCTCACACATGCGCTACAACACATGTCATTTAGAATTAGGATACAAAATAGTATTCAGCTGGCAGCTGGCAGCTGGGGGGAAACGACTAAGTCGCCCCCAAAAAAACCAGTGCCCCTAAACACCACAAGCGGACACAACCGTCCAAGCGCCCAACCCCGGCATGGTAGACTCTTTCTACTCTGACCAACTCTTCTTCCTGAACCATCCTTCTGTTCCTGTAACCAACCTGCTCGTAATTAATGCATGAAATTTTGCATCCCGCATGAAAGTGCCCAGGGTTTTCCCTCTGTCTATGGAGGTTTTACCTGGGCCCAACTTATCTAGTTATAGTCTAGTATTAAGAAGGGGAGTTAGTCATGGCGCCAATTGCAGCCATGGCTGGCCAATCCCCGAACAAGCACACGATGCATGCTCCCTTGTCTGCATTGCTTAAACCCAGCATGATTAGGCGTAAAGGCTTCGGCCTGGGACGCACCTAGAGTCTTCCCTAACCCAGACCCTCCCAAACAAAATACACTTAGTTTTAGTTAGGTTAGGAAAAAAAAATTGCCTAGACAGCTCTCCTCTCTCCCAGCCAATCTGGGAGAATAAACACCAATACAAGTAATAGTGAAATTATTGGAATACTTCTCTTTCCCTCTCCCTCCTTCGCCTCCTCAGCTAGCAACTCTTAGTGAGACCACAGGCTTCCCTTCTCATTCTCTCTCTCTTCCAACCCATCTGCTAGCGACTCTTTGTGAGACCACGGGCATCCCTCTCTCCTACTTCCAACCTTTCTGCTAGCGACTCTTCGTGAGACCACGGGCATCCCTCTTGTCGTGGTTGACACTCCCTGTGTCACACCACCACAAGTCAGACACCCATCTGGGAACAGCCTTAAAAACTCCACTTTTCAAATTATTATTTTGCGCGCTGCTCCAATAAACGAGTGCCCCAAAATTCTTAAGTAAATTATTCAAAGACCTTTTGGAAAAGGAAGAGAACAGAGTAATAGTATTTAAAACGAAAAACACATAATTACTTGCAATGCCAACAACTTTAATGGGACTACTTGCGCATGAACATGGCAGGCAATTTAATTGAAAACAAAATCTCAAAAAGATTAAAATAATGCCTATAACCTTTTGCCCTATAGTGCTACAGAGGCTTTTAATAGAGCCACGTTTTAGTATATACCAATAAATAAATACTGTAATAAAATCTAACATTGATGACAAGCAGCTCCAAAAATATATATATGTATATAAATAATGAATTACAATTATTTTTAAATAAAAGTTAATAAAAATAAATGTCACTCTAAAATGTCTTAATTACACCCGGGTGAATTTTAATTTACGACGCTTCGCGGCAAGCATGATACGAGGTTCGTTAAAAATGGGTACCACGACGGAACATACACTCGAAGTTGTGATCAGGGTCTTTTGGCAGAAGTTATTTTTCGGATTATTCACTCTTATTTTGGCAAAGTCTAAATCAACGCCCCGGGGTTACAGGGGCAAAGGTTCGGAGCCGGAATGACTTACTTGGATGAACGATGTACGTCGAATCACACCCCGGACCTCCTGGCCCGGAGTTTAGCGGGCTGTAATTTAGCAGAGGTGCTAAATGCTTCATATTAACTCGGCATTCAACGGAAAATGTAGCGTGAACTCTTCTTCTTCTTGGCAGCACCCGTGACACGTAAGTATTTCCCAATGCTCAATACACGTCAGCTGATTTTATTTAAAAAGTATTCGCGAGTCCGCGCCGGCCCAATACCACAAGCCATCATCGCGCTCGTTACGCCTGAAGCGCATACGCGTCCCCCGGCGATCAGCTGACGACTCACGCACAGCTCATTCTGTCCCCTCCTTGACGTATTTTCCCCCACCACCTTATAGTCTTGGAACAGTCCATTTGCATGCTCACAGCGGGGAAGCGTCGCACACAGTATTTTAATTAAAAGTCCAAAACGTTATTATTAAATATTAAGAAACTAAACCATTAACGTAAAGAAAATAACATAATATAAAAACATATTTAAAAATAAGATTTACAAAACTTATAACAAACCAATACTTTCTTTTAAAAAAAGGAAAGGGGCAAATATTAAAACTAAAATTATGTAACAGCCATAATTCAAAATTACTTAAAATAACTATAAAATCAAGTGGCCATGCCGCCTATGGCCACAAATCTCCCCGGCCAAAAAAAGGAATCCAAAAATTGTAACTAAAATACATAATCTTACAGCTACCTAAGTTCCACATAAGTCTTGAACACTTAAAGCAACATATAATAAGGCAAGTATGAAAATTAGAGTTCGAAAGGAGAGTATTAGAAATAGTCTCAAAAGTCTCAAGGCACATTTAGTATGCTTCACAAGATAGAACACGTAATTAGAACACACTCGTGGAACAGGTACAACTATGGTAAACTTAAATCAGTAAACTAAATAAAAATTTAATAAAATTTTCCAAAACTTACATACTCATTTACTTTTACCACAAAATTTCTTAAGATGCGTAATATGAGCTTTTCGCACTCTTAACTTATTTCCTACTTCTTCAAGCAACACTGTTGCTGGACCTAGAAATTTCTTAATTTCTTATTGACTTTGCAACTTAGCGGCACGGAATTTGGCTTTGTTGCTCTGCCATAATTGACGGCATACTACTTCTTGACCCACAGTGAAAGGATTGGGTAGCCGGTCTTTATCATATTGAGACTTCATTTTAAGCCTCACTTTATCCAAATTCGCAGCAACTTGCTCCCACAGCTGCTCTAATTTTCGGGGGCTGTGTATAAGCAAATTATCGGATTCCAAGCCCCAAATATTTAACAATGGATGGCATAACTCGCGTCCTATAAATACATGCCCGGGGGTAACTCCTGTGGCACCATGCCTGGTCGTATTAAAAGCCAAGTTTAAAAAAGGTAAATATTCATCCCAATTGCGTTGATCGCGTTGGTGAAAAATGGTTAGGGCAACTTTAACGTTTTTGTTTACTCTTTCTACCAAGTTCGGGTTTGGGAAATATGGACTAGTATTAATATGCTTTATACCCCAGCTTACACACATACGATTAAAGGTTTCACTATTAAAGTAACTAGCATTATCCGAAATTAGTTGCTCTGGGGCCCCGAATAAACTCCACACTTTTTCCACCAAATTCTTCACCACTTGAGCACTTTTTATATCGCGCATGGCCAAAAGTATACAAAATTTACTAAAACGATCTACCAGAATAAGTAAGCAATTATTCCCTTTCATAGACCTGGGTAAGGGACCAAAAACGTCAATAAACGCCCTTTCCCATGGTCGAGTAATTTTCTCCAAAGAGTATTTTCCCACTTTAGTGTTACGTGGCTGTTTGGCCAACTGGCAAAGTTCGCATTGTCTCACATACTGCTCCACGTCAGACCGCATCCCAGGCCAATAAAATTTGGCAGAAATTTTTTCAAAAGTCTTTTCAATACCCCCATGAGCCCCTACTACTGAGTCATGAAAATATCTAATGACCATATTAATTAATCCTCTCGGCACATATACTAACCTTTTTCCATTTTTTACGAAATACACTTTATCTTTAATTACCTGAAAATCTTGAAATTTAGGTTCATGAATACCCACTCGGATCTCCCTTATTTCCGGGTCCTTACTTTGCCATTCCTTCAAATCTACAAAACATTCGGGAAATTCTCCCAACACGTTACAAACTTCCATATCCTCAGCTTCACTACTCGCATCTAAATCATCCACCTCACTATATTCTTTCTCAGCCTTAAAATCTTGAGGGTCATACATTCTGGATAACGCGTCGGCAACGACATTTTCACTACCTTTTACGTGTCTGATTTGGAACTTAAAACGGGTTAGGCGCATTATCCACCGCCCTATTTTCCCTAATTGGCGGGGGTGGGAAAATAAACATGTGAGCGCCTGGTTGTCGGTACAAAGCTCGAACTCGGCATGTTCCAAAAAATTTTCAAAACGTTCTACAGCGAAAATACAGGCCAAAGCCTCTTTCTCATATACGCTATATTTACGTTCATGCCGATTAAGGGTACGACTGACGTACATCACCGGTTGCAACCCTTTGGGACCTTCCTGTAATAACACCCCGCCCAATGCTAAACTAGACGCATCCACCTGCACAATAAATTTTTTGTCAAAGTCTGGCAACGAGAGTATTGGTGGTTCCGAAAGGGCTTTCTTCAGTTCCTTAAATGCTCTATCTTGCTCCTCTCCCCATATAAAAGCTACACCTTTTTTTTTAGATGATTTAAGGATGCACAAATTTCCGCATAATTCGGAATAAATCTACTAAAAAAACCTACCATTCCCAAGAAACGCATAACCCCTTTTACGTTCTTAGGGGGTGGGGGGGGGAAACGCACGATCGGTGCCACTTTCAAGGGGTCCAGTTCTAACTTCCCATTTCCTACCACAAACCCGAGAAAATGTATTTGGTTTTTGGCCCAACAAACTTTGTCAGGATTAATGGTAAATCCCGCAGATCGTAATTTCTCTAACACTACCCTCACGTGTTCAACATGCTCCTCTAAAGACTCTGAATAGATACAGATATCATCAAGAAAACTAAGCACAAATTTAAACTGCTCTTCATTCAAAATTTTTCCCAGAATACGTGAAAGGCATTGTGCACCAAAATTTATCCCAAAGGGGACTCGTTTCCACTCGTAATGACCCCAGGGGGTGACAAACCCCGTGTACTTACGACTGGATTCGTGCAACATACACTGGTGGAAAGCGGAATTCAGGTCCAAAATCGTAAAAAATTTAGCCTTGCTCAAATATTGCAATAGAACTTCTATTTTCGGCATGGGATGGGGATCTAATAGCACCTTCTGGTTCAAAAATCTATAGTCCAGCACAAGCCTGTATTCCCCTGGCCTTTTCTTCTTTACTAAAAATGCGGGAGAGGCATACGGTGAGTCAGAATGCGTAATAATGTCCTGTTCGAGTAAATCTCGAATAATACCCTTAAATGCCTTCATTTTCGGGGGGGGCACACTGGTATGGGGCACATTTTATTGGCACTTCATAGTTTACTTTAATGACATATGGGGCCAACTCACACTTCCCTATCCGAGTAGTAATCACATCCTTAAATTCCTCTATTACCTGCTGTATCTTGTCGGCCTCTCTTTCACTTAACCTTTCCCGTGCCTCTTCCATCCCCCCACACACCATCTTTTTTTTCTTAGGTTTTTCTAGCATTATTTGATGCCGAGGTTCAAAACCAAAATTCAATTTTCTCTGTTTACAATCAATAATAGCCTTAGTGTCGCTCAGGAAATCCATACCTAAAATTAAATCAAATATCAAATTAGGTATCACGTAAAATTTTCGATCCCATGAAAATTTTTCAACTTTTATGTGCAAAATAACGCTTGATTTACTTTCGTATATCTTACCGTCCGCCAGTTGAATTTTGAAGTGACAGGGGTTCACTTTTCCCTTCCCTAATCCTTTTTTTATTTTCATGCATTCATCCGCGAATTTTTGATTCACAAAACTTTGACTGGCTCCCGTATCAATTAGGCTAGTAACCTTCCTATCACCCACTTCAACCTTCATACAAAAATTATTGATATTTCGCATTACCATTAATCTGTGTTTTTCTTTAAACCTATATTTCTTATCACGCGATTTTATTCTACACCAACACGTGAGATGTCCCTCTTGCCCACAATAGCCACATTTGATAATTTTCAATTTCTCGTGACATTCTCTCGCTAAGTGTCCTAACTTATCACACTTAAAGCATTTAACATTTTTTTTATAACTATTCCTATTGCCTCCATCCCTGGGCCTTCCATCTCTTTGGTTACAATTCCGGCTTAAATGCCCAAATTTCTCACAAGAAAAACATACCTTATTCTCAACCTTTGCTCCCTTACGCGGCATTAAATTACCCGCATCATTTTTATTGTCTTTAGTATACAACATTTAATAAAATCTTTTTTTCTTTCCCTTAACTCGTAACCCGGAACCATCTTCTCGTGTTTACATTGCCGCACATAATGCCCTGGGGCATGGCATCGGTAACATGTTCGCGTAATTACCTTTTTCTGAAAATCCACCCTCTCGGGCTCAGCAGTATCAGTTTTTATACCCTCAACACCATCTCTCTTATTATCAACGCGCGCGGTTCTTTCGTACTCTACCCGCGCGAACATTAAATTATCAACTTTCGCGCCCCACTCTAATAATTCACCTACCCTTTCAGGTCTCTTTAGGAATGAACACTCCCTACGAACTTCGGGATTCATATTCTCCAAAATTAGACTCACTACTTCTCCCTCCAAAAAATGATCTTCAAAAATTTTCGCATATTGCAAAATTTCATGCACGTAACTGCCCATTGACTCATCTCTTCTTTAAAACCGATTCACATATAGATGGATCATCCCGTATTTAACCCGTCTAAGACACAGGTTATCCCAAAGTAAACCCTTAACCTTTTTCCAACCTAAATTTTCCGTGAGTCCGCGCGCGATAATAGTCCGTCCCACACCTGCACATTTACCATCTATGCATTTAAAAAGGCTGGTCGCGTTCGTAAAAATGCGCAATTGCAACAATTCCTCTACGCTTTTACAAAATTCTAGCAATTCCATGGGACCACCCTTCTGCAAAAAAGGCAAAGAATCAATCTCTTTAATTAATTGGTTAGCTTCTACTTGGCTCACCACATCCCTTTCTTCTGTGCAAACAGGCTGAATATTATCGCGTCCCCCATATGAATTTTCTTTTATCATTTCTATTAATTTAAGTCGTAGTATCTCTACGTCATCATCGTCTTCGACCACTACTCCTGCCGCTTCTAAGTTAGCCATAATTCCGCCCCGCTCAAGTTCATATACCCAATTTACCGCCATGCTCAAACACAAAATAGTCGCAAATACTATTAGAAATCTGCTCTTCCCAGCAGAGTGGCGCACTTTGTCGTGGTTGACACTCCCTGTGTCACACCACCACAAGTCAGACACCCGTCTGGGAACAGCCTTAAAAACTCCACTTTTCAAATTATTATTTTGCGCGCTGCTCCAATAAACGAGTGCCCCAAAATTCTTAAGTAAATTATTCAAAGACCTTTTGGAAAAGGAAGAGAACAGAGTAATAGTATTTAAAACGAAAAACACGTAATTACTTGCAATGCCAACAACTTTAATGGGACGACTTGCGCATGAACATGGCAGGCAATTTAATTGAAAACAAAATCTCAAAAAGATTAAAATAATGCCTATAACCTTTTGCCCTATAGTGCTACAGAGGCTTTTAATAGAGCCACGTTTTAGTATATACCAATAAATAAATACTGTAATAAAATCTAACATTGATGACAAGCAGCTCCAAAAATATATATATGTATATAAATAATGAATTACAATTATTTTTAAATAAAAGTTAATAAAAATAAATGTCACTCTAAAATGTCTTAATTACACCCGGGTGATTTTTAATTTACGACGCTTCGCGGCAAGCATGATACGAGGTTCGTTAAAAATGGGTACCACGACGGAACATACACTCGAAGTTGAGATCAGGGTCTTTTGGCAGAAGTTATTTTTCGGATTATTCACTCTTATTTTGGCAAAGTCTAAATCAACGCCCCGGGGTTACAGGGCCAAAGGTTCAGAGCCGGAATCACTTACTTGGATGAACGATGTACGTCGAATCACACCCCGGACCTCCTGGCCCGGAGTTTAGCGGGCTGTAATTTAGCAGAGGTGCTAAATGCTTCATATTAACTCGGCATTCAACGGAAAATGTAGCGTGAACTCTTCTTCTTGGCAGCACCCGTGACACGTAAGTATTTCCCAATGCTCAATACACGTCAGCTGATTTTATTTAAAAAGTATTCGCGAGTCCCCGCCGGCCCAATACCACAAGCCATCATCGCGCTCGTTACGCCCGAAGCGCATACGCGTCACCCGGCGATCAGCTGACGACTCACGTACAGCTCATTCTGTTCCCTCCTTGACGTATTTTCCCCCACCACCTTATAGTCTTGGAACAGTCCATTTGCATGCTCACAGCGGGGAAGCGTCGCACACAGTATTTTAATTAAAAGTCCAAAACGTTATTATTAAATATTAAGAAACTAAACCATTAACGTAAAGAAAATAACATAATATAAAAACATATTTAAAAACAAGATTTACAAAACTTATAACAAACCAATACTTTCTTTTAAAAAAAGGAAAGGGGCAAATATTAAAACTAAAATTACGTAACAGCCATAATTCAAAATTACTTAAAATAACTATAAAATCAAGTGGCCATGCCGCCTATGGCCACACTCTCTCCTACATCCAACCTTTCCGCTAGCGACTCCTTGCGAGACCGCGGGCACTTTCCTTGTCAGCACGTCCTCGGTCAGCTGCACTGGGCCGAACGGTCCACTCCCGCCTCAGTGTGTGAGGCTGTTCTACCTAAGAGCTGGCGCCGGGCAAACATCACGACTACCGAACGACCGAGCGACGTCCACCCCATCTCCACATCTTCATCAGAGACGAGGCTGCGACAATTTTAAAGATTTACACATATTATACTTTCACTTCATATTCACTCACTGTTGTTATTTTATTAATACTGTACTATGTTTTATTATAACAAGCAGTAAGAGAGCATGCTCGATAGGTGCATCACATTTTGGAACAAACCCACTTCGTTATTGTGTTTGTACGTATTTGGTTATGGCCCTGTATTCACCTTTTTTGGAACCTGTGATAAACAGATTATATCTATCACAGTAATTAGGCCTATCCCTTATTAATAGCTTTGTGTGGAAATGTATGCACTTAATGTAGTACTAAAGTAAATATATTTTGATAAAAATGTAGCTAAAAGTTTGCATTGTGTTTTGAACATTGTTGTAGGTTATGTTTGTTTAATGGTTTTCTGTATTTTCATTACAACTGTGCACTTTTCACCTCAGTTATTACGTTAACCCTGGAGTGGGTGCGTGCTTTTTTGTTACATGATTGGGTGCGTGGTTGACATGTGTCACTCATATGTTTTTATTGTTTTTATTGTGTCATTTTTCAATAACTCGGGATGTTTCATGTGTGCCTAGTTTTATACGTATTCTAAACAAAAGTAGTACCACTTTAAGAGGCCGAAGTATATAATAACAATATATATTGAAACAAATGAAACTGAATCACAATAAAACCATTATCCGAAAACATTGTATACATTACTATCACAATATAATATATCGTTACCCTAATTAGTAAACCTCGTAACTCCAAAATTTCAAATTTTACAAGAGAAGTAAAAAACATTGTAGAATTTTACCCATTAGGAATAAATAACTAGTAACTTAAAATTTATCAATATAATACCATCATACATAATTTTAAATATGTAACATTCACATTTTTTACTTAAATAATTTTCTATAGGAGTTACGAGTTTTGCACATAGTTTATTAGGGAGATACGTGATTTTCACAATGTTCAATCAGGTATCAAATATTATGATTTATAAAATGGTACTAAAGAAGATAGTAAGGAGTTGTATTCACTTACAATTACTTCAATAATGAAAAGCAGTAGATCTTACTGTTTGTATAAAAATAAGCCACTGTTTACTAAAATACTAATACAAAAGTATTGACTTTCTTCGAAAAAACAATGTGAAACAGAAAGGACAATAATTTTAACTTGAGATGAATTATAAATGCATAACACGGATTAGTTATAAGGTAGATTATCATAAAAACTGTGATAATCTAATTGTAAAGTGGTCTTGAGATTTTGCAAGTAATCGAACTTCCTCTTCTTGATTGGAATCCTGTTTGTGAAAACGTCTGGAAATCTTTACACTGCAGTAGGAATTATAGTTGTGTTTTTCCTTTGGGGTAGATCTTCCCATTGATCTGAAAAATTAAGCTTGAACTGTATAGTTTGGTCAGGGAAATACTTCAAAGCACGTATATCCACAACTCGTGGAGAACCGACGCTTCTTCCTGGCCTGATACTTTTGTAACATGCATTTCCATCAAAATTCTTGAAAAACTGGTGATCCACATAGTTCACTGTATATGGTGCAGGAGTTTTGCGGGCTTCTGTACAGATACTTGCATAATCTGCAGGCACATTAATGTGTTTATTTTTGAGCTTGCATTCAATGCATGAATGCATAGCATCTGCCTCCATATGGGTGTGGCCGACTTCCAAGAACTTTTGTTCAATTGTTACATTGTGGTTTGATGCAACATGGACCAAGGCATTACCTATATTGGCGCATCGGTTCTGGTAAGTACAGCCATCGCTGTACAGTACAATTGTCTGCTTGCCTTCGGGCAAAGGTATCCGAGATACCACAAATTTGGAAATAATGGTTGCAAACTCATTTGATGATATTCCACCTTCACATTCGTGCCACAGATAACAAAACCCCTCCTTTGTGTTTAAATTGAATATCGTGAAGTTATGAACAGACAATTTCATCTTGTAATATAGAGCTGACACATTAGATTAAGGACTAAGTAATAAGGCCTGCAAGTCCATAGTGAAAGTGATGTTCTTTGGGTTTACTTTGTCTTGATCCTTTTCCATCCTTCCCTCATCTTTCCTTAAAATATGTAGTTCATATTCTTCATTGGTCAAATTGCCTATCTTAAAAGATTCACAAATTTTACAAGCATATTTTTTGGGTTGAAATATAGCCAACGAGTTGTCTGCAAATCATTGTGCAAATTTACATTCAGATACTGGAGCAACATTGTTCTTTGTGCACCCAGGGGCGCAACAACAGGGGGGAGGGCAAGGGTATTTTGCCCCCCCTCTGAAACCTTGAAGTGGGGGCAAACGGGGGCAAAGAAAGTGCTGTGTAATAAATTTTTAGATAATAAAACTGCTTAAATAGCACCATTTTCCACCTTGAAATACAAATTTTCCCGGGGGAGGACCCTCGGACCCCCTGCTTCAATAGGGGGGATCGATGATTCTTTATAAAAAGGTATATTCCCCCCCCCCCCCTTTGGAAATTTAGTTGTTGCACCCCTGTGTGCACCAGTCATTTTTGTAAAACAGGTACAAGGCCTTTTTGGATTGCCAAATCGTTTCAAGGTATAACTTTTATGTCCTCTTACGGCAATAGTGAGACTCAACTTTAGGCAAGTTAGAAAAAAATTAATGTCATGATTCAACTTCCTTGGGTTTTCGCAACCCTTTGGTTGCTGGCTCCGTAGGCACATTTTCTGCAGTCAAATTATTATCGTCTGTTGAATCATCGTCCATTGTATCATTCTGCCAGTGGAGTGCAGTCTACTCCCCAGTCGCCAGCGTGTTCAAGAACATGGTTTTACAAACCCGAACTATGTTATTTCCTTTTTTCAGATAATACTTGTAAGAATTCTTTCTTCTGCTTGCTGTATTTACTTTTCGGTCTCTAGCTCTAGCTGTGTTTGCTTTTCTTGTTAAAAGTTTAACTAATAACTTTTTTGCTACCCATTCCAATTTCCAGAACTCATTAAACACTTTTTCCCTGTCATTTTCAGTAAGTGAAGCACATTTAAGTAAACTATTACCTTTCCGGTTACATTTGCATCTTTGATTCATTGTTTTAGCACTTTTTGCAACACTGTAAGTATACTGTCCATTTTCCTGTTTTTTTCTTCCGACGTATTCTTTCCCTAACTTCCGATTCTCTCTACATTGATTTATTTTCCAAGTTGCTGGGTTCACTTGGTGTCTTCTCAAACGTTTTGATGACCTTGATCTATCATCGATGGTTTCAGTCTCATTTACACTGTAGTTCTGATCTAATTTGTTGTCGTTGTCATCCTCCGATAGCTTTATACTAACATTGCCATCAAATTCAATCTCATTAGACCAGTTCCCACCAACTTTACTTAGATCTATCTCTGTGTTAATGGCGCGAGGACTCGCCAAGTAAGGAAGATTTTCAACATTAAGCTGTTCCAAAGCCTCTGAAGGGTTCACAGGCAAGTCAGAATGACATTGAATTGAGACTTCCATTTAATGTACACTTTCTTCGATTGGAGATGAGCTTTCCCCTTCCAACATTTCAACGGCTGTAATATTATTAACACAATTCTCGTCAAAGCTTGGTTCACAACTGATGTCTAATAAAGGTAAGGCTAGGCGAGCTTCATTGTCTACACCATCAGTAGTGATTTCAATTGTCTTATCTAAATTATTTATTTGTGTTGTGTCAAAATTCCAAACGTTAGGGCAGTTTTCAATGTCTATGCCTACATCTACATTTGTTGTACAGTAATCATGGTCCCGTAACACGTCTGGCATTATTTGTTCAACATTTTCTGGACAAACACATCTTCCATATCCTGTACTAGTTTCATTTAGCAGCTGGTCTGTTCTTTCCAATGTTACATTATTTTGTTCCAGCACCAAGTTTACCATTTGGTGTCCTCTTGACATTCTGTAAATATACAAGCATATTTTAAAGCTGTCGATTGTTACCCACTCTCTCAGTATCTCCAAAATGAACTGTGCTATGAGAAACAGAGTACTTGCAGGTTTTTGCCGCAATAACATTTCTACTGCTTGGAGTTACGAGGTTTGCCAACATGCAAAAATTCATACTGGAGTTAAGTGTTTTGTTTTATCTCAAATATAACAATAACAAATTGTTGCTTAGTTACACTGTATTATACGATTGATGCGACCAGTTCTGCTTTAGAAGTTGGCATTAAAATCTCATTTTGCCAAAAAAATGAAGTTACGAGGTTTACTAAATAGGGTAACGATATATAATATATTTGCTGCTTTTAATCATGTATTTATGTATATGCCCTTAAAATATGACGTGTCCCGGCAGCAGCGTCGGGTGATGGAGTGGCATGAGGTGGGGCGACAGGCCCCAATGGTAGGTTGGCAGCTGCTCCTTGACGCACAGATATTGGTCTAACCTGCCCTCTTGCTTGGCATGAGCGAAGATAGGGGAGAAGGGGGTAGTAACAGGAGCCTAGAGCGAAATCCCCGAAGGGCCGCTCCAAGGGGGGGGGAAAGGAGTCTAGAGCGTAATCCCAAAGGCCGCTCCAGGGGAAGAAGGAGGCTAGAGCGTAATCCCGAAGGCCGCTCCAGCAAAGGATTCCAGAGCGTAATCCCGAAGGCCGCTCCGGAGGAAGAGGAGAGAGAGAGAGAGAGAGAGTAGGGAGAGGAGAGGAGAGCAGTAAATAAACACCAATTCAATAATACTGCTATATTTCCCCAGATTTCTCTGGGGTAAGGATCTCTGGCTAGGCACATTTCGACCTAGCTTAAATACAGCTCCTTCAGACATTGGTCCCTGACAAAGCGACAATCTTTCCCCAATACAGGAAAACAGGCCATCCTGTGCCCTCCCCAGTAATTCACACACTAGGATATTATTTACTTATAACATATATAGCACTGACACACATTTTATATTATACAGTCATTAATAAATCCATATGCACTGCTATAACCGTTCAAAAGATGCGTGCTGCCATCTATGATATGTAAACGGCACCACTCGTAGCCTATATCCCACGGCTGGTGTAGAGAAGCCTGTTGGGATACGGCTTTCTTAGCGAAGCGGCCATGTTGGTTGCAGAGAGAGGCCGAGGACAAATATAGGACACAACAATTCGCCCCCTCCCTCTGTGGCCTCGGCCTGGATCGTTGCACCTGCCAGAGATCAGTAACCTGGGCTTCAGTCCCAGGGCTGACCTCCCTACACTGGCCACTGCACTATGCGGAGGCTAGTCGGTAGCGGGCCGGTCTGACCAGCCGGTCCAGTGGTCTGAGGATTCTGGAGGCACAATCTTGTCCCGGTGAGGAGGGACTAGCAGGTTCCTGGGGTTGCGGGGTATTGTTGACAGATCTGTTTTCTGTCTCCATGGCTGCAGGTGAATCTTGTTCTGGGGAATCCATAATCCTCGGTCTTGTAAGGGCTCCCTATTCCAGTTGCACCCTGCTTTTAAGGAGGCATCGCTCAACGGCTGTCTCCACGACTGCATGGTTGATTTCCCCTTTGGGGTTCCTCCTTTCTGACGCCATTGAAAACCACTGCCTGAGTTATTTTGGCTCAGCTTGGTTGTGGCCGAGCGTGGGGAAGGAGTTTCTTGGGGTTGCTGGTCTCCTTGCGTCAACACAACCATAGGTTGGTCTCTGTGTTGTTCAGTGCAGATTCCAGGATTAGGGTTAACACCACTTTGATTAGGGGCGTTCGGATCACCCATTCCTTTGGTGCCCCAGTTAAGAGTTCGGCGGAACGTTCGTCCGAAGTGTATAGTTTTATCTTCGAAGTCCAATGTCGCCTGCTGCTGGGTGAGCCAATCTTGGCCCAACACGAGTTCTTCTCGAAGGTCCTTCGCGACCAGACATGGGATCTCCATCTCCACATCGGCTATGCAGCATTGTACCACAGCATTGCCCAGTAAGGTCATGGTGGATCCCTGGGTGGCAAGCTGGGCCATTTGGGGTTGGGACTTAATAGGGGTCCCTGTTCTCTGCACAATACTCTCGTGCATAAAATTAGTGGTGGCGGCTGAGTCGATAAGAGCCTGAATGGGCTGTGAGTCCACTTGCACCTTGACTCTTGGCAGTTCTTGTTGTGGGTGGTGCTGTACGCACATAAGGCTCGGGGTCGGTCTACTTTCGAGCCGAGCTTGGGAGTTGAGGTTTTCTACCTTCGGTGTAGGGGTAGGGCTCGTTGGCACCACTCTTTCCCTCCAGGGGTCTACTGTGTTGAGGCTGTTCCTTTCAGACTGTTGGCAGCGGAGCACCGGGCAGTCTTGATGAAAGTGCTGTTCAGGACAGTGCCAACACTTAGGCAATCTTTTGTTGGGGGTAGCATATTCCTGTACCGGGGTTGGTGGTGACCACGGATTGCTGGTTACAGTGCCCCTAGTTTCGAGACAGTCTCGCTGCACGGTAGGGGCTCGAACCATAAGTTCGGATAAATTCTCGGGAGGTGGATGCCGCAGAAATGCCCGAAGGTTGGGCCGCACCATCTCCAACAAGGTAGGAAGAAATTCATTTGGGTCTCTCCCTGGGTGTAGCCTCTTATAAAGTTTTCTTTTCTGTAGTAAGAAACTTTCGACATCCTCTCCTTCCTTTTGTTTGGTACCATATAATTGGGCAGTAAGATTTGCCAATCTTGATTGGTTTCCAAACTGGTTCAGGAAGCTCCCTGTGAACTCTTCCCAGGTGTCATACAGCCCTTCATGGTTATTCCACCATCTAGAGGCTTCCCCAAGTAGTAATGGACCTATCTGGTCCACCCATTCGGTGGGGTGGATTGCATGTGCCCGTAGGGTTTGCTCCCATTGGTGTACAGCTTGCACAGGGTCCTCATGATCCTGACCTCTAAAGGGCCGAGGTACACTTGCAGATCTTGTACTTGAAGGTAAAGTGGGATTCACTCTACACTGGGCGCAGGTAAACGACATCCCAGCAAGGTCCAGTGGTGTATCTTCCCAGCCTAGACAGGCGAGATGGTAGTCGCGCTGACAGGCCTGGCAGGTGACGAGGACTAGGGCTGTCCCAGGGCAGTTCGGCGCAAAGCAGCGCCGGGGAGCTGGAACTGTTGGCTTCTTCTCTACCAGAAGTTGTCTGCAGGGCTGGCATATGTGGATATACGCCTGTTCAATGACTTGTTCCACGATACCAAGGCATTGTAGGTGAAACTGGGCATTGCAGCATACACAGGGAATGCTGGGTCCATCCGGTACACTGCAGCGGGGTGCTGCACAGGATCCAGAAGACATCTTTCAGTTGGGTTGGGCGCCACCAGGTGTTTTCTGCACTCCTGGAAGTGGGTGTTGCTCTGGCTGTGATGAGAAGCTCTAGCGGTGGTAGGTGGTCCTCAGCCTATCTAGACTGACACAGGCCCCACGTTGGGCGCCAAATTGACGTGTCCCGGCAGCAGCGTCGGGTGATGGAGTGGCATGAGGTGGGGCGACAGGCCCCAATGGTAGGTTGGCAGCTGCTCCTTGACGCACAGATATTGGTCTAACCTGCCCTCTTGCTTGGCATGAGCGAAGATAGGGGAGAAGGGGGTAGTAACAGGAGCCTAGAGCGAAATCCCCGAAGGGCCGCTCCAAGGGGGGGGGGGAAAGGAGTCTAGAGCGTAATCCCGAAGGCCGCTCCAGGGGAAGAAGGAGGCTAGAGGGTAATCCCGAAGGCCGCTCCAGCAAAGGATTCCAGAGCGTAATCCCGAAGGCCGCTCCGGAGGAAGAGGAGAGAGAGAGAGAGAGAGAGAGAGAGTAGGGAGAGGAGAGGAGAGGAGAGGAGAGCAGTAAATAAACACCAATTCAATAATACTGCTATATTTCCCCAGATTTCTCTGGGGTAAGGATCTCTGGCTAGGCACATTTCGACCTAGCTTAAATACAGCTCCTTCAGACATTGGTCCCTGACAAAGCGACAATCTTTCCCCAATACAGGAAAACAGGCCATCCTGTGCCCTCCCCAGTAATTCACACACTAGGATATTATTTACTTATAACATATATAGCACTGACACACATTTTATATTATACAGTCATTAATAAATCCATATGCACTGCTATAACCGTTCAAAAGATGCGTGCTGCCATCTATGATATGTAAACGGCACCACTCGTAGCCTATATCCCACGGCTGGTGTAGAGAAGCCTGTTGGGATACGGCTTTCTTAGCGAAGCGGCCATGTTGGTTGCAGAGAGAGGCCGAGGACAAATATAGGACACAACAATTAAAATATTTTCTTGGAGTTCCTGGTCGAAAAATACCTATGTATTTGAAAACAATTCAAACATACATTGTGAAGATGTTCACAACCATAGAGGTAATATGGGTAGAGAGAGCGTGACGTCACAAATGCGTGTTCAACATGGTTGGCTCGAAAAACACGTGAGTTAAGGACGATTGCTGTTGTTGACATATCGCATGGGGGCGAAAATACGTGTTATGTGCTAATTTTTGAAAATGGTTCTGTATTGCTGTGCATTTGGATGCAAGTCAATACATCATAAAGGAAGCCCACTAAGTTTTCACAGGTAAATATGCTTATTTACGTGAATATTAGCATTAAAAGTACGCTGGTGTTTGGTACTTGAGAGCTATAATTGGCTTTTTATCTCTCAATTTTAATCTTTTTCAGTTTTCCGAAGGACTAAAACCGTAGAAGGTTGTGGGAAATCAAAGTAAGACGAGAAGATTTCAAAGCAACTTCGGCGACAAAAATATGTTTCAAACATTTCGAAGAGGAGTGCTTCGATAGAGTGAAGTTTGGTGGTACATGGCTAAAGAACACTGCAGTTCCCACAATTTTCGATTTCCCTCCGCATTTGCTTACCACTCCAAACCCGAGGAAACCAGTCAAACGGTTGTGTTGTAGAGGAATGTCACGACACTAATGGAAAGAGAAGTAAACAAGGTTATGTCCGAGATACGAAAAGGCGACATACTCGTCCGAAACGTATGTGTCAACAGAGGCAGAAGGTAAAGAAATACATCACTTAACAAAGTTATAATCATATTTCACCTAAATGTGCAACAAAGTATTGCATCCACTTGGTGTGTAATTCATTTTGGCTAGTGATTTCCGGATAGTTAATTGAATGCAGCATTGTTATACATTGATATAATAATGCAACCATGCCAAAAATTTACAACAGAAACCAATAAAATACAACAGGAATTTCAGTGTATCCTGTTGTATGACAGATGAGATTTCAGTGTATTTTATTGGATCCTGTTGGGTTTTGTTGTAAACACACTGACTTCATTGGGTTTCAGTGTATTTTGTTGGGGAAAATTTACACACACACAAAAATACATCATTGTATTCTAGTGGGTTCTGTTGTCAAAGCCCACTGAATTCATTGGTTTTTATTGGATTCTGTTGTGAAAGATATTGGAACAGAAAGTGTTGGGTTTTGTTGTTTTCTTTTGCAAAGAGTTCTGTTGGTTTCTGTTGTATTCCAGTGTTTTTAATTGTATTCTGTTCGGTTTTGTGGTTTTCTGTTGCAAACAGTTATGTTGGTTTCTTTTGAATACCAGTGTTTATCATTGTATTCGGTTGGGTTTTGTTGTTTTCTGTTACAAAGAGTTCTATTGTATCCTAGTGTTTTTCATTGTATTCTGTGGTTTTCTGTAGCAAAGAGTTCTGTTGGATTCTGTTGTATTTTAGTGTTTCTCATTGTATTCTGTTGTTTTCTGTTGCAAAGAATTCTGTTTGATTCTGGTCTATTTGAGTGTTTCTCCTTGTATTCTGTTGGGTTCTGTTGTATTCTGGTGTAAGAATTTATGTTGGTTTCTGTTGTATTCTAGTGTTTTTCATTGTATTCTTTTGTTTTCTGTTGCAAAGCATTTTGTTGGAGTCTGTTGTTTTCAAGTGTTTCTCATTGTAATCTGTTGGGTTTTGTTGTTTTCTGTTGCAAAGAGTTCTGTTGGTTTCTGTTGTATTCCAGTGTTGTTCATTGTATTCTGTTGGGTTTTGTTGTTTTCTGTTGCGAAGAGTTATGTTGTATTCTAGTGTTTTTCATTGCATTCTGTTGGGTTTTGTTGTTTTTTTGTTTTTCTTGCTGTTCTTTAGTGATTTTTGTATAATTGTTTTTTTTTTTTTCTTGTACATAACCTGTTTCGTGGCGGATGCCTTCGGGGGTAATGCCGATTACAGTGATCACATTTCCCACCACTGATCGGCATTACCCACATAATTTTTGGCATTTAAGAAAAACGTCTGTTTATCGTTTACATATTTTATTTACCGAGTTTGATTAGTGTAAAATTACCATTGGATAATAATATTTCTCTAAATACATTTTTCATTAACTATTTAACACATTTTTATGGCTCACTCTCTTTGTACAGGCTGGGACACACTGCGAGGTTACGAATGTGACATTTGTTTGCCACGAAAGTGAATGAAGAAATTGAAAAAATAATAATTTCTTTTAATATATATTTAGGGGTTATAGATAAGATTTATCAAACATTAAGGCTTGTGTCAAGGATTGACACTTGGGCTTGGATGCACAGTAGGGAATAATGTAAATTTTTGTTTGTTGTTATTTATGTTACATTGCTTTAATATATCCAAATAAAAAATATGCTTTGTTGTTTTACTTGATGCAACGTAAATAATAACAAAAAAAAATATGTGAGTCCCTACTGTGTACCCAAGCCCAAGCGTTAAGCCTTGCAGGAATTTTTTTAGCAGTATGGAGGCGCGAATTGCCAACGTGTTACGTCCGATAGCACGTAATGTGACGTATAAAAGAAATTATAATCTTTATTCAGGTTATGGGGGAACAAAATGTACAGGGCCAAGTGATAATCTTGGATACGCGATACAGAACTTTTACCTATTGATATTATATCATTATTAATGTACGGGATACATGGTGATGGTAATTAGACTTTACATATGTACTTCAAAATTATCAGAAAAACAACACAATACAATGAAAAACACTGGAATACAACAGAAACCAACAGAACTTTTTGCAACAGAAAACAACAATACCCAACAGAATACAATGAAAAACACTGGAATACAACAGAAACCAACAAAACCCAACAGAATACAATGAAAAACACTAGAATATAACAGAAACCAACATAACTTTTTGCAACAGAAAACAAAACCCAACAGAATACAATTAAAACACTGGAATACAACAGAAACCAACACAACTCTTTGTAACAGAAAACAACAATACCCAACAGAATACAATGAAAAACACTGGAATACAACAGAAACCAACAAAATCCAACAATACAATGAAAAACACTAGAATATAACAGAAACCAACAGAATTCTTTGCAACAGAATACAATGAAAAACACTGGAATACAACAGAACTCAACAGAACTATTTGCAACAGAAAAAACAACAACCAACAGAATACAATGGAAAACACTGGAATACAACAGAAATCAACAGAATTTTTTGCAACAGAAAACAACAAAACCCAACAGATTACAATGAAAAACACTGGAATACAACCTTAACCAACAGAACTCTTTGCAACAGAAAACAACAAGCCCCAATATAATACAGTGAATAACACTGGAATACAACAGAAACCAACAGAACACTCTGCAACATAAAACAACAAAAACCCAACAGAATACAATGAACAACACTGGAATACAACAGAAACCAACAGAACTCTTTGCAACAGAAAACAATAAAACCCAACAGAATACAATGAAAAACACTGGAATACAATAGAAACCAACAGAACTCTTGCAACAGATTGACGTTGTACCTCCTCTTTATTTAAACAAAAACCCGGGTCACAGTCCTGTCCGCGGCACAATTTTCCGGCCATGGCCATTGTAGTGCCACCACTCGTCACCAGATGGCAGTTGTAAAATATGAACAGTCAATGTATTATAGTTACCGTATGTTAAGACATGTTATGATTGTAAATATTTATGAAGATTATTAAGTGTGTAGTGTAAGTATGTTTCGTAGCCTTGTAAATAATATTGTAAATGCAAAACATCCAAAGGGATAGCAATATGTAAAGTTGTAACATGAACGATTGTAGACGGGAAATGTATATATCATGCGGGCTAAACAAGCCTAGACAGCTCTCTCTTTGCAACATGAAACCACAAAACCCCAACAGAATACAATGAAATACACTGGAATACAACAGAAATCAACAGAACTATTTGCAACAGAAAACAACAATACCCAACAGAATACAATGTTATCTTTAAAAGATTTGTGCAATGGGAGTGCATGACTTGATGTAAGTTTTTGGACATACGCCATTGCTAAGAACTTTTTCTGTTGAAGAAAAACTAATAAATAAAATAAATAAATAAAAATTAAAATACTCAAAAAAGATACAAAAAACACACAAAATTAAGCAAAACAATTGCTGTTGTCAACAAGGATATGAACACCACAAAATATTCCGAAACAGGAATATGGTCAGCAAACAAAGAAAAAACAAAGAAAAATGTACTAAGAGAACGAAAAAATCCCCACAAATGATGACAACACAAAAATATTGAAACCCAAAATAATTCAGCACAACAGTTGAAGCGAGACAAAAAACATGACAAAACGAAAAAACAAACAAATACAATAGTTTTACCTAAACAGAAACAAGCGACGTTTCGGGAACTGCTATCTGCTCCCGTCCTCAGGCAGAGACGCACATGGTACGGAAACACAGGTGCGACTGTTTAGGTAAAACTATTGTATTTGTTTGTTTTTTCGTTTTGTCATGTTTTTTGTCTCGCTTCAACTGTTGTGCTGAATTATTTTGGGTTTCAATATTTTTGTGTTGTCATCATTTGTGGGGATTTTTTCGTTCTCTTAGTACATTTTTCTTTGTTTTTTCTTTGTTTGCTGACCATATTCCTGTTTCGGAATATTTTGTGGTGTTCATATCCTTGTTGACAACAGCAATTGTTTTGCTTAATTTTGTGTGTTTTTTGTATCTTTTTTGAGTATTTTTATTTTTATTTATTTATTTTATTTATTAGTTTTTCTTCAACAGAAAAAGTTCTTAGCAATGGCGTATGTCCAAAAACTTACATCAAATCAAGAATACAATGAATAACACTGAAATGCAACAGAAACCAACAGAACTCTTTGCAACAGAAAACAACAAGACCCAACAGAACACAATGAATAACACTGAAATGCAATAGAAACCAACAGAACTCTTTGCAACAGAAAACAACAAGACCCAACATAATACAATAAAACCCACTGAAAACAACAGAATCCATTAGAATGTTTTGCAACAAAAACCAATAGAAACCACTGAAATACACTAAGATTTACAACAGAAACCAACAGAAAGCGACCAATTCCCGCATTAAATACAACAGAAAATCCTGTTGTATCCTATTGTATTTCAGTTGGTTTCTGTTGTAAAGTTCTGTTGTATTTTCTGTTGTTTTCTGTTGTAAATTTTTGGTAGGGAACACAATGTTGTAACCTAGCTATTCTATTTTAGTAAGTTCTAGGCCTACACAAAGCAATATTTTTTTATATTCATTTTTATTAAATTCCTAAATAAATTTGGAGTACAAGTCTCATTGGATGTAAAATAAGTCAATTATAATAATAAAATTATATATATATAACATCAAATAGGTAAGACAGATAAGTAAAAGATACAACATACAAAACAATATAAGAGTATACCTAAAGATGTAAAGCATAAATTAGTACAAATGTACATAAAAGAGTAATAATTATATAAATAAACAGACACGAACAGATCCTTTGAGAACTCCATGGTAAATGATCCCAGTATTAGAAGTTGAATTTTGTTCCTGTCATGTTATCTTTTGTAATTGCACTTTGTATTCTAGAATTTAAGGTAAGATTTAAGTAATTTTTTGAAATTATTTCTTATTCTATAGTATTCCAATTTTTCAATAAGGATTTCATGATTTACACAATAAAGCCTTAGGTAGGTCATAAAAATGCTAATAACATGTTAATGATTATTTAGAGCTAAGATTTCCGTGGTTACTTTAACTATTGCATTATAAGTAGACTTATTCTTTTGAAAGCCTAATTAAGACACAGTTAAAGTATTATAATGCTGCCATCATCCCGGTAACGGAGGCTGCGTTAGCGGGTGAGCCTAGTAGGGAAGTCGGCTGGTATACTGTTCGGTCCGGATGGGCGCCAGGCTAGCTCGCAGCTAGGCCACGGTGGATGTGGGTCGTCAGCCCTTGTGCAGCTCACTAGGCTCGCCGGCGGTGCGGAGTTCGCGTCCGGAAAACACTCACATATATCACTACTCGCGTCTGAAGTCTCGCGGTCTCACGTCTCCCGGGGTCTCACAGGGTTACACTTCCGTCCTTGGTCGCGCGCGGGCGAAGACTGACTAGTGATGGTGACTGCACGGAGGAGGGGTGTGAGGGTGTGTTCCGCCAGCGGGGGCTGGTGCTGGCGGGGTGGGGACAAGGCTTTACTACCCACGGAGGTACGATGTCAAATGCCCCCCCCCCCCTGGAGAAGCCCGGTCTTACCCCGCACTCGGGCCCCCACTGCGTGTTTGCACCCTCACTGCTGTCAGCAGGTCCAGGTGGGAGGCGCCTGTGAGAGCCGCCGCTGGTAGGGTCTGCGCTCTGCTTCCCCCTGCGTCCCTCGTGGTGTACCTGGGGGCGGCGTCTCCAGACGAGGGCCCCTGGTATGTTTCCCATGTGGTATGCCTCCAGGTACCTGGGGGGCCATCGTAATCGGCGGGGGTGGTCAGGTCGACCATCTCCTGCCCGACTCCCCAGAGGTTGTGGGCTGTCATTGGTCTTTACGGTGGTTACCCCATATTCGGGTTGCCCCCGCGTTTGTTGCAGATGGCATGGACTCCTTTCCTGTGCTGGGCTTCCTACCGAGGGGCCCATCTGTGGGTCCATTGATGCAGCTGTTTCTCTCTCCGGGCCGATTTGGACTGAAATGAACGGTAGGGCACCCTCTCCCGCTCAGGGATACCTGGTGACATGTCTTCATTGTTGGTTTCAGCCGCCTGATAGCACTGGGGATTACCTGTTTTGCCACCGTTCGCGAGCCTCGGGCCTCGCCATGGGCAGTTCGGGTTTTTGCCTCTTGGTCCGGATGTTGTGGGCTGGTCTCCTGCATAGTCCTCCACGAAGGGGAGGTGCGGTGACTGCCGGTGTGGTCCGATGGGTGGTTCTTCATCCGGGTCGCTCACATACATTGTGAAGGTGGCTCCTTTTAGGGGCGCAAGGTGGCCCCAGGCACCGCGAGTTGGCGACTTCAGTGTTTCTGGGTCTAGCTCCTCCAGCTCAGTCACGACCGGTAGGGTGGGTGGCGTGCCATCAGCTTCGGGCTCAGATTCCTCTGCTGAGACATCTGTGATGCTGAATTGCCCCAGGTTTTCTTGTTGAGCCTGCAGTCGGAACGGGGTTTGTACGTCGGGTAGTTCGCTATTCCTCCCAGCAGAGGGTGTTTGTGGTTCATCCAGTTCCCCCTGTGACCTCGTGTCGATGGATGGGCAGTTGGGAGTCAGTGTCCCCGGGAGCCTGTCTCCTGGGAGTGGGGCGAGTCGTAGGTCATCCCGGTGTATTTTCTTCACTCTGCGCCCGCCTAGGCATACCTGGTATGTCGTCGGGCCGAGCCATTTCTGAACAGTGTAGGGCCCGCCCCATCGCGGGGCTAACCCCGCGCAGTAATTGCGAGGGGCAGCTGACAACGGGTGGACCCGGACATAGACTTGATCCCCAACCCGCACCCCAGGAGGGGGTTGCTTTGTTATAGGTGTGATCTCCTGTGCGTATGCCCATTGCCTCTGGCGTGCGCCCTCGTGTGCTAGGTTGCGACGCTGGGCCCGTTCCTCCAAATCTTCCGCTGTGTGCGGAACCTCATGAGTGGTCCACTCCCCGGGCAGTGGCAGGTTGCGCCCCTGGACCATCTCGGCGGGTGTCATACCGGTGGCGGCGTTCGTCTGGCGCCAGACACAAAAGAGGGCATCTGTGAGGTGTTGGTCCCACTGGGCATGGTCCTGGCCCAAATGGATGCGGAGTTGCACTTTCAGCTCCTGGTTCCTGCGTTCTGTGGGGTTGGCCCGCGGGTGGTAGGTAGGTGTAGTGTGGTGCTGGATTTGTTGCTCTCCACACCAGGCCTTCCAACACTGGCCCAGGAATTGACTGGCATTGTCCATGAGAACCGACTGTGGGTAGCCCCAGCTTGGCAGGAACTCTGTGCTCAAGATCTTGGTGATCGTGGCCGCCCACACGTTCCGACATGGCTAGGCCTCAGTCCAGCGTGTTAAGAGGTCGGTTACTACGAGGATGAAGCAGTGTCCTCTAGGAGTTCGTGGGTAGGGGCCCATAACATCGAGCGCTAGTGTTTGGAATGCCGTGGTGGGCTCACGAGGCTGCTGTTGTTCCTCCCCATCTTGTTTTGGAGCCTTCCGCGACTGGCATATCTCACACTCACGCACGTAAACTTGTACATCGCGGGTGACTCCGGGCCAGTGGTAGAACTGACCCACTGCCTGTCGTGTTTGGTCAGTACCTGGGTGGCCGGCCAAGTCATGGTCATGGTGGAAATGTAGCACAGCCTCCCGTGCCTTGGGTGGTAAATATGTTTTCCACTCGACATGTTCCCCGGGTGCTCGGTTCATCAATGTCCCATCCTGGGTACTCCAGGTCTCCTGATCTCCTTCGGTCACCTGCTGGTGTCGACGGGCAGCTTCTGAAGAGACTTCTTGTGCCTCTAGTACCCGTCGGTGGACGTCGTTTGAGGTACATGGAGGATCGCCCTCTTCCAGTGTGTCGGCTGTGATCCGAGTGCAAGTCGCATCTGGGTGAGGTAGCCTGTCTCTGCTGTTGGGGGGCAACATGTCTTCCCACTCTTCTGGGTCGATAAGCTCATTGCGCTCGTCCGGCTCACAGGACAGCAGGTCGGGCAGCTGGTTGTCTGCTCCGGGGACGTGTTCGACGTTGAAGTCGAAGGATTGTAGAAAAATGCCCACCGGATCAGTTTGCCCTTCCTTCCCTGCATTGTATGCAACCAGGTTAGGCACTGTTTGTCTTTGCGAAGTGTGAAGGACTTCCCTTCCAAGTGTGGGCGCTACTTCTTCATCGCCCACACGACAGCCAGGCACTCCTGCTCGTTACTATGATAACGACGTTCTGCTGAGCCGAACTTCATGCTGGCATAATCTATAACTTGCCGACCCCCATGCTGGTCCAGGTGGAACAGCACGGCCCCTACCCCCAGGGTACTGGCGTCGGTCTGCAAGTACAAATGACGCTCTGGGTCGACCCGTGCCAGAGTATGGCATTGTGTGAACACCATTTTGACCTGGCTGAATGCTTTCTGAGCAATTGCATCCCACCGGTAGCAGTGTTGTGGGGACAAGAGGTCAGTCAGGGGGGCAATGACGTGAGAGAAGTTCGGCACATAACTCTTCAGCCAGTTGACGAGGCCGATGAACTGCTGCAATTGCTTGCAGGTCCGGGGAACCTCTGCCTCTGCGATTTTCCGCAGGTGGCTGGGCTGTGTGCGGTTGCCCGCTGCGTCCACGACGTGTCCCAGGAACTCGACTTCTGAAGTGCCGATGTGGCATTTGAGCAGGGCTACCATTAAGTGGTGAGTGGCCAGCCGCTCCAGGACGAGTGCTAGGTGTTGGACATGGTCTTCCCATATCTCAGAAAACACAATGACATCGTCCAGGTAGGCCATGGCAAACTGCCCCAAATAGCCCTCCAGCACTTGTGTCATCATTTCCTGCAATGTTGCAGGCGCGCACTTAAGGCCGAAAGGCATGGCTCTAAACTGGAAGCGCCGCCCATCCGGGATGGTGAAGGCCATCTTTTCCCTGTCCCCGTGCCGTATGGGCACCTGCCAGTAGCCGGCCTTCAGGTCAAGGGTGCTGAACACCTTGGCCCGTCCTAGCCCAGCTAAGGCTGCCTCAACATTGATCTGATGGGGGGGAGCACTGACGGTGATGGCGTTCAGGGGCCGGAAGTCGACACAAATTCGTAATGAGCCATCCTTCTTGGGGGCCAACACCACACAGGAATTGTAGTGACTACTGGATGGCTCGATGACACCATCTTGCAGCATCTCTAACACCTGCTCCCGGATGGCACGCTGCTCCCTGAAGCCATACCCCCTAGGTGGCTGGTGAATAGGTCGATCATGGGTGGTGGGGATCTGGTGTTCCGCTACTGTGGTGCGTCGGAGTGGGCTGGCCGTGGCAAACACACCCTGACTCTCGCAGAGTACTTGTTCGATGGCAGCTTGATACTGTAGGGGGACATCGTGGTGTAACTGTCTCAGAGTCAGCGGCTCACTAGGTGGTTCAGGTGTGAAGCCTATGCCATACACTGTGAACCGTTTCGGTATTCCCACGTGGACACAGGCCTACTTTAGCTCCACTACAGCATCATGTGCTGCTAGCCATGGTTGTCCCAGGACAAGGGCCTCGTGTAAATCTTCCACAACAAGGGCAGTCACTGTGGTAGTAAGGTCCCGAAGGCTTATCTCAATCTCCGCCTGGCCCACCGTCACTCCTGGTCGTGTGGTGGTCACTAGGCGCAGCTCCGCATGGTGAGGCCGGAGCACCCCTGGTGGTATGAGGCTCGGGGTGATGAACACATGGCTGGCGCCTGTGTCCACCAGCGCTGCGGCTGCCGGCCATCCACCTCCACCGGTATGAGCAGCAGGTGGTCTTGCAGTTGGAACAGATGGCCCAGGGTTGGCCTGGGGCCAGTTGTGCTCCCAGTAGCCAGTGGTGCCCCCAGTGGTGGGGCAGTTGGTGCCCGGGAGTGTTGTGGCAGGTGGTGCCGATGATGTTAATATTGCTGGGTCTGTGGTAGGTGGTGTCGGCATGGCTGGTGGTGCGGATGGTGGTCTTGTGGGGGGCGGGCTCCTCAGTTCCGCGCCCCCGGTGGCCCGTTTCCCGATGAGGGTGTCTTCGGGTGCTGGCATTGTGATGGAGGGAGGGGGCACTCACGATGCCAGTGGTATGTTCCACTGGGACAGCCTCGTTGGCACTGTGGTGGCCGGTCATATTCACATGGCTGCGAGTTTTCACGGTAGCCCTGTGGGTTGAGTGCCATTGGTGGTGCTGTCGCACCCTCGATGGCCCGCTGTCGTCTGGGCGGGGTTTGCCACTCAGTTGCCCTGACTGGTTGGTTTGTCGGCTGGCTGCACTGTGTTGTGAAGTGGCTGCTGTTTGCCCGCTCTGGGGCTGGTGCACCTCGCCGCCAGATTTTCTGCAAGCTCTTCCCGTGGCCACTGCCTGCTGCACGTAGTCTTCTACTCAGAGGTATTGGCTGTTGTGGAGAAAAGGCTGGAGTTCGTCACGTAGCAGTGTGGTGATGGTCGGGAGCGCAGATGTCAGATCCGTGTTTGGGGCGATCCGCCGGAACAACTGTACTTTGTGGGCGATGAACAGCTCCACTTGCTCCCTGTCCTGCTGCTGTTCCCCGTAGAATTGGGACGTGCAGAGTACTATCGCTTGGCCGGTGTTAAACCGCCGTGTGAGCCGGTCCACGAACTCGGGCCATGGCATGTCGAACTGGCCCCAAAGGCTCCACCACTGTTGTGCGGCGCCTCGTAGCTGTTCGCTCGTCCGTTGCGCCCACTCGTCAACCGGTACCCTCGCTCGCGCCAAGCGTACGTTGCACTGTCGCAGGAAGGCCCTTGTGTCTTCGTGTGATAGTCCGCTGAACTCCGGTAGCGTGGTCATTCCGGCACTCATCTCCACATGTGGTGCAGCTACCCATGGTGGGCTCAGGTCGACCAGTGGTGAGTACTGTTGCAAGGGCGCCTGTTCGGAGCCACACTGAGCGCAGTTTTTACATAGGGTTGGTTTCGTGTCGACGGGTGGTGTCCCGGCGGAGGAGTACCCAGTGTTTGGGTTTCCTTGGGTTGGTTGCCAAGGAAGTGGTGGCTTCACCTCTGTCTCCCCTCTCCAGATGGGGTTCCATGCGTTGGCCACGGTCTCACATTTGGTTGGGACTTTTCCCATGTCCGGTGCACACAGGCACGTGTTGTGCCATAGTAATGTTCCCATCAGTAGATCCATGTTTTTTGGCAAGGAGCATTTCGCACAGAAGATGGTCATTGTGTGGGGTAACATTGTGTTGGTGTTACTATCAGATCTGAGGTGATGGTCAGTCGAAAATGTTTAATAAAAAGTTAAAATTACTTTTAACAATGGAATCTTTAAGAATCAAACTAATGGAGTGGTGTCTGGTGTTTGTTTTGATCGTAGTTGTTAGTTACATGGTCGTGCGCGCGCACCCTGTACTGAGGGGAGGCGTGTTGGCCCCTTGCCCGGACCACCGCACAAAGAGGAGAGTGATAGCTCTGTGGGAGGGGGGGAAGTGGGAGTTTGGGTCGTGCTGTAGTTGTCTGCGCGCGCAGCATCGAGGAAGGAGTGTGAGCCACTGCCCGGACAATCGCACAAAAGGGAGGGCGATAGCTGCCCGGACGATCACACAAAAGGGAGGGCGATACTGCCCGGACGATCGCACAAAAGGGAGGGCGATAGCTGCCCGGACGATCGCACAAAAGGGAGGGCGATAGCTGCCCGGACGATCGCACAAAACGGAGGGCGATAGCTGCCCGGATAACCGCACAAAGAGAAAGGCGATAGCTCCGACAGGTGTTGGGTCGTAACGCAGGCCAGCTGCGTCGCTCGCTCAGCTGGAAAGTTGCGTGGGTGGAGAGGGATGCTCTTTGTTCGCTGCGCTGGTCGCGCCGGCCTGTCTGACCCTAATCACGTCGCGCGCACGAAATGGCCGTTTCCCGCATACCGCTCAGCTTGGATATTGAGAAGTTGCTGTAGAACACTGAAATTTTCTTGATTTTTGCCACACTCAGGGGCGCCAAAAGCCGTCGTCCCGGTAACAGAGGCTGCGTTAGCGGGTGAGCCTAGTAGGGAAGTCGGCTGGTATACTGTTCGGTCCGGATGGGTGCCAGGCTAGCTTGCAGCTAGGCCACGGTGGGTGTGGGTCGTCAGCCCCTGTGCAGCTCACTAGGCTCGCCGGCGGTGCGGAGTTCGCGTCCGGAAAACACTCACATATATCACTACTCGCGTCTGACGTCTCGCGGTCTCACGTCTCCCGGGGTCTCACAGGGTTACACTTCCATCCTTGGTCGCGCACGGGCAAAGACTGACTAGTGATGGTGACTGCACGGAGGAGGGGTGTGAGGGTGCGTTCCGCCAGCGGGGGCTGGTGCTGGCGGGGTGGGGCCCGGGCTTTACTGCCCACGGAGGTACGATATCAATGCATTATATGTTTTAAAAGTCTGGTGGACTCAAGGAACAAATGTGTTACAATTTAAAAACAAAGAACATACATTTACAAGTGTTTGGAACATTAATTAAATTATCCTTAAAGTAAAGAGCATCTTTCTTCTTAAGTAACTGTTTAACTACTTTGCAGATTTTTTCGATTAACAAGTTTTTAGCAGCCATGTTTGGTAATGTATTTTCTCTCAAATTCCAATACATCCACCAAACCAACATTACTATAACTAGGTACCACAAATTAATTTAACTTACTGTTTTTGTTTAACTTCCTTATTGACATGTGACTCAAATTTTAGTTGGTGCTGATGTAGGATACCCACTACTACTACAACCTTAGTTTGAGTGAGTCTTGGAAGTTGCAGTTGTAAATTTCTGAGGGCATTTTAACTTTCATCATGACTTTACACCTAGAGTTAATACTATACTATGCTTATCAATTAGTAATACATCCACAATTGATACAGTGAAATTGTTTAACAAAACTGGTGCACTATTGATATTTTATTGTGGACTTTCTTTATGAGTAGGCTTATGATAGTAGTGTTTTAATGCACACACGTTAGCCTATACTGATTTCATAGTGTGTGACTTGATATGTTTTGTATAATTATGCATAAAAAACTATTTATCTGTGGCACGCAATTGGGTTGTGGACTGCCTGGTTGCCATCCCCTCTTCTTCCACTCTATCCTCCTTCACAGTACATCATAGACGTGCGCAGGACTTCAGTATTGGTGGTGCCAGCTGCCAGATTACACAACAGCCCTGTCATTCACGGACCCCGAGCCTAAAGCGGGGGGTGGGGGGGCCCTCCCCCGGAAAAATTTGGATTTGAAAGCGCAAAATGGTGCTATTTAAGGTGTTTCCGAACAAAAACATGAAATAAACAGATGTAAAAATTTTAACATTTTTTTAATGACAAATTATGGCTTTAAACGTTTTAATCGCCAGGAAAACTACTAAACTATTTACTGTTTTAAGCTTTGTTGAGCTATAAAGTTAATTGCACCAATTGTTTGCACGGAATTCATGCTGGTGACTTTGAAAAACCGTACTTACATGTTTTCTGAAGATGCCAAATTTTTTTTTTTTTTTTTTTTTTTTTTTTTAAATGGGGGACCCCCCCAGGGGGTCCGCCCCGCCAAAAAATGCCTCTTTATTTTAAAAAGAGTGGTTACAAGGTATTTACATGGAAGGAAACATTTGACATCAATAAACAGTAATACGATACAAACATATTTACAAAAATAATTACGCGGCACTGGGCCCCTTCCAACAAAGAGTCCTTGGGGGCTGGTGGTGTTGCTTGGCGTTCTATCGTTGGTTGGTGGTGCTGAGGATGAAGGGCTGTAGGTGAGGCCGGGCCCGTTTGGCTCGGGTCTGGCCTGAAGATTGGCGGCCGGGTCATATGGTCAGCGGTACAAGTGGGGGTGGGCAGTGGTGTTGATGGTTTGTCCCGCAGTGCATTACCGTAAGAGGTGCGGGCCACCGATGTTAGCCGTCGGCCCCTCTGGCATCGGCGGCTGCATCTTCGTCGACGGCATCACCCAGGAGGAGGTGGGCAGTGGTGAAGAGGGGGCGTCTGGGAAATAAATTCTAGAAAAAACCTTCTCAAATGTTAAGTTTTAAAATCAACAAATCAAGGGAGTTTTTGTAACATACCTCAAATATGTTAAATATTAAAATAATAAAAATACACAAGAGTGGGCAAAAGTTTTAACTTTTGGAATACAACAAAAATGTTTTGTCGGTGACTGCATATAAGTCATCGAGTAAGCCTATCCTTTTAACTAAACCTTTTAAATAAACCCTGGCGGACGGCGGCTATTATTCCGTGCGCCTGCCGAGTGGAGTGAACAGTGGACACCGAGCGCGCATTCTATGTAATTCGAGGAGAACTAGGAGAAGTATTTACATTTCAAAAGTTTCGTAGCCGCGGCCCGCGCGTACAACACAAGTAATTGCAACTGGCTTGTTTTCCGCGTGTATAGTTGGTTCGATTGATAATTGATATACTGATAGTGTTATGAGCACATATCTGTAACTCGACATGATTAGAAAACATATTTTTTTGGAAATAATACGGTTTTTTGTAAGTATGTATTATTTCTGCTTGTAAGAAACAAAATAACGTTAACCCTAATGGTGGTGCCAAGGCACCTGTGGCACCTACCGTGCGCACGCCTATGCAGTACATTATCCTTTATTATGTCCACTAATGGCATTCTAAACTTGTGTCCTAAATTCATGATTATCATTATATAATAAATTCTATTTTCTCACTGTCCTTGCTACAATGAATGAAAATTAGTCCATTTAACCCCTGTAATGTTTTACCAGATGGTGTCAACTATCATATAAAAAAATTTATTTAATTTATGTCACTTCTGTGTAGTGTCTGTTTAGTGTTACCTATTTGATCTAGATGTGAGATTTGTGTTCAAATTGTGTGTTGAATATTTTTTCATTAGTTGTTGTGCTCTCAACAGGTGGTACCAGTTATGTTTCTCCAAGATACCATTACATTGGTGACTTTAATGAACAGGATATTTAGTCTACGAGGAAGGCCAAGAAGTTTCTTGCTATTGTGAAAAATGGACTAAAGAACCACAGAAATAAGTGTAATGCACTGAGGATGAGAAAAAAAGACCTGTGAAGAAGTTTACAACAAAACCACTACGAAATTGCAATGCATTAAGCACTAGCCTTTACATTAATCAGTAAGTTTGGTCTAAAGTCTTATATAACTTTTGCATCACAGTAATGCAACAGTTACACAAAGCAATAGGCCTATTATTTTATTTATTTGTATTACTTTCCATAAATCTATTTGTAGTACAAGTCTCACTGGATGTAGAATAAATCAATTATAAAAATATGCACAATTCATACAAAACTAATTCACAGATTCACACACACAATACAAGGCATAAACAAAACGTACACGTGGAAATGGTGAACTGCGACATCACATCTATTCAAGGGCGCCCATAGGATAGAGTGAAGGGGAAGGGGGGGGGGGGGGCAGACTTTCAAAAAGTGCCAAAAATTACTCAAATTTGCCAAAAATCCTCAAAAACACCTAAAAATTTTTCTTTTCCTGAAAGCTAGGGCCTTGCCCACCCCTGACCATGGGTATGGGCGCCCTTGTATTTATTACAGTGCATTTTAAAGGAGCAAAATTATTCAATAATCTACCACAGAACATTAAGGAAATAAAAATTTTTCAACAATTTAATAAAAATTGTTTTTAACTTGCTACTTCAAGAATGCTACTACTCCACAGCAGACTATCTAAATAGAACAACCTTAACTTCCACTTTATACCTACTTTTATTTTTGATTATTTATAAATACAATTTCAATGTTTACGATATACAGTACACTCCCGATTATCCGCAAAATTAAGTGGCAGGGCCACCGCGGATAGTGAAAATCGCGGATAATCCGCAAAAGAGCCGAAAAAGGGAAACAAAAAAGGAAATATTAATTTCAACTTAATATTATAAAAATTTATTTACAGAAAAAAAATTATTAAATAATGCTAAAAATTGTAGTATTTTACTGAATAATTAACATACAATACATTTCACTGATATAAACATAAAAGTGCTCGGTACTTACTTCGTAACAATTAAAACATGTGTGTAACAACTTTTTGAAAAAAAATCAGTCACTTGCTTTTGTTTCTTACTTTGGAAACATCTTTTCTTAATTCTTGATTGAATTTCCGCAACATAAGTTTTTCAGCCAACTGCACATCGTCGTCTTGTTCCTCTAAATAGTGAAGCAGTCAGACGATGTGTTGCAAAGCCGCTTCGTGAGTCATCTGCGCCTTCGCACTAGGCTCGCCTGTGGTGTTTTACTGTATACTGCACACAATACACTCGTCAGTAGAGTTCAAATTTGCTCACTTGTAATAAAATACAGATTTACATAAGTACTGTATTTGTTTCGTAGCATGCGCGTATAATAGGGAGTTAACTGTAATTCGTAATTCATATCTTGTACAATATTTGTCTCTACTGTATTACTACTTTAACTTTATGCATGTAGTTATGTTAAGATATGTTTTAATTGTATTGTAAAATATATAATTGTAACTGTACTACTACTGTTTAAATTGTAGGGCCTAAGTGTATACAATTGTATTATTGTATCAAGCCTATACTTCTACTAGTATTAATGTTTCTGCGACCATTTTGTGTTAAACTTGTGTTAACTGTCAAATTTAAAATTTTATCTTTAGAGGCTGTATATGTACCTGTAACACCAGTTTTATTATTTTTTTCCCATGTCTGGATTTTTGGTATATTTAACTTTTACTGTTTGTATGTTAAAATATATTTCTTGACGTGTCCTATACCATTTGTGCAAATGTCTGTATGTTCAGATGGACGAAAATAAATAAATTAATTAACAATTATTTATATATATATACACACAACACATCAGGTAAGGCAGAGTTTCATTTGTATATGAAAAGTAGATTTTTAAGATCTTACTATATTCCACAAAGTCTTGATTTTATTTGAAGAGTTGTAAATGTTTTTACTTTTTCATTTTAATTTATATATTTATTTATTTTAATTTTTACTATATTTTTTATAATAAATTTTATATTCAAGGAGACCCGTATTTCTAGATTTTAGATATGTCTCTTTTAACTTGACAAGATTTAGCTATACCCTTTGTTAACCATGGACAGTGATGCAGCAAGGGAGGGGGGGGGTGTTACGGACAAACACCCCCCCCCCCTTTTACCCTTCAGGGTTTTAAAACAGTAAGAACCAGTGAAATCATAAGAAAATTATAAGCAATACATAAGGTTACACAGGGATTAATTTGAAAGTATTATTGTAATCCTCATTGTGGCCTACAACAATGCATCCCTCTCCCCTCTTCACAAACAAATCCAAAATATAAAATGTTTAGCTGTCTTTTCTCTAGCAAAATCATTACTTTAATTTATATGTGTAAGTAATGGATTTCTATAAGTAAATTGTTTCCTAAGATGTTAGTGTGACAGAGTTTTATTTAACTCAATGAAAAATATGTAAACAAAACTTAACCCACCCAAGCCCCTTTTCATGAAAAACTGGACCCCCCTTACCATTTCACAAAACTGGACCCTCCCCCCCCCCCCCTTCCCATCTCATAATCCTGGCTACGGCCCTGCCATGCATTTTGATATATGTATAGATTTTTTGGGAGTACTACAGTATTTTATGGGGCAACAAGCATTGAAATGAAATAATACAATCTTTTGAAAATTGTTATAAAGTGTGTAAGAATCAGATTCAAACATTAAAGGCTCCCAATATTTTGACTAAAGAAAATTATAGTAGTTTAAGAGAGCTGTCATATATTTGTTTATATCTAACTTTTGTTATAGACTTATTTACATTACTTAAATTATAATTTATGCTCAAAACCTGTGGATTATGTTCAGACTGACCATTTAAAATAGCTCCTGTACTAAATGAATGATAATTTTTAGTTATTCTTAAATATATTACCAATAGCTGTTGCTGTTGATAATGTTATTCTATTTGGAAAATCTACCACATTTATCATACTGTACCTTAAGAAAAGAAAATTTAGCAATTTTTTGTGAGTACTTTCCACCATATAATTCACATTAAATCACCTCACAAAATAAAATCAAAGTTAACTGAAAAGAAAAAAATTATTACATACATATTTGCCAGTAACCCTGCTAGGTGCTCCCTGCTATCCCTCACAGATAGGTGGGTGACAGCACCACTAACATTTTGATTAATTAAATTAAGAGTAATATTATTAAACTTATCTTAGGAACTATTTATTTTACTCATAATTTCAAAATTATAATCAAAAGTGGTTTCTATTTGAATTTTTTTTGTAGAATCAACCCAGTTACTCACTAACCTATTTAAAAGTTATAGTATTTTTTGTATAGTATGTATTACAATTTAAAAATAAAGAACACATGTATGTTTACAAGTTTTTTGGAACAATAATTAAATTATCATTAAAATAAAGAGGAACATCATCTTCCTTCTTAAGTAACTGTTTAACAACTTTGCTGAATTTTTCACTCAAGTCTTTTCCAGCCTTATTTAGATAAACGCCATGTTTGGTAAAATATTTTCTCTGAATAGCACATCTTACACTCCTAAAGGTATAACTACTCTCATTTGATGATCAGCGAACGCCTACAGAATCGTTACGTTCATGCTTTTGTAATTACGAATCTGAAACAAACTTTGAATTCCCGCTCAAATTATCCTTAAGTCACGTGATAGGTGTTGACCACACAGTTATACATGTCATGGTATAGCCAACACTCCCTCTACCTATTATACCTCTATGTTCACAACACATCCTTTCATTTTTTGGCACCATCTTGTTTTATGTCACCTATATTTATTTTATTTATGTTTCATGGCGTCATATTATATTAAGTAAGCATGTTTCATAAGTACAATATTTTATAGGTATGCTAAATCACAAAATAATACTAATTTCTGGTGAAAGTAAAAAATATAAAGCAATAAAACAATAAACTAACACAACAATAAAACCAAAAGCAGAATATATTGTACTTATACATAACTGTCGACACAAAACTACTTATGTGGTCCCTTTGCTGTATATTATGATGCATGTACCCTAAAATAACCATTTATTAGAGTTCCTGGTTAAAATACACTTACTTACAAACAATTGAAACATACATCGTGCAAATGATTACCACACATCCATTCCTTGCATTTTTGGCACCATCTTCTTGTTGTGCGGTATTTTTTTCGTCCACATTCACGACATTGTCCTCTGGAACCCTGTTTCAGATTTTCGGAAGGCTTTCTTGTTGAAGTCACACCCAGTAGAACACATGCACGTTGCCTCAATTCAATAGGCACTTGTGGCAATGCTGATCTGTACTGTATTTGAGGTTTGATCATTTCCCATGACAACCTCTGCAGAAACTCTGTTCTTCTCAATTATTTGCATTCCTTTCTGTTTGCTCGATAGGCCTATATATACAATGCATTGATGGCAGATATATTCAGTAAATTGTAGAAAATTACCATGGGCCACCTGCGAGTGTTCCTAGAAACATCATATTTTTGAATGAGCTGGTCAAGGAGATCTACACCAACCTTTGTCATGTTGTAAAATATTACTAACTGTGGTTTCATAGATGTTCCTGTTTCCTCATCAATTGAATCGAAGTGATGTAATGTGGATATCAAGAGAACAGCTTTGTTTACTTTAGGGCAGTACGAGACTAAGGTGCAGTCATGTTGGAAACCAAATAGGGAAGAGTGTTGTTTACGTTCCTTGTTAGCTAAAATTCTCGGGGAATTTCTTTCTTGATCTTTCTAAGTGTACCCACATGGGTAAGACCCTTATCTGCCAGCAGGTTTTCAGATAAATAGATGGTTATTATGGTACACATTTATATTGAAGTTAAACACTACTTCTAAATGAAAAGAAAGAAAAACAATACAATAAAAAAATTCACTTACCAAATCCACTGTTTCATGCATAGGCGCGTGGGGGACAGGTGTCAACCAGCACACATTCACGTCTTGTCTGCACATGATTATAAGCCCAACTGCCAAGCAACCTCTAGAACACACACTTCTAGGAAGGTACTGGGAATGGGAAGGTCCAGAAAAAAAAATAACAGGAAGTGCATGCCAGCAAAGTGGCTGGGTGACACCTGTCAACCACGCGCCCACTCCAGGGTTAAAATACAGCTATAAAAAGAAACATACTTTTTTTATGCTTCCAGATAACAATGGATGAAGTGTACAGTGTTCCAGTAGAGATTAGTGACAGAGGGAGGAAAAGGACGTGCTTGGACAAACCACCCAGTAAATTGAAATCTACAATATACACATACGAAGGGAAACATCCAAGTGTTGGCTGTAATCATGCTAATGGCAAACATGGTTGCTATGCTGGAAGTTTATTGGAGGAAGATACACATTATTTCTGTAAGAAGATTTATCAACATGGATCAAAAACATTGCAAGACAGGTTTTTAATAACATTCATGTGTGTTAGTGATGCTAATCAAAGCCGTAAAAGAAAAGAGGATTCTGTGAGGTGCAAGCCTATTCAAGTGGACTATTTTGCTCTAAATAAAGTGGTACACAAGTTAAAGTTTGTGCTAAGAGTTTTCAATCAATAACATGTACATCCAGGGACAGACTAGCCAGACTTGCAAGAGCGTACAAGACATGCGGTGTTGTGCCGAACGAATGTAGAGGAATGGACAAGAAAAGAAGAGAAAAACACCTGCGAATAACAGAGAGTATTATAAATCACATTAAGCTGTATAAATACAGTGAGAGTCATTATGGTCGAACAAAGTCAGTCAGACGCTACCTGCCACCCGAGCTCAGTGTGAAAAAGATGTGGCGCCAGTGGAAAGTGGACCAAAAAAATACATCTGACTTGTGCTCCTATAATAAATTTTTGAGAGTATTTCACACACGGTTCAATCTTGGTTTCGGTAACCCACGAACTGACATCTGTTCTTACTGTGAGGAACAAACAAAGAAACTCTCTTTGGCAAAAACTGAAGATGATAAAAAAAAAACATTATTCTGGACAAAAGGATCCACAAACAGAGAGCAAAGAGGTTTTACCAAATGTTGAAGCATGATCAGCCTAGTACAGTCACTGTAGCTTTTGACTGTCAACAAAATCAACCACTGCCAAAACTTTCTGTTTCAGACACATTTTACAGCAGACAAGTGTGGTTTTATAATCTAACAATGATGGTGTACCATGGGCACCTGAAGAAAGAAGATCACATAATGTTCTATACATGGTTGGAAACACAGCATGGCAGAGGATCAAATGAAGTCGCATCTGCACTTGTACATTATCTACATCATTTGGAAGACAAGACACCTTCAGACGTGAAAAAGGTTCGCTTATTCAGTGAAAGTGCTGCTTCACAAAACAAAAACAGTATAGTTTTAGGCGCTATTTGTGGTTACATGCATGCAACGTCAAGGTGGGAAAAAAGTTAACATATTTTCTCAGTTCGTGGGCACAGTTTTATGCCGCATGACCGAGTTTTCGGACGAGTTGAAAAGATACTAAGAAGAAAAGAATCAATCACTAGTCCTCAGGAGTATAATGAGATTTTGTCACAGCATGAAATGGTTGCTCAAGTGTGAAGTTGATTGGCAAGTGAAAGACTATAAATCAGTGGAAACAAGTCGCTTGAAAGCTGTTCTACCATTCAAAATATCCCAACAGAAGGTCTTCACATATACTAAACATACATCTGGTGTGAAGGTAACTGTGCAGGCTTTATATGAATGGGGGAAGACTTTGTGCACAGTTTTCAAAAAAGGACAAAATTTTTCCGATTTTCTTCAGAGTGCTGAGATCATTGCTCCTGCAAATCAAGTTTCCTCAGAGAAGGCAAAGTATGTTGAAAAACTACTTAAATTTTTTACGGTTCCAGAAGATGCCCAAGATTTTTACAACACCGTGTTATCGGCTATAAAAGAAGGCAGTAAGTATGACCAACAGCAAAAAAGACAATGATAATGTTGAATTCTATAAAAATGAACCACAACAATACATATGAACTTATTTGAGTATGTAATCCAGTGTAATTTTCACACACATTATTTTTTTATGTAACTGACTGCTAATGTACATGTCAGAGAATGGAAATTAGTTTGTGTGCTTGGGATATGATGTTTATTTGTCCTTTAAAATATCAAAAATATACTTTTGTCAATTATAACCAAACACGGCTTATATTAACTCATAGTATAATTAAAATCCAAAGGCATAGTAACAATATTTGTTGGAATTAATTTATCAATGAACATTTTATAATGTGAATAATATTTTAAACACTAATAAAAAACACTCAAAACTCGCTCAGTCCTAGGACTGAGCTGGTTTTTGTGATAGGGGAGGGGCGGGAACTGTGAATCATGGGGTAGTGTGAACCAATGAAAAAATATTTTTTGCTATTAAGGGAATTTTGACATTAATGCAAGAGAGCAGTTGGCAGTAAAAGTTCCCTTATTTGTTTAAGAATGTGTGAAGCTCCATGCTGCTTTTTGGTGTGTGGATTTTTTTTTTCAAATTTGAAGGTAAGAAACAAAATTTTGTCTTACTTAACTACATTCTTAATAATGTTTATTTTTTAATTAATAAATTGGATGTAATACTCTTTTCAACTACATAGATCTTTATTACCTATGTGTATGCATTGCCGTCACCCGCGGTCTTGGCTTCGAGACCTGGGCGGGGCCTAGTGGGAAGTGATGGTGTGTGGGTATGTTCCGGTGGGCGCCAGGCTAACACAGTCGTTAACCAATGGTTTTGGGCGTGGATACTTTCTGCCCCGGCGTGGACCACTAGGCCTTCGGCTGTGATTGAATTTAAGAGGGGGGTTTTCGTAGAGCTAGTTATCCAGTACTCTCCTTACACAATATAGTACACTGATCCCTAGCTGGAGGGGGCGAACAACACTACGGAAGAACACAATTAATTACGTTACTGGGTTTTATTTGGGGCTGACCCCTTTTGCGCTGTGAGCACTGAGTTACACGTTACAGTTCACACAATTGGAGATGCACTATACTTTACATTATACACTTGAAAGTTCCGCCCTTACGCCATTTCCACCCATAGCAACGGGGGGAAGGGGGGGTGATTGGGGGCGGCCAATCCCGTAAGCTTAGTTCTTAGCAGCGGCCGGGTCACTTGTGTGAGCCGCGGTCCGTGTTAAATTACTTATGAATGCCCCTGAAATTAGCATCGGCACATGTGTGCGCGATGTTATTACTTGTAGTAAATGAGGGGCGGGAGTCGGCCCGTACCGTAAATGAACGCGGACGCACACGGGAAGCTGAAAAGGAAGGTTTGGTTTGTGACTTTATTTACCAGCGTTACTTGGTGGTTGCAAAGCGATGATGGCTTCCCGTGGCAGTAAGGACGTCCGACCCGGTGCACGAGTAGTTCGATACTGGCGTGGTAGCCTTGGCGCGGGGGAGAGGTAGGCTGATCCCGCGCGCCAAAGTTCGCCGTTTACTGTTATATTTATTTAAAGATAACTTAAAGAGATCATAACCACTACAATGTTCACACAATAATTACTAAGGCTTAATTCTAATGGCGGAAGGCCTATAATAATCGTAGTTACATTAATTGTATTTAAGTGTACTTAAAAGGAAGGAGAGTCAAGTTGGAGACTGTTTGTTAGTTAACCAACTACTCCAGCAGTTACAGACAAGTTAGAACAGGGGGGAAAATGATGATGGAAGAGTCATTTAATTAGTTTAGGCGGAAGGCCGCAAAGGGAGCACTTGCTACGTGTGATTTCAAGTTCCCCACGGAAGTGGCACACTCCTACGACGCACTTTTCTTGTGAAGAGTTTGTAAAAATTAGGGTAATTACTGGACTACCTTAATTACTCGTCTTTACGCGAGGGGCACTCGAGCCCTCAGTAATTACCGCAATTTACCTTTGTGGTACGGGGTGGCGGGAAGCTCACTTGACTCCGACCGGGTGGCTAGGGGCGCGCTTCGTTAGCGGGACTAAGTACGGGCGGTCGCAAGTCCGGCTTGAAGACGGCCTCTGGCCGGATGACGTCAAACGCCCCCCCTTGGAGAAGCCCGACCTTGCACCGCTATTGGTCCCGCCACTTGTTGGCACCCCTAGCCCCGACTGCGGCTGGTAGGGCCAGCTCTGTTCCCCTAGCTGCGGCGTCGTGACGCTCGGCGGTGGGGTGGCGCTGCGCACGCCGCCCGGTCGACTGCGGAGGCAGCTGGTCCGGGGGCGGCGGCACGGCGCATGGAAGGAACGTGCGGCGCACGCCGCCCGGTCGACTGCGGAGGCAGCTGGGCCGGGGGCGGCATCACGGTGCATGGAAAGGTGGCGCGGCGCATGCCGCCCGGTCGACTGCGGAGGCAGCTGGGCCGGGGGCGGCGGCACGGCGCATGGAAGGGTGGCGCGGCACACCCCGCCCGGTCGACTGCGGAGGCAGCTGGGCCGGGGGCGGCGGCACGGCGCATGGTGAAGTGTCCCAGACCTTTTGGGGACAGGGTTATCAACCCACTTACTCTAGGCGTCCCCCAGATCGTAGGCCGCGAGGTACCCTGGGACTCGGCGGGTCCGTCGTGGTCGCTCACCGGCGGGGTTACCCGGGTCGTGACTTACGGTATGGGTTCCATGTGTGACTGTCTCCCTCTTTTCTATTGGTTGGGTTGCCAAATGGTATGGTTGCCTCTCTCATTCCGGGATGATGGGTGGGCTGTTGCGAGGCGTCTCGTGGTTCTCCGCATCCTCCTCCTCTGGCTCCGTTACCAGTGGGATCGTTCCCGGGTCGCTGTCCATCTCGGGGTCACCAGGACTTAGGGCAACTCGGTGATGGTTATGGTCCCTGGATCGTCGCCGCATGGATGGCATCGGAGTGGGGCATCTTCCGGACTCGGGTCCTCGTTCACCAACTCCACCGTCGGCTGTGGCTCGTCCTGTCCCGTGCCCTGGTCATTTGGTAGGCAGCTCGCAGATGTATCCGCCGTCTCCCCTGGCGGTGTGTTCAGCAAGTAGTACTCCAGGTAACGCGGCGGGTGTCGCCGTTGGTGTGGCCATGTCCTTGTCTCGTCCTCCGACTCCGGGTGTCCAGGCGACGCTGAGTCGGCGAACGGGGTCGAGTGGGGCGGTCCGAGGTGGTGCCGTGTCGGGGTCTGGTTGTGTTCTGCGATATCCGCTATCGTCCTGGCGATGTCGATATCTGGTGTCGTGACCGCCCTTAGGCCACGTGAGAGGTCGTCTGTGGGTGTGCCGGCTGTCTCCCGCTGTGAGTTGACCGGAACATAGTCCTCTAGGTGGCGCGGTGGTCGTTGATGGCGGTGAGATTGCATCCTCGGCTCATCCCCGTACTCCAAGTCAATGGGCGGCGCTGTGTCGGCGAGTGTGCCGGCATGAGGCGGCTCGGGGCAGCGTCGTGCTGGAGTCCGGTCGGAGTCCGCCGCCTCCTCCTGCGTCGGTTTTCTGGCGGGGTTAGGTGGGGTGCCTTCCTCAGGAAGGCTTTCCCCAGGTGGATTGGCGAGGCGTAGGTCATCCCGATGTATCTTTTTTACTCGTCGTCCGCCTAGACGTACCAGGTAGGTGGTCCTCCCTAGACGTTTCTGGACGGTGTAGGGCCCTCCCCATCGTGGTGCCAGCCCAGCGCAGTAATTGCGGGGTGCCGCCGAGAGGGGGTGTACCCGGGCGAACACTTGATCACCCACCCGCACGACGGGTGGTGGGTGGTTGGTTACGGGGGTGATACCATCGGCGTACGCCCTCTGTCGGCGTCGTGCTTCCTCCTGCGCGGCTGCGCGGCGCTGGTTACGCTCCTCGGTGTCTTCTGTCGGATGCGGGGTACCGTGGGTGGCCCACTGGCCCAGTAGGGGCAGGTTGTGCCCCTGTATCATCTCCGCTGGCGTGAGGCCAGTTGCCGCGTTGGTGCGCCGTTGGACGCAGAACAATGCGTCGGCTACATGCAGGTCCCATTGAGTGTAGTCCTCCCCCAGTCGGATGCACAGTTGGGCCTTCAGTTCCTGGTTACGACGCTCTGTCGGGTTGGCCCTGGGGTGGTAGGCGGGTGTCGTGTGGTGTTCAATCTGGTGCTCGGTGCACCAGGTCTTCCAGTGACGGCCCAGGAACTGACTGCCGTTATCCATCAGGATGGACTGGGGGTAGCCCCAGCGCGGGAGGAACTCCCTTAGTAGGATGTTGGTGATCGTGGGGGTCCTTACGTTACCACAAGGGTATGCTTCTATCCACCGTGTGAATAAGTCCGTTATTACCAGTAGGAAACGTTTTCCGCGCGGGGTGCGGGGGTAAGGGCCCATCACGTCCAGCGCTATGGTCTGGAAGGCGGTGGTGGGGTCCCTTGGCCGCTGTTGCTCCTCTCCGTCCCGTCTCCTAGCTTTTCGTACTTGGTAGACTTCGCATTCCCGGACGTACTCCCGCACATCGTGGGTGATGGCAGGCCAGTGGTAGTGTTGGCCTATCGCCCATCGCGTCTGGTCTGTTCCCGGGTGCCCGGCGAGGTCATGGTCATGGAAAAACCTCAAGGTCGCCTCCCGTGCCTCGGGTGGGACGTAGGTTTTCCAGTCGCGGTTTCCCCCGGGTGTCCGGGTCATCACCACACCATGTTGTACGCACCACGCCTCGTGTTCCCCGGCGGTGGCCTGTCGTCGACGTCGGTCGGCGTCATGCGACGTTCCTTGCTCTTGGCACACCCGGCGGTGGACGTCGGCGACGGTGTTGGGTGGTTCTTCATCCCCTAGGATGCCGGAGGTGATGCAGGCGCATGTCGAGTCCGAGTGTGCCGGTCTCCCGTATGGCCCGGGGGGTAGCATCCCCTCCCAGTCGTCTTTGTCAGTGATCTCGATGTGCGTGTCGGGTTCCCGCGATAGCAGGTCGAGAAGTTGGTTTTCGGTGCCCAGGATTTTTTTTTCAAATTTGAAGGTAAGAAACAAAATTTTGTCTTACTTAACTACATTCTTAATAATGTTTATTTTTTTAATTAATAAATTGGATGTAATACTCTTTTCAACTACATAGATCTTTATTACCTATGTGTATGCATTGCCGTCACCCGCGGTCTTGGCTTCGAGACCTGGGCGGGGCCTAGTGGGAAGTGATGGTGTGTGGGTATGTTCCGGTGGGCGCCAGGCTAACACAGTCGTTAACCAATGGTTTTGGGCGTGGATACTTTCTGCCCCGGCGTGGACCACTAGGCCTTCGGCTGTGATTGAATTTAAGAGGGGGGTTTTCGTAGAGCTAGTTATCCAGTACTCTCCTTACACAATATAGTACACTGATCCCTAGCTGGAGGGGGCGAACAACACTACGGAAGAACACAATTGATTACGTTACTGGGTTTTATTCGGGGCTGACCCTTTTTGCGCTGTGAGCACTGAGTTACACGTTACAGTTCACACAATTGGAGATGCACTATACTTTACATTATACACTTGAAAGTTCCGCCCTTACGCCATTTCCACCCATAGCAACGGGGGGAAGGGGGGGGTGATTGGGGGCGGCCAATCCCGTAAGCTTAGTTCTTAGCAGCGGCCGGGTCACTTGTGTGAGCCGCGGTCCGTGTTAAATTACTTATGAATGCCCCTGAAATTAGCATCGGCACATGTGTGCGCGATGTTATTACTTGTAGTAAATGAGGGGCGGGAGTCGGCCCGTACCGTAAATGAACGCGGACGCACACGGGAAGCTGAAAAGGAAGGTTTGGTTTGTGACTTTATTTACCAGCGTTACTTGGTGGTTGCAAAGCGATGATGGCTTCCCGTGGCACTAAGGACGTCCGACCCGGTGCACGAGTAGTTCGATACTGGCGTGGTAGCCTTGGCGCGGGGGAGAGGTAGGCTGATCCCGCACGCCAAAGTTCGCCGTTTACTGTTATATTTATTTAAAGATAACTTAAAGAGATCATAACCACTAAAATGTTCACACAATAATTACTAAGGCTTAATTCTAATGGTGGAAGGCCTATAATAATCGTAGTTATATTTATTGTATTTAAATGTACTTAAAAGGAAGGAGAGTCAAGTTGGAGACTGTTAGTTAACCAACTACTCCAGCAGTTACAGACAAGTTAGAACGGGGGGGAAAATGATGATGGAAGAGTCATTTAATTAGTTTAGGCGGAAGGCCGCAAAGGGAGCACTTGCTACGTGTGATTTCAAGTTCCCCACGGAAGTGGCACACTCCTACGACGCACTTTTCTTGTGAAGAGTTTGTAAAAATTAGGGTAATTACTGGACTCCCTTAATTACTCGTCTTTACGCGAGGGGCACTCGAACCCTCAGTAATTACCGCAATTTACCTTTGTGGTACGGGGTGGCGGGAAGCTCACTTAACTCCGACCGGGTGGCTAGGGGCGCGCTTCGTTAGCGGGACTAAGTACGGGCGGTCGCAAGTCGGGCTTGAAGACGGCCTCCGGCCGGACGACGTCAGCATGTTTTAAACCTCCTGGTTACCTAACATAACCTAAAAATGAGAAATTTGTTCATTTTGGTATCATGGGGAACAGTGAACCATTTTAACTGGGGAACTATGAACCAGTGGTTCACTGTACCCCACATTTATTTTCCACCTTTGAAATAATGAATTTTGGTTAATGTTTGTTAATGAATGTTACTTAACAACATATACTGTTCTAGATAATTACTTAAGGATATATTTATGCAACTTATGTTTAATAATGTTGGTTTTGACATGGTGTTAATATAAATTTTTAAACAAATTTATAATACAGAATTAGTTGAACATATTTGAATAATAATTTCTCTGTTTCAGATTCATTTTAATTATATAGAATGGCTCGAAAACCAAAGAAGAAAACAACTCGTCAACCTGATAGAGATTTGATGAAAAGAGCTCTCAAGGACCATTAAAATGGGAAAGACTCAATACGAAAATCTGCTGAGAAGTTTGGTATATCGTATCCTACATTTCGCTGGTATGTTTTAAAGTATATGAATAATCCTGCTTCCATGAGCTTTGAGCCTAATTATTGCAACAGAAAAATTTTTACTACCCAGCAAGAAAATGAGTTATTAGATTATTCGGTTAAGTGTGCAAATATGTGCTACGGCTTGACTACAACACAATGTCGTCAGCTAGCATATAACTGGGCTAAGAGTAATGACATTGATGTGCCAGACAACTGGGAAAGAAATAATGAAGCTGGTATAGATTGGTTCTATAGTTTCAGACAGAGGAATCCCATCTTGACAATTATAAAACTAGAAGGTTGCTCATTATCACATGCAACATCTTTTAACAGGCATAATGTAAACATGTTTTATGATAACCTCCAGGAGGTCTTGCAGCGAGAACCCAAGTTTTGTGATGGTACTAGAATCTTTAATTTGGATGAGACCAGCACCAAAACTGTACCAGATAAATTGCAAAATGTGTTAGCGGGCAAAGGGATTAAGCAAGTGAACCAAGCCATAAGTGGAGAGAAGGGGATTCTAGTTAGTACTTGTTGTATAGTAAATGCAGCTGGAAATTTGTTACCCCCAGTAATGATTTTTCCTCGAAAGAAAGTTACAGATGTCATGTTTGAGAAAGCACCATGTGGCACGTTAGCATTAAGTGAGAAAAGTGGATGGATGTCTGGAGAAAACTTTGCAAAAGTAATGACACATTTTGTGAAGCACTCAACAAGTAGCAAGGACAACCCATCATTGTTAATCTTAGATAACCATGAAAGTCATTTGGATCCAAAGGCATTAGACACTGTTAAAACAAATGGAGTGACAATCCTCACTCTACCACCTCATACATTACATAGGCTCCAACCTCTGGATGTTTCTTGCTACGGGCTATTCAAGACATATTATGCAGGTGCACTACAGTCTGTTATTTTTAGGAAAGCTTTGCCTGTTACCATCTACAATATTGCAGAATGCGTAAGCACTGCACATGATAGAGCTCTCAACCCCTCAAACATAAAATCTGGCTTTAAGAAGACTGGCATTTTTCCTTTTGACCATCATATATTCACAGAAGATGACTTTTCACCAAGTCAGGTTACTGACAGACCTCCACCCGAAGATTCTGATACTGGCATTAACCTAGATTTGCCATCAGGTGAGATCACATCCCAAGCACCTGCTTGTGATGTTGACAAAGTTACTTCCTTCACGTCTTCACCAGATGACAGACCTATAGAAAGCAACGCGAGTAAATTACGAACAGATTTTAATATTCCTGTTTCAGTAAACCAATGAAGTGTTAAATTTCTGCAGGAGACACCAAATATAGAATTAGAAAAATCTGTGTTTCCTAAGTGCTCCCCAGTTGATATAAGGCCATATCCTAATGCTGAAGAACAGAAAAAAATACGGGAAGGAAACAAGGCAAGAGTATTATAGCAACAGACACACCAGTGAACAATGAAATCTAAAAAAGGAAAAAATTTAAACAGAAGGGGGGAAAAACAAACAAAGACACAAGTAAAGCAAGAAAAAAAAATGAAGTTTGATTCAGACTCAGAAGATGGAACAGCCATAAAATCTTTTGATGGAATGTCATCAACTGATGACATTAGTATTAATGGTAGTGAAGATGAAATATTAGGCGCATTTCCTGACATAAATTTGACATGCATAAAGAAAGATGCTTATGTTCTTGTTGGGCTGAAAGATGAGAAACATCCTAAGAAAGAAGTTCTTTATGTGGCTCAAATAGTCAAAGACAAGGACGAAAATGGTGATTTCGAAGTTAAATATTTAAAGAAAAGCACAAAAGTGGAAGGACATTTTTATTTGCCATCTACTGAAGACACCAAAATATATATACTACCTGATGATTGTATAAAGATGCTTCTACAAAACCCTAAACAATATGGCATCACCAAAAGACAGAACTCATACATTAGTTTTGGTATTCATTTTAATAACTTGGATATTTGCTAAAACCTATTTTTCATCGAAGGAAATTCAACATGACAGTTAGTTTTTGTGATGGTTTTGTTAAATACCTGGGGGTAATGATTGTAAATACAGTAGAACCCCGATTATCCGTGTTAATGAAGGGGACGAGTGAGTAGGATAATCGAAAATCGCGGTTAACCGAGTCATGCTTGCCTCAAAGGTCATTAGCCCACAGACAGCCATCTGTGGACATTCGGAGATTACATATATATACATGCTTTGTGTGCGTGTGCGTTGTTGACATAGAAGCGGACTGCTTAGTGCTGGGCAGCAGTGGTTTTTAAGTCTTTCGTGTGCGGAGACGTGGGCACGCGAGTCGTTGTTGCACCGAGGTGTGTGACTAGCCGCCCGCCAGTCCGAGGGCCCAAGACAGCTGATAGCTGCCGAGGTCACGCATTCTTTTCATCGCCCGTAAGCGACGCTGCCACACTTCGCTCATTGCTCTGTTGTCAGTAACACCATCGGGCTGGTTATTGTTTTACAGAACGACTGCCTTCAAAATTCTTTTCGAGATAAGATTTTTCATACCAGTGCATTGAGACTTGATTTGATGGTTTTGAAACGGTGTCTCTGTCTCGTATAATTCACAGTGTTTTTATCCCTCTTTATTTATATGAATTTAAAATGTTAGATTTTTATTTTTAGTTTGCTGAACGTGGAATTAGTGCAAAAACGGCCTATTATGACTTAGTGTTGCAGATGGGTCGGAAATCTTATAACGACCACCTCTCTTTAACGACCCTAATCTCGGGAACCGTGAGGGGTCGTTATATCTATTCTCCGTTCACTTTTAGCTGAGTTTTGAAATGAACAAACACCGTCGTATCAATGTGCCGCGTCAGCAAGTGATAGGCTGAATTTATCTTGCGTGCCAAGCACTAGTTGCAACACACACACTTCCGTACAGTCGGTGCTCATAAAATAACGGAGAAGTAATATAACAGGAAAATGGTTCTTCTGTCAAGCCTAGTTTTTTTTAAAAAAATTACGTCTGCTGTGATAAAATTACGCCACTTAATGCTACACCCTCCGACCTTTTCTGTTGAAACCATTCAAACAAACAAGTGTCCAAGCTGCTAAATGTGGATACGTTCATCGTCTTGCGTTTATTTAATCCACTTGAAGTGTCAGCCTGTGAAGCAAACTGAAGGATTTTTTCGCGATTTTTTATGATGTCGCGCACTGTTGTGTTACCGACATTAAACTCAGTCGCAAGTTTGAAATCGTTTCTCCACTCTGAAATCTTTCTATAATTTTTGTTTTGCTGTCGATGGACAGTACCACTCGCTTTCTTTTCTGTTCATTTGATGACATGATGAAATGTTGCGCTCAACACTTCCGCACAACACAACGGTATAATCCGTCGGAATGCAGATCACTGTTACAATACATAAAATTATCACCACCTTGACGCTTCAACAACGTACACTAATGCAATGGACTGTCTCCATGCGCCGGGTAATCTCTGTGGCACGGCACCGTGCTGCGCGCGGGAGTGTACAGTCCGGTCATGCGGACGTGGAATCGTGCACCAGTGTATAATCTATTCACGTAACATGGAACACAAAAATATTATGTACATACGTATGTATGTAATAGTATTTTTTTTTTTACTTTTTGTGTATATAAACATAACTGAGTCAAAGTACTTTGACCAACATACATTTTGCAAAGTATTTTAACATTTACATACATTTTGAATCATTGGTTATATGTAACTAAAAAATTGGACTTGATGGACATAAATTGCGGTTAATCCGCGAATCGGATGATCGAGTTGCGGATAATCGGGGTTCTACTGTACTTGTGTATTTGTAGTGTATGATGATGCATTTATGTATATTAAAAATATGGTTCATAGTTCCCCAGTGTGTGGTTCATTCTACCCCATGACTGGGGCACAATGAACCACAGTGCACTTTTAAAAAAAGTTGGAATTCAAGTAAAAGTAAAAATATATTTTAACCATATTACAAGTGCACATAAAGGTTAAATATATGTCAAAACCAATTAGTCAAAAATACAAATGTAACATAATTTTTTGCCGAATTGCCAAATTAAAACAAAAAAAAATGGTTCACTGTTCCCCACCCTCCCCTATATTTTGCTATTTATACAATTGATAAAACTGTACTGATTTACACGCACCTTAACAAAAATTTTCTAAATATAAGAAGGATTACACCTGGTAATATCACACGATGTGTTAAATAGTTGGACAGCAACAAAAGTGAATTTTCCCACAAAGTAGGAAAATGGACTTAGCGAGTTTTGGAATTATACTCTTCAATTGTAGTCATTCCCCGCAAGTTGAATATGGCCTTTTTCGTATCTTGTGTGTACATATTAATATTTTTAAAGAATTGGCCTAAGAGGTGTAAAGTCCCTGTAGTGAAGCTATCTATTAAATGTTTGAGGAATGGAAATGTTACCTCTCAAAATTTTTATAAAATTGTGTGCCGTAATAGTATTTTCGTATACAATCATGCTAATATATTTCAGTAGGGAGGTTACTGTTTAAAAATGAGACCTATGTTATTTTTATAAGTTACATTTCATTGAAAGTTTTTTTTTTTTTGTTTAATTCAACTAGAATGACAAAAAAGTAAATTACTAAGTTAATATTAAAAAAGGCAGTCAAATATTTCTTAAGTTATCAATACACATTATGCATAAGTTAAGAGTGAGCAGATCATTACTCAGTAGTTAGTTACATTATCACCAATATTTTGTGTAAAACACTGTTCACAAACAGCAAGCTAAATTATCTAAAATCAGTCAAAACACTTCCGTTTATCATTTTGCCTATATCTAATTCTAAGACAGTGATAAGATTAAAATAATGCCAGTCTGCAAATAATTATAAAAATAATAACCTTAAAATTCCTTGGAATTATTCCACATCAATGCCACAACATACATTTTCTAATGCAATGAGTATGTCTATGTATGTTTCGCTTCTGTAGAAAATTTTAAACTTCCAGCAGAAGACAAATACAGAAAAATAATATTTTAATGTGCATGATGTATTTTTTTTAAATGAAAATTCTTTGGGCACGATGGGAGTAAAATTCCAAGGCCGAATTTTAATGCAACATTTTTGTGAAAAACAGCGTTGTGAAACAATTTCCAACAGTAAAAGGTTGTGGATGGTGCAGGAAACTTGTTACCTTGAGCGAGCTCCACAGGGTGGAATGCGGCTCAGTTTAAACCCTGACATGCTGCAGGGTTAGGTGGGTTTCGGCAGTAGAGACCCGCCTGTGCCTGACGCCACCCGACTTGCTGGCATCTAGTCAGGAGTATTTGGGCAGAGGGAAACACAACAGGGTTTAAGATTGTTGTATACCGTGCCACGGGCCATATTAGCAAGAAAATGATGTTCAAGTATGTATTATTTTAATTATTTGCATAAATCAGTATTGATAAACATGAGTATTGTTTTAGCTATGTAACTAAATATTTTTTGCTGGTATAAAACATTTCACGCTTTAGTTTGACAGGGTACTTATGTCACAAATTATTTGATTATCTAAATCACACATCACAGTATAATTATGAGCCCACGAGCATGTAAATATTAAGTCAAACTGAGAATGTGATAGTAAAAAAGTGGAATACTGGTTTTTTCATTTTGTGGCAATATGGTTATAATGTAAAGAAATACATGTAAAGTAGGTTCGTGACGTTTAGTTTTCTGGTCACTGAGCGGTGGACACGTTGCCATTATTCAAGCATTCGACGGCAGAACATTATCAATGCCTACGAATGCATTGCAGTGTGTCTATGTAGCTTAGTGGCAGAATCTGTTGCCCTATAACTCAATATAAAATATTTGCAGAACTACAAAATCAGTCTATTAGAATACTCTTATCACATTTAACCCATACATAATATACAATTAAATTAAAAACTAGTTTATTATAATCAATCCTAGTTTTGATATTTACTAAACCAATTTTCTTTATGGTGTATTTCAACAGTGAGTAATATTTATTTTTAATTAATCAATGCTGATTGATAAATAATTATTTATATGCTGAGCTGTTATTTTGGAGTAATAATTTGACTAATTCATGTTGATTATTTCTATTTTAATCAAATTTCTAATAAATACAAAAAAAGTTAGGAATCTTAAATAGGTACTTGAAAAAGAAATGAAAGCCAAAAACCCTGTGCTGTTTTATCTTAAATTGTATAAATGGTTTTGCTGAGTAATACTCAGCTTTATAAATGTTGTTGAGAATAAATTTATCAAAGTTGATTTACTTTTTAGAACATGTATAAATGGTAGTTAGAATTGTTTTCATGCTATAGTAGGGGCCCTGAAAATCTTAAAACAACATTTTATGATGTATTTCAACAGTGAGTAATATTTATTAATTCATCATTATTGATTTATTAATAGTTATAATTATAAATATTCTCAGCAATTAATTTGAAGTGAGTATAATTTTGTTAATTCATGTTTATTTTAAATTTTCTCTCTCTCTCTGCCTTTTGCCCCTTATGATAGACTTACAAGTTTAAGTTTGAATTGTCAAAAAAATTTCACTTCTATAATTTGTACTAAGCTACATGCACTTTTTTTTTAAATAATGGTTTTTCTCAGGCAAATAATGTTACCAAATTATTGAATATACACACAACAAAAACCAATAATAATAAAATGATAGACACCTAATGTTTCTTATAATGTTTCAAAGTATATTTTGTTATTAAGGGCAATATAAATTTTAATTTCATAAAAAGTATTAGTTCAGTATTGTTTATAAACTAATCTGATCTGTAACTGATGTATATATGGCATGTTGAGGGAGTGCTGCACTCATTGGTTGGTGGGGCCAACCGCTGGCTTCATAACTGAGAATGAAAGTAGTCTTGCAGTCTTTATCGGTACCTACTTAAGCATTAGCAGTGGACAGACATATCACGCATCAGTGGCATTAATCTTGGCTTATGGCTTATGCCAATGATTACCAAACCATGGCCCACAAGCCATTATTAGCCCAATAAGGCTTGGCACTGCTGCCTGCTACACTAATATAAAATCATTACTCAAAAAACTAATGTCAAATTATATCTCATACATTGTAAAATTTCAATTTATAAATTACACTTTTTAATCTCTGTAGATAAGAATAATTTTATTTAATAAATGCTCAGTTGCTTGCAATTATATTCTACCACAGCAAAAATGACAAAATCATATTAAGTCATCTTTATTTTTCTATAGATTCTTACAAGTCCATTTTAAGTTCAAAAATTCAAAATGGTTCTTCAGAACAAGTGCAAGAGTTCTGAAGCTCATTTTTCTTCTTGCCAACACATGACCAAGCATGTTTTATGTATGAATCACAAATGATTTTAATGTTTTCCTCGACCAAGTTATTAAGAGAGTCATATAATTTTGGAACTGTGAAAAATTCACTAATGAACTAAATTTGTATGACATGTTTTCTTAAAGATTGCCAAACATTATTATTCTATTACATTGTGGACCACTTAATACTAAATTTTGAGCTTCATGTAGGATTGTGGTGCCTATATCATTCCGGACTCTGCAATTCACTGTCATAGTAACTTGATTATTCATCATCATTCTGTACTGCTGATTTCGCTACGTCAACTGGGATAGCGGGAGCAGAGGATCACAATGTTGTATATATGAAATTAATATTGTTGACCAGAGGTCACAACATGTTCTGGACAAATGCAAAACACTTTGTTTTCTATGTTGTAGCACAAAATATTGGCAGTTACTACGGTTATCTAACTTCATAAATTGTCATTCCACGAGTTAAATATTGACAAAAAGAAAATATCAGGCATCTGAAAAACTATGTTAATTCAGCAATATAAAGACCATAAATGATAATCAACAATAAATGCCAGTTAAACTAAATCAGGATGATCAGTTTCTAAGTTGGTTTCAATTCAATACATAGCCAGTAGATCAGAATCATCTAAGGTAGAAAACAGTTTATTTTCAACTCATTGTCACTCACTATTTAATGTTCATAAAACTATTACTTAATTGTACACGAAAAAAGTAGCTTCTTTAAAGAAAATAAAGGATGAAAAGGTTGTTGCAAATATTTATTCCCATATTTTTTTATTTTATTTAAGTACACAAATTTTCCAAAATACCAAAAACTAATTTTATTTCCAAGTGAATTCCCAAAAAAATAGTCCAGCAAAAAGTATTGAAATAATATATAAATTACAAACAAAAAAAGTTTTAAATTACTAATCTTTTTTATCTTTACATGAAAGCACATTTTCATTACTGAAATAAGAGTCTGACAAGAACCACTGAGACTAGAAATATTTTGAACTTCTTTTTAATGCTAACTAAATAGTTTTCAGTGGCTTTCAAACTTAACAAAACCTTAACTAACCCCTTAAGACCACCATATGTCCCATGAAGGTAGATAATCTTTCACCATAAATATTATGGATTCAAACTGAATTTTATGTGTACATTTACAATTCTTCATGCTCAAATGACCGTAAAATATTGAGCCTTTGTTGCATTCCTTCCCTCTTCTCTTCACTTATTTTACTTTTTGTCAGTTTCTCAAGACGTTTTAATTCGTTTCCTACAAAATCATTACCTTTCTCAAGTACTCGATGCATAGTTTTTACATACATTTCTGCTGCCTTCTTCTCCCTTTCATTAGAAATTTTAGACATTAACTTTTCTCCTTTCTGCCAAAGAGATTTTCTTTGATCATCATTGGCTGTCATGAACTGTAAAGCCAAGTTATCAAACTCATCAAGACACCCCGGGAGCCTTATGCGAATACCACTTTTAGAATGGATGAATTTCTTCAAATTATCCTCTGTAAAATCTGAATCTGTAAAAGTGTATGGATCTTTGCCAGCAACGAAGAGTTTAACAACAGGAAAATCATCCTTCTTCACATTGTACCGTGTAGCAAGATCTGTATTTTCCTTCTCGCCATAATCTTTCACTCCAACTTCGGCAAACAGAAGATCTGAAATGGTACTTGCTGATTCAGCTACTTTAGCAAACTCGTCATGTTTAGCCCCATAAGGATATGCAACATCAAATTTTACAATAGCTGCCTTGAATTTTGGTACAACCTGAAACAATACACAATTTAGTTAGTAATTCACGTAATGTTATCAATAGATAATCTTACAAAATCTGTCTAAAAACAGATAAATAAACTTTTCTTCATACAGTAAAATACACTATAACCCATAATTTAAAAACTTTCACTTCAAGAAAAAAAAACTAAATTAAGAAACAAAGCATTCTGGTCAATATATATCACATTAATGCAAAAAAAAATTGTGCCGCCCATAATAAAAAATTATCTTTGCAAGTGATGATTCTAGAAAATCACTATTAAATTAATTTTTGGCTGTTTTTGTTTTACGGCAGGTTATAGGTAATTTTACACTTTTAATTAAAAATAGAAAACTCAGTTGTTATAAGCAGTAGAACTGTAATTAAATCATTGTTAGCATTGTTAGAGCAGTGTTTTTATAACTATTTTGTTGTAGAAAAAGAAAATTAAATTCTTATCCAGAAAGTGTAAGAAAATTTTAAAAAATTATGTTCACCAATATTTGTATTATTGACAAATTTCAAAGCTTCAAAGCATTTTTGGATTTTTACAGTACATACCTTACTGTGAATGATATATCATGGTCAAATGTGCCAAAATAACAAATTCAACTACAGAAACACATTGCAGCATAGAAAAAAAAAACATTCAGCAAGTAAAAGATATTTAAATGCATTTGAGATAAGTTAAATGACACAGTAAAAGAGTACACTGAGCTTCCAGAGCTCTACTGTTAATTTTTTTTCGACAAGTAAGCGATATTTAAATGCATTTGAGATAAGTTAAATGACACAGAAAAAGAGTACACTGAGCTTCAAGAGCTGTTACTGTTAATTTTTTTAACAGTGACAAAAATTTTAAATTTTAAATTTTTTTTATCAATAGTAAAAATATTTTTGGGTATTTGGCAGAGTCTAGTGGACAGATTAAGAATTAGTAATCAGGATGTCTAAAAAAATACCTAGTGAACCAATGTAAGGACTTTTTCAGATTTTTTTAATAAAATTTTCTTACAACTTTCATTCATCACATGGTCATTTTTCATATATAATAAAAAAATCAACATAATACATATATATTATTTGCAAAATGCTGATTTTTATGTATGAAATTTAAAACCTTTTCAGAGGTAATTCAAACATTATTTAAGTGGGCAGTCTCAAACTAATAATATTTTGTGTGGTAATATTAACTGGATTGAGGCATCAAAAAACCAAATGAAAGCTGGAAAAAGGCTGCTGGAATATAAAAGTTTTGTGACTTCCAACACAGTTACTGTTTATTTGGAAACTTTCATGAACAGACCTTCAGTAAAGTTACTTTTTCGCTACTTTCATGACCTGTAGACACTCTGGTAATGGGAATGATAGCTGAGCAGTTGGCAGACAACCACAGTCACTGTTATGTCCGCTAAAAATTACTAAACATAGAGACATTACTGCTCTTTAAAAACATACTAAATGAAGCCATAACAATTATTACTTTCTCTAAGTCTTGACTTATTAAGACAAGGCTGTTCAAAATTTAGTGTGAAGACATACCTAGGGAATCTTCACAATTGCATGTTTGCTTACTTGCTTCACACAGAAGAAATAATGAAATAAAATACTATCATTTTATGGCTCACCTACATTCAAGTGCAAAATAAAGAGTTGACAAATTTTTCACAAATAAATGTGTTCAGTTAAAAAATTGTTGTGGGCTAATTCAGTACTTTTCAAGTTTTTTCCCCCCATATAAATGAGTTAAGGCCAGACTTAAATTGATTTAACAAACACACAGCAAGTGCACAACACAGAAAACATACAAATCTACAGCACACACACACACACACAACAGCATCGTTAAATTACTGTGTTTTATCGCATAATCGCCGCACCGTTATTTTAGGGCTTCAAAATTTGGATAAAAAAAAAATCTTGCATAAATGTCACATGATGTTTTGACAGTATAAAAGATTTATTTTAAATTTTAAATCTAATATTCATTTGGATATTACTGCTTACTTATTTAGTTAACAGAAATACAAAGGTGTCTGATGTGTAAATTTTCTTTTAAAGACATTTTCAAATGTTTTAACCTTTATCTGTTCATCTTCGTCACCACTGTGTACCGCGTATAAAATTGTAGCCATGTCATTCATGTTTGGTAATGTTAATTTCTGTATAGAGGATGTGCACGTTGTCGAATATTGATATTGATAGCTCGCCGATTGCATGCAAACCGCACGCTCTGTGTATTGCAGAGTTAACTACATTTGATAGCCCGCACTCTTTCATGGTGAGTACTATGATAAGAGTTATTTGTTAATTCCGGCTCATGTTCGGGTCACGGTTTTCATTTTTTCTATTTAAAGTTCAACAAAATGTTTTTGTTGCATGACTTACTAATTTAAATTGTTTGCATACTTTTGTATACTCTACTTTTTAAATAAACGTACTTTCCATGAAAAGGTTTTCATTGTATCAATAACTTTACCTAACAAAAAAATGCTTTTTTTGCATAAAAATTTAACCCCTAATTTTTTAACTTTATTTTAGTATAAAATGTGTAACAATTATGCAAGGAAACACTGTATTCATGCATCTGTTGGCATTGCAAGTACCTACTGAAAAAATTGTTAACATATTTGTGTTGTCTTTGTTATTATGGTTCTATATATGAGACTTGAAGTAATAAAATTTAAATTGTGTAAATTTCTTGACTCACCCCTAAGTGCATACATACACTTGTTTTTTGCGACAAGTTTGGAAAATTGTTACAGAATTGGTATTTTCTCCAATACCCTCAAATTATATGCACCACTTAATTATTTTAATAACCACTGATACTAACAACATAAGGTTTTCATTTTTTTTTAAAGCATTTAGCAAATTATTTTTCACTTTCCATTATTTTCATTCTATCATAATATTGTCCAAACAATTGTGAACTGTGAAAGTGCACTGGAATGATAGCATATTGCCTAACTTTGTGCACACCCATCAATTTTGTGCTCTATTTCTGTGTGCATTTGCTTTGCTCCACTGTAGCAATAACCACAGCAACTTGTGCTCTACTTTCAATGCATTTACTAGTTATAGTGCTAAATAAATTTTAGCCTGGCATTCACAAGAAGAATATTACTCAAAGATACCAGAAATTGTGTTGGATGATATTTACAAACACCTATGATGTTTAAACTATCCCTCTGAGTAATATTTCCTATCCAAGTGTAAAGTAACATACAAAGTATGTATTACAGCAAGGTCCATCCATTTATTGCTACATTGTAACCAAGATAACAAATATTAAATTCTCAAAAACATGTAACACTCAAACATTAGTTTTTCTTAAAAAATCTGTCCTGTATTTTAGCTAAGTAAAAAAAAATTTAACTATTAATAGGTATAGCAAAATGATTAAAAATTGTTTTCCAATTTTTCACAACGTAAGTGTTAACCTGAATTATATATCTAAAATATAGCTAGCTCTTCATTACAAAACAGGTTGTCATCAGACTATGCAAAACAAAACAATCCCAATATTCTTACCAGAACCCTATACATAAAACAAATTCTCAAGTTACAAGTGAATCGTCAGTTGCATTTCATTAAAGAAAACTGTAGCTTACAAGCAAACACCTGTAAATAGTACTTATCTTCTATAAGCATTCAGAGTTTGTTATGTCATATTACAAGTTGATAGGTTGGGAACACTTTGCAGTATTTTAATTCTGATCAGTAATTACATTTCTGGTAAATATAAATTATGAATGCTGTGTTTACCGACCAGATGAAGAATTTAAAAATGCTAAGGTAAGAAGGGAAAAGAATTTCAGGGGAAGAATAACTATTAACTTTGTTATATATAATGAACTAGATTAAAACCTATGGCTTTGCTCGTGCACTTTCAGAGTATTACTAAAATCTTAACTATGAAAGAAAAGCATGTTATTAATTCTAAACATTTTTACTAAATAAATAATTAATAAATATATCAGGTGCATAAAATATTTATTTCATAACAAAACCTTTTAAGAATGATCTATACTAATATTATAAAGAGGAAAGATTTGTTTGTTTGTATGTATTGAATAGGCTCCGAAACTACTGGACTGATTTGAAAAATTATTTTTCCATTAGAAGCCGACATTATCCCTGATGAACATAGGCTACTTTTTACCGCGTTATTTATTAACCACATTATTTAAGCAACATATTTTATTTTTTCTATCCCTGATCAACATACGCTACTTTTTACTGCGTTATTTATTAACCACATTATTTAAGCAACATATTTTAATTTATCTATCTTTGTAATTCAGTAACTAGCAACTGTCCGTCGTCGTCGTCGTGTCTCTCATGACGCTCGCGTTCCCACCACCGCCTGCCTCTGCTCCCGCGCCCCGCCCACACCCCGCTCGGCTAGCTAGGGAGCATTACTGCGGGGCGGAGTCAATGTCACAAAATAAAGTGCCGCGCGACTCACTCGCGCGGTCGGCTCCCTACGCAGCGGTTGTATGCGATTTCGTATATTTTTCCTTGAAAATATTTTGAATTTTTTATAATTTTTCAATTACCACTTCATATACAGGCTAATTCCTGTTCAACACTTTGTCTGTTTTTGTTGTGTAAGTGCGCACGCATGACACAATTTATTTAAATATAAAAGATAGACAGAGATAGAGTGATTATATATAGAGTGAGATAGAGAGAGACAGATAAGTTTAGATAGAGCAAGGTATAGAGAATGAAATGGGTTAGATAAAGAGATATAAGATGTATAGAGTTATATAGAGATTTATATATAGAAGAGATAGAGATAGTGTGAGGTATATATGTAGATATAAAGAGATAAGGTTAGTGCACCGGTACTCGTCACTGCTCCAATGGTCGTCACTAGCAACTTCAAATGTAAATAATAGAGAAGTAGCTCAATATATCGCCAACTTAAATATTGACAAAAATTTGGTCGACTTTCTAGCTGAAATTACCACAATAGTTTTCTGAACAAACCCTATTTTCAATCAAAAAAAGTCCGTGCATCAAAAGTTCGTAGAGCAGTGAAGATAAATAGGGGAATTCCTATACTAAAACACTAAGGAGGTAAGTGCACATTTTTACTTCTAATTCTGTAATTTTTCATGTTTATTCGTGATGTTTTGTGCTGAATGTGTTGGTTAAATTTTCTTGAAGAGGTGAAAGTATTTATTTAAAAAAATTCGTTTTCTTTGTATGATTTAGTAAGGGTGACGAAAACTGGATCAATAAAAACCTTGTATTGCTAGTGTTCGTCATACGTGACGAACACTAGTACATTTAAAATTTTATTTAAAGTTGTGCTAAGTTACACCCTAGAGTTCTTAAATAATATTGGTTCTTTGTTGTTGATAGGCAAAGTACATTATTATGATCAGATCCAGTAGTCGTCACCTATTACTTTACTTTATTGATTGCAGAAATTGTGTAGGCATTGTTGTTAACATCAGACCTGCCAACATTCAAATTTAAAAAATCATGAGGTCCTCGATAAAAATTTTCAGGCCCATAAATACAGGTTAGATATAAAAAACAACAAATGAGAATCTTTAAATTTAAGTGACATACCTGTACATATGTTACATGGTCTCTGCTTCAAAATTTATTTCAACAAATTATAGGTTGCAGATTTAATTTAGTTGAACATAATTTAGCGCTGTCGTGTAGTGATCATGCAGAGCCGTAACTAAAAAAGATGTAAAATTACGTTTCTGCTCGTGTAACACTATTATCACTGTTCACAGCAAAATTAATTTTTTTATTGGAAGCAATACACTTCACGTGTTAGTTGTTTTTTTTTTTGCGACATGTTTCACAATGTCTCCTCTTCCACTATGCGAGATAGAAAAATCAGCACGGCACACGCTACAAAACGCAAAATTGCTTCCTTTACGTGACTCGAGTATTGATGGAAACTCGTTTCTGTAAGCTTTCGTAAAACTTGTTTTGTAACTTTTACAAACAAAATCTTGGGGCCCCGAAAAATCGTGAGGAAACACTATTTTGGCGTGAGGGCGTGAGATGGACCTTAAAATCGTGAGCCTCACACCAAAATCGTGAGAGTTGGCAGGTCTGTAACATTAATTTAGGGGTCATTCGATATATATTTTAACATTAATAAGTAAATTAAACATTATAATGTGTCTCGTTCTTTAATTACAGGGCAAAATGCCAAAACGGAAAATACTGTTGTATGAAGAGTCAGCCATGGAAGCTGCTCTTAAAGATGTAGCGAATGGTATGAGTATAAAACGAGCAGCGGAAAAAAATAGTGTGCCAAGAAACACATTGTCCGATAAACACAAAGGCAAATCGCCCTTGGGTAGGAAGATGGGCCCCCCCGATTCATTTTTAAATTTTACTTCTAATACCGTATAACATGCTATGTTATGTTGCAGCAACGAATCGAGTCATATTGCGTACGTGTACAGTATGACGTCGCGTAAATAATAATAAATAGAATATAAACAATTAACAAAATTTGATAATTAAACAGTTTTTGTTAACCAAGAAACAATTAAATCTCATTAGAGCGGCTTTATTATATTATCTCTTTTAAGATAAGAACAAAAAACGTGAAAATACGCGATAGTGAAAAACAAAAACACACATAAGGTAAGTGCACCGGTACTCGTCACTGCTCCAATGGTCGTCACTAGCAACTTCAAATGTAAATAATAGAGAAGTAGCTCAATATATCGCCAACTTAAATATTGACAAAAATTTGGTCGACGTTCTAGCTGAAATTACCACAATAGTTTTCGGAACAAACACTATTTTCAATCAAAAAAAGTCCGTGCATCAAAAGTTCGTAGAGCAGTGAAGATAAATAGGTGAATTCCTACACTAAAACACTAAGGACGTAAGTGCACATTTTTACTTCTAATTCCGTAATTTTTCATGTTTATTCGTAATGTTTTGTGCTGAATGTGTTAGTTAAATGTTCTTGAAGAGGTGAAAGTGTTTATTTAAAAGAAATCGTTTTCTTTGTATGATTTAGTTAGGGTGACGAAAACTGGATCAATAAAAACTTTGTATTGCTAGTGTTCGTCATACCTGACGAGCACTGGTACATTTAATATTTTATTTAAAGTTGTGCTAAGTTACACCCTAGAGTTCTTAAATAATATTGGTTCTTTGTTGTTGATAGACAAAGTACATTATTATGATCAGATCCAGTAGTCGTCACCTATGACGACTTCCGATGCATGTGTATGACGACTTCTGGGTCGGAAATTACTTTACTTTATTGATTGCAGAAATTGTGTAGGCATTGTTGTTTACATTAATTTAGGGGTCATTCGATATATATTTTGACATTAATAAGTAAATTAAACATTGTAATGTGTCTCGTTCTTTAATTACAGGGCAAAATGCCAAAACGGAAAATACTGTTGTATGAAGAGTCAGCCATGGAAGCTGCTCTTAAAGATGTAGCGAATGGTATGAGTATAAAACGAGCAGCGGAAAAAAATAGTGTGCCAAGAAACACATTGTCCGATAAACACAAAGGCAAATCGCATTTGGGTAGGAAGATGGGCCATGATTCATTTTTAAATTTTACTTCTGATACCGCATAACATGCTATGTTATGTTGCAGCAACGAATCGAGTCGTATTGCGTACTCGTACAGTATGACGTCGCGTAAATAATAATAAATAGAATATAAACAATAAACAATATTTGATAATTAAACAGTTTTTGTTAACCAAGAAACAATTAAATCTCATTAGAGCGGCTTTATTATATGTCTTTTAAGATAAGAACAACAAAAACGTGAAAATACGCGATAGTGAAAAACAAAAACAAACATATTTCTAATTTGTAAAAAAATACTTTGTTACGTTGTTTCTGTTCCAATCTCAAACTTTGTCTACACACACAATACCTTTAATAAACAGTAAAAAAACTTAGACAAGGAATTTCCAAATTATACTTTACTTAATAAACAAACATCGTTCTTTGTAACGTAAATTCATCGAATATGCGCGCGCATGCGTAAAATATATGAGAAATGCGAGTAACAAAATGCAGCCGTGTGTAACGTTTCGTTACTCGTTACTAGACTGCGCACCCGTTACTCAGTAACGAATACATACGGTTTGCTACAGCTCTATATATTTTCATGTTAGTTAGAGGTGTAAAAGTAACGAAAAAAAGTGTACCCGTATGTATTCGTTACTATAACAATTAGTACTCGTTACTTTCGTATCGTTACTCGTTACTTCTGATACTGCATAACATGCTATGTTAGGTAACAGCAACGAATCGAGTCGTATTTCGTACGCTTACAGTATGACGTCGCGTAAATAATAATAAATCGAATATAAACAATTAAAAATATTTGATAATTAACAGCTTTTGTTAACCAAGAAACAATTAAATCTCATTAGAGCGGCTTTATTATAATATCTCTTTTGAGATAAGAACAAAAAACGTGAAAATACGCGATAATGAAAAACAAAAACATACATATTTATAATTTGTAAAAAATACTTTCTTACGTTGTTTCTGTTCCAATCTCAAACTTTGTCTACATACACAATACCTTTAATAAACAGTAAAAAACTTGGACGACGAATTTCCAAATTATACTTTTCTTAATAAACAAACATCGTTCTTTGTAACGAATAAGCGCGCACATGCGTAAAACATACATAAAATGCGAGTAACGAAATGCATTTGTGTGTAACGTTTCGTTACTAGTTACTAGATGCCACACCCGTTACTCAGTAACGAATACATACGGTTTGCTACAGCTCTAATGTTAGTTGTGTTGTCCCTCTTTGTTCCGTGAGTGCTGTAAGTAAATTCAAAATTTAATGAGGATTATTCATTATATTACTAAACGATCTTTATGAATTGCCATTTTGAGGTTTAAAATATAGTACCCAATAAAATTTGAAGCCCAAATAGTACAATACTATCATTCTGGATCCATGAATTAAAACTAATGAAGCAGAAATCGCACATGACGACTACTGGCACAAACATGTGACGAACACTGGCAAACACAAAAATTTGCATGACGACTACTGGCTCGAAATCACACTTTTTTCAAAATTATAAATCTACAAAAATAATTTGTTTTTATCGAAGAGTGTTGGATAGCATTGTAGAGTAAAGTTTGAGGTTAAAAACAAACATGTTGGGGCAGTAATATACCTACGAGGTTATGTACACAATTTTTTTTTTCTAAAACTCTTCTTAGCATGACGACTACTGGTACATTTACCTTATTTCTAATTTGTGAAAAAATACTTTGTTACGTTGTTTCTGTTCCAATCTCAAACTTTGTCTACACACATAATACCTTTAATAAACAGTAAAAAAACTTGGACGAGGAATTTCCAAATTATACTTTACTTAATAAACAAACATTGTTCTTTGTAACGTAAATTCATCGAATATGCGCGCATGCGTAAAACATACGAAAAATGCGAGTAACAAAATGCAGCCGTGTGTAAAGTTTCGTTACTCGTTACTAGACGGCGCACACGTTACTCAGTACGGAATACATACGGTTTGCTACAGCTCTATAATATTTTCATGTTAGTTGTGCTGTCCCTCTCTGTTCCGTGAGTGCTGTAAGTAAATTCAAAATTTAATGAGGATTATTCATTATATTACTAAACGATCTTTATGAATTGCCATTTTGATGTTTAAAATATAGTACCAAATAAAATTTGAAGCCCAAATAGTACAATACTATCATTCTGGATCCATGAATTAAAACTAATGCAGCCGAAATCGCACATGAAGACTACTGGCACAAACATGTGACGAACACTGGCAAACATGAAAATTTGCATGATGACTACTGGCTCGAAATCACACTTTTTTCAAAATTATAAATCTACAAAAATAATTTGTTTTTATCGAAGAGTGTTGGATAGCATTGTAGAATAAAGTTTGAGGTTAAAAAAAAACATGTAGGGGCAGTAATATACCTATGAGGTTATGTACACAATTTTTTTTTTCTAAAACTCTTCTTAGCATGACGACTACTGGTACATTTACCTTAAATATATGTTTAGAGAGATGGATAGATGATTTGTACATGTGTAACTACTTCAAACATATTACAAAACAAAACTGCTTGAGGCATTGCAATGCATGCCGAGCATTAGCTATATAATGGAATCTTTTCAATATTAGTAATCTCTTATTTTTCAGCTTTTTTCTATAGTGCTTTATAGAGTCTAGATTACATACAGACCACCAATCTATATATATATATATATATATATACACACACACACACACACACACACACACACATATGTAAATAATTATACACTAGCAGACACACACACATGTAAATAATTATACACTGGCAGAACAACATGTCGGAATTTGAAAGTGATATAAATTATTTTGCACACTTGACATTCAAATTAAGAAGACAATTTACTAACTACATCTGATTTCTAAAAAGGTCCCCTTCACCCTGTGTTCAGCCCGGGCAATGCCGGGTACTACAGCTATTATTTTCTAAAGTGGATATGTGTATGCCTTTTTAATTTTTTAAGTATAGATAAAGTATCTGATTTCAAAACTTCAGTTTTAGCATTCTAGTATATATTTTACCTTGATGAAATGACACTTAGCTCATTTTCATTTCATGAGATGGACAATTTTAAAAATTGTTAGACACGCGCGACACACCTATTTTATTTGCCACGCAAATTCAATTTTGCATCTGCCCGCACGCAAGCCTTCATTCATCACTCTGCTGTTTACCCTCATTCCCCTTCCACCCCCATTATTTTGTGAGTTCCCCTTCTCCTCTCTGGTTAGTCATGCACATTAGGGACATTCTATGCATTATAAGGGCTGTCACTGGTCTTCTTGTTCTTATTCGTCTGGGTTCTGTTCAAGTACTTACTTATTTTCAGTTAGGCTTATCCACGTCTTACTCAAGTGAGATAGTTGAGACTTAGCTGCTGAATTTTCCCATTTGTGCGACAAGAACAACATTCAGCATGGTTCGTAATTTACTTAAATTCTCTTATTGTTTTGCCATGATTTCAGGTGTTGCTCTCGTTTGTCGGTCAGGTCTGTTAAACATTTCCTTATTTTGTAATTTTTAATGCAACTTATGGTTTATTTCGGCTTATTTAACGCTGCAGTTGTCATTTTCTTGGTCTGCCTTACAGCATTGTATAATTTTATTACTATTGGTCTGCCTTACAGCATTGTGTAATTTTATTACTATTGAAGTTCGTAACCCCCCAACTTATAATACATTTTGTAAACTCAGTAAATGTTAGCCTTTCTTTGCTTTCCAGCTCACGATTTAGCATCATGTAATTAGGGATGTTTTTGAGCATTTTGATGGTAACTTTTGACTGTCCACCCACTTTGACTTGCATTCGTTTGTGCTTGGCCCACTGTAAATTGAGCAACCACTGATTTTCGCGCGCATAAACTCCAGCCTTCTGTACTCAGGGTTTGAGTACTATATATGTTAATTATTTCATGTTTAATATGTAATCTTAAAATATGTGCGCTTCGTAATGTTTATAAGTTTTATATTTAAATTTTTATGACTGTCTCTTATTGTGCTGTTTTTGCACGATCATTTACCTAGTTGTGTAAACTATAAATTAAAGTGCTATTTCAGTAGTAGTTGTGTTCGAATTGATCCCTGTTTAAGATACTGTGTGTTGCTACGTGCTACCTGCAAATGATTACTGTCTTTTCTAATGGAAATTTACATAATATTTTTCATGATGGTCTTTGCATGCATCTTTCATTATTGATGTTTTATATAATATTTTATATGCATTTATGACACGCTATTTACTCCATCAAAAACATTGCTATAAATATAACCCATATGTCTAGTTATGATTCATGTTAAAGATGTGTTTCCTATTTCTTGTTTATTATGATTGAGCAAATGAGGATTACTCCAAAATATGCATTATTTGAAAAGAATAAACTATAAGAGTATATACCCATAATGAATTCTGTTGCCTTGTCATTATTGAAATGGAAATCTAAGCTCACCATCCTCTGTGTCACTGATCCAGCTCAGATCTTTGTTATTTGTTTTTCAACACATATATTCGTGTATCATGGGGTCCAGTTCGAGCCCCAAGACAGCACACATTTTAACTATGTTTACACCATTATTTACACTAAGACTTTAATTTACTATGGTTAAAGCTACACTTAGAATAATTGAATAATTTCACTTTATTACAAATACCTCCCATTACATAAAGTTATTTGATACAATTGCATCTTTATTTGAAATAAAAAAGATAGATATCAAACTTATTATCCAACGTATTAGTTGAGTCTTAGTTTGCTTAGTACAATAGTCATAATTTTTAAAAATAATATTAACCCCCATTACAACTTAAATGATGATATTTTGGAGAACATCGAATAAGAGAAGTTAGCTCAAAGTATTTTCATATAGGTGTTATTTCCAATTTCTTAAATTATGTTTGATTTGTCAGAAGATTTTTTTTTTAATTTTAAAACCATATTTGCAATATTTCACCTTCAAAAGGTATAACTTCGGCAAATTGTAAAAAGAGTTGGTAGATATTGCATGTTTATAAATCATACCACATAACTTGCATTCTGGTAGATTAGGTTCAGAGATAAGACTTTTATAATAAAAAAAAATTTACAAGTTATATTTGCTCAGTTTCTTACCTTCATTTCAATTTGCTTGGCTAAATGATTTATTACTACAAAACTAACGAACCCCGTTTCACTGCTTTCAGCATTGAATATCAAAAAATGGTAAAAGTATTCAACGTCAACAAATTATTTACACTATTTACGCTAACATTCTTATATCCAGCTTTGTTTGCTATGAAGATGATAATTTTTTATGATAAACCAAACATTACACTTTTTTCACAACCTTAAAAGAGGAAATAAGAAAAAATTTTAAAAATTGAATTTTTCTCTCTTTATGCTTAGTGTTCATTCTAAATTTCTAACCTTGAGAGCTAGTATGTAGATTTCAAAATTTGAATTTCTTTTAACCTCAAACTTAATCTTTTACCGCCCTTAGTGGCGGAATTGTGAAAATAAGTCAAAATAATAATTTTATAGATTATTATTTTTACTATTAATTTGTCTTAATTAGTTTCAGAGATAAATTTTTTTTTTTACATAAATTAAGACTTACCCCATTTTCAGCCGTATAAAAAGATGTATTTAAATAAAAGAAAAACAATAAGCAATACATAACACTTTTTTTTTCCTGCCAACTTCTTATTTTAAATGAATATGAAGTGTAATTCTTGGTTTTGAAAACACACCTACACCTTTTACCAGCCCTAAGGTTTTAATTTCTCAAACTAGTAAACTTGTCGGTACTTTTAGTATGTTTATTATTGGTACCTAACCAAAATAACTTATTATGCATAATTTATTTCAGAAATGTAATAGTTTTGGTACAATTATTTTTTATCATGCTTGATTAAATTGGAATTAAAATTTTTTTCTTTTAAAACCACATTCACCACTTTTCCCACCTCTCAGTGCTGGAATTTCACAAAATGATAAAATTGTAATTTGTTTTTGTGTGTTTTTTATTGGTCCCTTGTATCTTTTGTTACTCTTGGTTAGCATACGAGAAATAATTAATCATCTTTAAACCATATTTACATCTTTTTCACACCTTAGGGGTTGAATTTCACAAAATGGAAAAATTGGTGGTTAGTAGTTTTTTTAAATTTATTATTTATACCAAAAACACCTTTAATGCATAATTTTATTTTGGGATATAAATATTAATCTTAAAACCATATTTATCTTTTTCACCTCTTAGGGTTAGCATTTTGGAAGATATAAAAATTGTTATTTTATGTTTCCTATGTTTATTATTAGAACCCAATACCATTTAATACAATTTATTAAATTTGGATATATAATTATTAATTTTAAAAATATACATCCTGTTCACCCCTTAGGAGTTACATTTCGCAAAATATAAAAATTGTGGTTGGTAATTTTTGTATGTTTATTATTGGTACCCAATATACTTTGCTACCTTTACTAATTCTGAGATGTAATTACTATGTAATCTTAAAAACATACCTACCCTTTGAGTAAGAAAGTCAGAAAAATAATAATAGTTATTGGTATTTTTTTTGTATGTTAATTGTTGGTACCCAATATTTAATTCAAAGATATTTAATTATTAATCTTAAAAGCATATTTACAATTTTTTCACCATTTAAGGGTAGAATTTAGCAAAATATAATAATTGTGGCTGGGAGTTTTCTTATGTTCTTTATTGGTACCTAATTTGTTAAATTTGGAGATATAGTTATTAATCTTGAAAACACACCTTTTCCCTTTTTCACCCCCTTAAAAGTTGAATTTGGCAAAATATAAAATTTTTGGCTGTTTGTCTTCGTATTTGTATTATTGGTTCCCAATATCATTTACCATTCTTAGTTAAATTCTGAAATATAATTATTAATCTTAAAAATAAACCCTTTTTTTCACACCTTAAAGGTTAAAATCTGCAAAATATATATATATTTTTTCATATTTGTATGTTTTTTATTGGTACCCAATATAATTTATTACACTTAATTTAATTAGATGATATAATTATTCATCTTCAAAACATACTTACTCCTTTTTCACCCCATAAGGTTGATTTTTGCAAAATTTATAATTTTTAGTTGGATGTTTTCGTATGTTAATTATTGGTACAGAAAATCTCATATTTAGCTTGATCAGTTTCAGAGATATAATTAATTATCTTAAAAACATATTTACCTCTTTTTCACCCACTTAGAGACGGAATTCTAAAATAATAGAGAGCCTAGTTTTTAAGTTGACCAAAGACCTTTATAATAAAAATAGTTCACCAAAATCTGTCACATAGTTTTAGAGTGATGCTCAAACAAACACACACACACACACACAAAGTAAATTTATAAAACTATATTTTTAAGTTCTTGATCATTTAATAGCCATTTCCAATAGTTTTTTTTTATAATTTCATCCAATGTACAGACTTTTTGCCTCTAACAGTTTTATTATTAGTATAGATTCTGTGAATATTTCAGGATGAGATCACTTTAAGTGAAGAAAATTTAAAAAGAAATTTGTTACATTTTACAGCACCCAACTAATAGAAAAAAAGGGCATTACATCCAGAGCAGCAGTTGGTAGTGCACTTCATTGGTTAGGAAAGGAGGGCAGCTCTATGCTGTAGGCAACACAAAGGTATTCCTACAGTAAATCTCCTCCTGTATTCCTAACCCTAGCACTAATAAAATAACATTTTTTCACTTGTCATATTTTTTTCTTAGTATCTACACAAATAATTTCAATATTTTATTTTTGCAGCACATCACTTTTTAGCTTCTTTGTCACTTGCATACTCATGGAAATTATAAACGTAGCAACTTTTACAATGGTGAAAATAATTTTATGAAAAACATTCTAATGCACTTTTAACTTGTAAGCTTGTGAAATTTTAACTTTAAGTGTTTATGAAACAGACCCTAGAATCTATTATTTATGTTAAAATTAATCTTTTTTATTTTTCAACAACACAATAAATAGGTAATTCTTGCTCAAGTATAGGATATCTACAAATATAACATTTTTCTGGAATTTAAATAAAAATTTTCTACAAGCTTTATTTACCTAAGTGTTTTAAAATAAATATGTAAATATAACCAAAATTAAACATGGGCAAATTTAATATTAAATATTTTATTACTTTGCAGGAAAGTAAGAGATTTAAGAGGCCGTGTCAGTAAATGTTTATTTCCAATATTCTGCTCTAGAAGTTCTCTCTTTTAACAGTGAGATTTAGTGGCTTTTTCAACCGAAGGAACTGTAGCCGCAGCGCGTGATAAAGCTACTATACCCTTATCACAGGATTAGTGGGAAGGTTGACAGCTCGAGTTTACTCGACGAAAAATGTATCTGGTTCCTCGACAATCTGAGAGGATGACAATCTGACCGGCGGCTCACTAGGAAATTGCAGATGCAGGGATTCAGAATCAAGAAACCTCACTTTAACAAATGTAGTATGAGTCGTATCTAAAACTAAAACTAAAAATTTTAATACTTTAAACGTATCGGAATACAATTAATCTTCAAACATGTGGTAATTATTCTTTATCTGGATGTAATAGTCCGTGAAAAATAATGTTAGTTGACATTAAAAAGTATACGAAATTCATCATGTAACGTTTTAAAAGGATAATAACATAAATGCATATGCTTAGATATTGCATATGCATCACACACAATCTAAATACAATCTCACTTAAGTCAGACTACCTAATTTTTTACAATGCACCATCATACAGTTTAACAGAGGTAGGTGAACCTCTTATCGACGTTGTTTCAAAGAATTTAAATTTACAAATATTACTATTTATCTTAATACGATATGTAGCCTACCTTTATGAATACGAACATACAAAAAAAATATTGAATTTATCACATTACACAAGACTAAAACACTAACAAAACTTAATTTTATACATTGCTGTAGCATATTAGAAGACGAAATAACTCACAAGACTAACATTAAGAGGGCTGCATTACAAATTTACTTTACAGAGAAGAAAATATCCTTTCAGGATATTTCATTACCTCATTGATTACATAATACTGCCGTTGATGTGATCGTAGATATAAAGTATTTAAAAAATATATTCCATTATGTTTATGTAAATATTTTGAAAACGTTATTGCTTAAAGATGCTCATTATTTAAATAATAACGAATCTTTTACTTTTATGTACTGAACAAACAAAATACTTATAAGTTAATAAGAATAAGCTTAGTTGAGTAACATCTTCAATTTGTATTGAATTCAATGTACATATCGAAAATCATGTACAATGAATGCAACAGATTGAATTCAATAAATATTTGATCTTGTGAAACGGCCATAATATTGATGTAGAATAATTATAGATGCTCACATGCATCGTGAGAGTCCGTATAAAGCCTATTACAATTCTATAAGTATACATTAAAATGCTTTTAAAATATACATGTGTAATATAATTAAAACTTGTTTAAGTAAGATCATCACAAAAAAAATGAAAATCCTTCAACAGTAAGTGATGTTTTATAAGATTTTAACAAAACACATCTTACAATAAGAGAATACTAATCATACCACATAATTCAACACAAAATATACATTCCAGTAGGCGCTACGTAAAAACAACTTCTATTTTTATGCTGATTACTCTGCATTGTTTTATATATATATCATTATTTCTAACTTTTAATATTCTCTACACATTAACTGAAATTACTTATTTACAGAGTCTTAGCTAATGTTGGTCTGTACCACATACAGTTCGTACGATATCTCTACGCAAAACACATACAGTTCATTATTAATAATATCAATTATATTTCATGAACATAATGAAATTAGTATAGGCCCTAGGTTGTTCACTGTTAATTGAGTACTTCTGAAGTATTTTCATTGTGAGTTAACATACATACCAAATGCCATTCCTCCAGTAAAGTTACAAAGAAGACAACAAGATAATATAAATATGTATGTAGTACCATATTTTAAACTCCTATTAAATTAATAATAACTCAATCTCTATTCTGGACTATTAAGTAATAATTTTTATTACTGTTATTTATAACTTAAATAAAATGACAACTAACAAATTAGTAAAAAATAGAATTACGTGCGATATAGTGTGACATTTGTACTTGGACGGCAAACGAATATAATAAAATGTCTATGACAATGTTAACTTTACTCATTATTATGGAAAGAAACAAAATGGGCAGATAAGCATATTCTACGCTGACATTTAAAAATGCTCAATTCAAAATGAACATTCCCTAGCAAGAAAATTTATTTTATATCACCACAAAAAATCAAACTGCGGCGTCATTTTCCCGATGACAAACAAAAAAGTTGTATGGTCGCGAATAATACATTCGTATAGCGTCACATCAGCGGAATATTCCCTTGGCATAAATGTGTGAAGTCTGTGGCACTTATGGAGAAGTAAACCTTCGCTCGAACACAAAAACAAATGAACGAACAGCTTTTTTTTTTTTGATAAGATGTGCAATCGGAGACCCCTGGGGTGGTTGAAGAGTGTCAGGTCCGTCGCCAGACCAGATAGTAAAAGCTCAGGGGCTGAGGATAGAAAAGGCATATCTCCAAATTATTAAGTATAAATGTTGTCATGTAATTGTTAAAGACTTGATTACACCCAGGTTTATAAACCCATCATGATCATGAAGACACTGATCGGAAGGTAATGTGCAATACATTTCAATGGCGTTTTCAGTTTTTGCTAAATAATTATAAATATAAGCAAAATTTCAATGTATCTGGACAAATCAAAATATTGATAATATTATTTTCATCACAGAAATAATATATGATATGATAACTAAATTTGAAAAAAGCGGTTATGTTAAATGTATTGTATACTTTCAGTAGGCAAAATTTCCGGCCCCTACCTCTTATAGACTTTGAGAAAAACTGCCTTTTAAAATAACATTGATATAGATAGGAGCGCAAATTTGTGACACGGCCTCTTAAGAGGCCGTGTCAGTAAATGTTTATTTCCAATATTCTGCTCTAGAAGTTCTCTCTTTTAACAGTGAGATTTAGTGGCTTTTTCAACCGAAGGAACTGTAGCCGCAGCGCGTGATAAAGCTACTATACCCTTATCACAGGATTAGTGGGAAGGTTGACAGCTCGAGTTTACTCGACGAAAAATGTATCTGGTTCCTCGACAATCTGAGAGGATGACAATCTGACCGGCGGCTCACTAGGAAATTGCGGATGCAGGGATTCAGAATCAAGAAACCTCACTTATACAACTATGGTATGAGTCGAATCTAAAAATTTTAATACTTTAAACGTATCGGAATACAATTAATCTTCAAACATGTGGTAATTATTCTTTATCTGGATGTAATAGTCCGTGATAAATAATGTTAGTTGACATTAAAAAGTATACGAAATTCATCATGTAACGTTTTAAAAGGATAATAACATAAATGCATATGCTTAGATATTGCATATGCATCACACACAATCTAAATACAATCTCACTTAAGTCAGACTACCTAATTTTTTACAATGCACCATCATACAGTTTAACAGAGGTAGGTGAACCTCTTATCGACGTTGTTTCAAAGAATTTAAATTTACAAATATTATACTATTTATCTTAATACGATATGTAGCCTACCTTTATGAATACGAACTTACAAAAAAATTATTGAATTTATCACATTACACTTTAACATTACACAAGACTAAAACACTAACAAAACTTAATTTTATACATTGCTGTAGCATATTAGAAGACGAAATAACTCACAAGACTAACATTAAGAGGGCTGCATTACAAATTTACTTTACAGAGAAGAAAATATCCTTTCAAGATATTTCATTACCTCATTCATTACATAATACTGCCGTTGATGTGATCGTAGATATAAAGTATTTAAAAAATATATTCCATTATGTTCATGTAAATATTTTGAAAACGTTATTGCTTAAAGATGCTCATTATTTAAATAATAACGAATCTTTTACTTTTATGTACTGAACAAACAAAATACTTATAAGTTAATAAGAATAAGCTTAGTTGAGTAACATCTTCAATTTGTATTGAATTCAATGTACATATCGAAAATCATGTACAATGAATGCAACAGATTGAATTCAATAAATATTTGATCTTGTGAAACGGCCATAATATTGATGTAGATTAGGGACCGGAAAAATTCGCGGTTTCGACGGCCTTCAGGATAGACTGCACATTCCCCTGTACACTCGGGCAAATAACGGCAGTTCATTTGCTGCTGACTTGTTAGTCGTCTCAGCTTGTTTGTCTGTGATTCGATCCTTCTTTGGTTGGTGTTTTATAATTGGTTGAGATTCGTCCAGATGAACAGTAAGCCAATAGCAAAATCATCTAAAAGGTATATGTATTTGACTTCTAGCCTATCGCCGAATGAATCCGCGAATTTTTCCGGTCTCTATTAATTTAGATGCTCACATGCATCGTGAGAGTCCGTATAAAGCCTATTACAATTCTATAAGTATACATTAAAATGCTTTTAAAATATACATGTGTAATATAATTAAAACTTGTTTAAGTAAGATCATCACAAAAAAAATGAAAATCCTTCAACAGTAAGTGATGTTTTATAAGATTTTAACAAAACACACTTACAATAAGAGAATACTAATCATACCACATAATTCAACACAAAATATACATTCCAGTAGGCGCTACGTAAAAACAACTTATATTTTTATGCTGATAACTCTGCATTGTTTTATATATATCATTATTTCTAACTTTTAATATTCTCTACACATTAACTGAAATTACTTATTTACAGAGTCTTGGCTAATGTTGGTCTGTACCACATACAGTTCGTACGATATCTCTACGCAAAACACATACAGTTCATTATTAGTAATATCAATTATATTTCATGAACATAATGAAATTAGTATAGGCCCTAGGTTGTTCACTGTTAATTGAGTACTTCTGAAGTATTTTCATTGTGAGTTAACATACATACCAAATGCCATTCCTCCAGTAAAGTTACAAAGAAGACAACAAGATAATATAAATATGTATGTAGTACCATATTTTAAACCCCTATTAAATGAATAATAACTCAATCTCTATTCTGGACTATTAAGTAATAATTTTTATTAATGTTATTTATAACTTAAATAAAATGACAACTAACAAATTAGTAAAAAAATATAATTACGTGCGATATAGTGTGACATTTGTACTTGGACGGCAAACGAATATAATAAAATGTCTATGACACTGTTAACTTTACTCATTATTATGGAAAGAAACAAAATGGGCAGATAAGCATATTCTACGCTGACATTTAAAAATGCTCAATTTAAAATGAACATTCCAAGAAAATTTATTTTATATCACCACAAAAAATCAAACTGCGGCATCATTTTCCCGATGACAAACAAAAAAGTTGTATGGTCGCGAATAATACATTCGTATGGCCTCACATCAGCGGAATATTCCCTTGGCATAAATGTGTGAATTCTGTGGCACTAATGGAGAAGTAAACCTTCGCTCGAACACAAAAACAAATGAACGAACATCTTTTTTTTTTTGATAAGATGTGTAATCGGAGACCCCTGGGGTGGTTGAAGAGTGTCAGGTCGGTCGCCAGACCAGATAGTAAAAGCTCAGGGGCTGAGGATAGAAAAGGCATATCTCCAAATTATTAAGTATAAATGTTGTCATGTAATAGTTAAAGACTTGATTACACCCAGGTTTATAAACCCATCATGATCATGAAGACACTGATCGGAAGGTAATATGCAATACATTTCAATGGCGTTTTCAGTTTTTGCTAAATAATTATAAATATAAGCAAAATTTCAATGTATCTGGACAAATCAAAATATTGATAATATTATTTTCATCACAGAAATAATATATGATATGATAAATAAATTTGAAAAAAGCGGTTATGTTAAATGTATTGTATACTTTCAGTAGGCAAAATTTCCGGCCCCTACCTCTTATAGACTTTGAGAAAAACTGCCTTTTAAAATAACATTGATATAGATAGGAGCGCAAATTTGTGACACGGCCTCTTAAGATGGCAAGCTAAAACATTTCTAGAGATAATTTCCATGTGATTTGAGTGGACTGCTGGAAATAAAAGTTTTGTAAATTCCAGCACAACTTCTATTTATTTAGGAACATTATTTTCTAACTTTCATTACCAGTAGACACCTGTAATTTCTGCTGTTTATAAATAGCAAACATACTTAATATCCATCCAAAAGAAAATTTTACACTGTGACAATGTTCTAACAAGAGAATAGCACACCTGGAGAAAAAGTTTGAGGAAAACTGAATTAGGCAACACCTACTTATGCAGCATAATCTTTAAGCTACAAACTTGAGGCCTACCATCTGTGAGACAATTGTCAATGATTTAATGCCAATTGCTGTTTAAAATCCATTTATGACCACCGAATCGGCACCCAAGTGGTTGAAGATTTAATTTTAATAATTTGACAGGCCATTTTCTTAAGCCCATCTCTGCATAGCAATGAAAACCATATCAATATCAATTATCCCTTTCCCAAGCTTGGAATTTCTACAGTTGTACAGTGACCATTGAAAAATGATTACTACACGGCTCTACTTTCAAACTAAATAATTACATTTTTTTTTAATCCTCAGATTAATTAAGTAGCCAGAAGTAACTAACAGTAACAAAATGTAATAACAAGTTAAGCCTACAATAAATATACCTAATCTACTATCTATGTAATTTACTATCACTAAATAAATGCAAGTGTAATATACAGTAAGTCCTCGGTTTACGTCGGGGTTACGTTCCTGAAAACCGCGACGTAAATAGAAACGACGCAAAATGAGCCATGTTTCATGCCACCGGCCGGCCACGGCCCAAGGTCGGCCGGAAGCGCTGGCATACAGACGTGACAACGGGCAATTTTATTAGCAAATGACAACCGACAGCGTGGGAAACAAGTCCAACTAGTACTTCTCAGCTTTATAGAATGGTTATTTAACCAGCTGCTTTATTACCTTTATTGATTGAAATATAAAAACATATATAGTACATACTGTACGTAAGAGCAGGAAGCGTCCCTCATGATGTAGGATAAGATAAGGCGGTGAACGTGTAGCTTACGCTACATAGCATAAATTAACTACCGAAGGAAACAAAGAATTATAAACGAATTATATACAGTGTTTTGGTTAAAATAAAGATTTACGGTCATTGTAAACGACGTTGTTGTGAATTGGCGACAACTTAAATTGAAACATGAGTACTCAAACATTAGCGACGTTAATCCGAAACTACGTAAATCGGTACGACGTAAATAGAGGACTTACTGTACTACCAGTGTGTTCACAGCAAGCATGTATATATAGACCTACATGATAAAAACAGACAACAAAGCAAATGTTTCAATCATTTTCTTTTGATTACCCTCATTTATTTATTTATTTATTTTCTTTATTGGTGGCGAAATTAAGTTACACTTAACCACTTTTCTGCAATTACATCAAAGAGTTGAATATTAAAAATTAAGCATGATATAAGCAGATGATGACTAAATATTAAAAGAACAAATTAAAATTTTAACTTAATGTTCAAATATTAACTATTACAAAAGATTCAACCATAACTAATTTTAAGTAATTAAAAACTAAGCATAGACATACATAAAAAGGAAAGCAATTAAACATACAGCAAATAGTATCAAAACCGGAAAGAAAAAAAAATAGGTGCTACTACATTAAAATCAGTCACTCGCACATTCACACACAGAATCAAGCAGTAGGGTAGCGGCGAAGTGGTCATGGTAAGCAGTTGTTACAAAGATGTTTTTTCAGCCTGTACTTAAGGAAGCTAGATTTTTTGTTTGCCTTGTCGCTTGGTCTAATTTATTCCAGAGCCTGCTGCTCACGGTTGCAAAAGATCCCGACAGACATTTGGATGAGTGCACTGGGATAGATAGCATTGGGTTGCGTGTGGATCGCGTGTCATGGCTATGGTAACTATGTAGGTAATTAATACTGGCTGACATATGAGGTGATACCTGCTGCAGCACCTTATAAGCAAGGATAAGTATGTGCATTTTGCGTCTTTGTGCGATAGTGAGCCATTTTAGCTGCTGATAGTACATGGTGGCCACTCACAGTCACCAAAAATATTCCCTGATTTTTCCCTGATTTCCCTGATTAAAAATTCAAAATTTCCCTGATATTTACAATTACAAAAAAAAACATACTTTTGATGAAAAAATATATTATAGAAAGAGATTACTCATATTTTAGCACCCTGCTGTATTTTCTTCATTATATACATACGGAATTTCGTTAAATAACAAATACATTTTAAATATGTCACTTTACATTATAGCGTTCAATGACATGCAGTCTGTGTTTTGTTTTATGTAATGGGGTATTTCAGTGGCGAGTGCTCAAACATTTTTTTCACACAACTTTTGATAACTGTTCTTTAATTCATTTTTTAAGTGTAACATTTCTAGTTGTGAAACAACTAATGGATAAATCTTCACTGCATTACAATCAGTACTCCCATCTGTAGCTAAAGCAAATGGTCAACTTACTAAAGATTCAACAGTTTCAATTTAGTTTCACCAGCCATATACTCCACTAAGGCAGATGTTTTTGCTCTCGCACAGCTGTATTTCTGTGCAATTTTTGAGTCCGGAAACATAGCTCTATACAAATTACCCGAATGATTGGCTACTGCTATCGGTAAATTGTGTTCTACCAAAAAACTTGTAAACAATAACTCTGCGTTTGTTACTTTCGTTTCTTCAGATGTAGCGAAAAAAGACGATATAGATTTATTGCTCGTCACGGCTTTAAAATGTTCTGCATGTTTCTTTGATTCAATATGCCGTCCTCAGTCATCCCTTCCACCATGCGCAATCGAAAAGTCACACGCACACGTGCATACATTACAAAAAGCGTGGCGTTCCACAACATTTATGATGACAAGCATGGCCATTCTTTTATATAGTTTGGTCGAAAGTTCTGAAGAATAACGTTCTTTTTTTGACTCAGATACACATTGTTCTGTCACACGCTTCATTTCTACAACCGGCACTGAAGAACACAACACTATCGAACGACATAAAAAGGTTTCACGTCTGCACACACGATAAAAACACTTTGTAAAAAAAATGGCTTTCAACAAAGTAAATAACACAAGACAGGTTAGCCAAAGTACCGTACAAAAATTATCGTGATGTAAGTAGCTAACAGACGAAAAGTCCGAGAATATGTACTAGTTGTATCGTACAACGGACGTAATACCGTACCATTTCTATTACAAAACACAACAATTAATCTACTTATTTCGATAGTACATGCGCACATTTATCAGTTCCGTTATCTGCGCAACCACGTGATGTATTCGAACTGCGTTCACGAAACACGCACACCAGAAACGGAATTTTTTTTTCCGTTACCCAGCAGCACAAAGCCTCGTTTCCGTAATAAACCAGCGATGTTCCGTAATTCCGTAATATTGTGTTAAATCCGTAATAATTACGGAAAATCCGTAATGGTTGGCAGGGAAATATACATGACACAAAAAATTCCCGGTTATTAAAAAAATTCCCTGACATTTCCCTGATAATTCCCGATCAACGTGATTTCCCTGATAAATCCCGGTTTTCCCGGTGAGTGGCCACCCTGTAGTACTGGGTTAGATGATCACGTAATTTAAGGTTAAAAATGTATCTTACGCAGCAGTTTTGGAGCTTCTGTAGTCGCTTAGCTAGTTTATAAGTTAGATCAGGAAAGAGGACATCGCAGTAATTAAAGTGAGGCATAATTAATGTTTGAACAAGCATGGTTTTAATACTAAGTGGAAGCAAATTTTTTAACCGTCGTAAGCAATGAAGGGGAAAATGTACCTTCTTACATATTTGCATTATCTGCTCCCTCCAGGTTAAGGTTGTGTTTATCAGGACTCCCAGATTTCTTACGACGTTAGAGAACTGAATATCAACTCCTTGGAGCGTTAAGTTACAGCATTTGTTAGGAATTAATTCAGATAGCTTATGAGGAGAACCAATTAATATTGCTTGGGTTTTATTTGCATACAGCCTGAGTTTATTAACTTTTGCCCACTTAGAAACAGAATCGAGATCATCATTGACAGAACAAATTGACTGATTGATATCGGTTGCTTTTGCGTGAATATATATTTGCACATCATCTGCATACATGTGGTATTGGCAATGTTTTAGGCATTTAGGTAGATCATTTATGAATATAGTAAATAAAAGTGGCCCAAGAATTGAACCCTGAGGAACACCTGCTACTATCGGGAGCCATGTGGATACTTCGGTATTGAGAATGACACGTTGGTAACGACCACCTAGGTAGGAATTGAACCATGTACAAACACTATGAGAATGAATGAACACATTCATTACTAAAGTGCCATTAATGATGGTTGAGTCATCTTGTGCAATGCTGTCAGCTTGAGTAACTGTAAATGATTCAGTAGATATTATAGGTGTTTTCAGTAAAAATGTTTCCGTAAGACTATTTAAAAATTTTTTTTCCTTGAAATTACTTCTTGTAATGCTCCAATGTACAATGAGAAGCCTTTAATCGTGCATGTTTGGGAACACAGCCATGCCAGATATGGGGACATAAGGAAACAAAAAAGTGAAAATATAAAATAAAACCAGCTAGAAAACACATACCTCGATTGGTGCAGGATTACATAATGTGCAAAGCCACTAAATGCAAAGACTTTTCACCACACATAACATTGAACTACGCACAGGTCATCCCATAACTCACTGTTAAGCTGAGCACAGTTGATAAGCCATTAAATACTGGTTCTGAATCAAAAAACCCAAAACTCAAACAATGTCATTTTTCAGTTATAGGCATTTCTTTATTCTTTCAAAACATTTTTAGATCCCCGCCCTTCACCAAAATATTATTTGCGACAAAATTTTTGCTATGCAATCCTAAATAAACTTACTATTGCTAACAAATAAATATAAAATCAAACCTGCTATACTTTCATGAAAAAAAATTCTTTGCAAAACTAATGCAGCAACAATTTTTTATTAGGTACTTTTCTAACTTAGCTAACAAGCTGCCAGGTTGGCACAAGGTTAGACTAGTGCAGTACAGGCCAAACAACTGATGCATGGCAGCATGTACGAGGGGGAACCCAAAAAAAACCGGCATGCTGCCATTTGTAGACATAGTAGAGAGTTCTCCTGCTAGAAAGGGTTAGTAGATACCTTCACTAAACAGCTACCCAGACGGCATCAGTTTGTAGGTTAACGTTTGATCGTAGTATTGTTTTTCTCTTGCTGTTCTCATGTTCCGCCTGCAAAGTCGTTATGGCAAATTTAAAAGACCAGAGTGTGTGTTTGAAATTTTGTTTCCTGCTTGAAAAATTAGCAACGGAAGCTTACAGAATGCTTCAACAGGCTTTCAAGGATGATTCTATGAGCCGCACACACGTATTTGAGTGGTTTGGGCACTTTAAACGTGTGAGATGAGTGATGAAGACCATGAAATTTTTATTAAGGTTTTTATCTCTATTTGAGTTATCACTTAGGCTTATAACATTCAAAACTTAGACTTATATCATCTTAAGTATTATTATATACGAACAACATAAAAAACAATTCCGAAGCTAACGGATGTAAGAACATTAGTGGATGTGAGTGATGCATCCCTAAAAACCTTGATTTTAGTGAACACATGTAGGGATGCCATTGGATCCCTTGAGAGAATTCGGAAGCAACGAAAAGATGGCAGCGTCCACTAAGATGCACTTCTAGTGGATCACTGAGCTAAGGGATCAATTAGGCTAATATACGGATGAAGCTGTAGTCAGCAACTAATCACTTGGGTTCCAATTCAGTGCTCATGCCATGGTGGTAATACTGACCAACATCAGCATCTGAAGATAACCAACGTTTCACATAAATTCAATTCATTCGTATTTCCTAGAAGCCGCTATTTTTTTTATTATTACCAATGTCAATATTTAACCCTTTATAGGGCAAACGGTTGGCAACAAACATTTAATGTTTATATTTAGGGAACAGCTTATTTAGGTTGATAAAAACAATAGGAAATAATGTTTTCTATTTAATTATATATTTTTATCATACTTTTGGGGTGGTAAATTATTGTACCAGTGACCACATGGGATATATGTACTTCATAAAGGTTTGTGACAAACACAAAACATTTATTATCAGTCAACAGCTTTTTTTATTAGTAAGAAAATATAAAATGAAACAATTTATGTATTATTATTATATTTGTGTGATGATTAATTATTGTATTGTCAGCGACCGCCTTTGAAACACTCCATTTTTTTATTCTACAAACATTCCGACAAAAAAAACAACACATTGGCAATGATATCTAACATGTATAAGTGTATCTTGCAAGTGACAATATAGGCTAATGAAATAAACATAAGAATTATTGGCAGCATAGTTGGTATTATTTTTTATATTTACAAAAAGTAAAATCTGAATTGATAAACAAATATAAAAAATAGAAATAGAAATTTTAAAAACATTTTCCTTTGCGCATACGTCTGTGTATGTAGCACTACACAACAAAATGCTTCAATTCACTTGGGGTGATTATAATATATACAAATATAGGATTGATAAAAAAAATATACATAGAATGATATACTGACAAATATATATGATAGAATATCATGGAACACAATCGTAAGCAGCAATGTATTTTCAAAATACTAATTTTATTATAAAATAGGACAAAATAAAATACCTGAAAATGAATTATATGGTAAATTTTTTTTATCACAATCGCAAAAGTCATTTTCACTCGTTAGCCTAATTTGTATATTTACAATGTGCAAAAATAAATGCTTGACATTACTATTTATATACAGACAGGTTAGTTGTTTGGGAATTGTAATGGAATGGAACACAAAATGTGCAATGTAATGAAATTTGTTTCTAATACTTCAATGTGAAAGAAAAGGTGAATATGATTTATAGTTTCTATACACTTATCTATAAAATGTTGACAAACATTTTATATAGACCTAAATAGAAATTAGTACAGAGAACACAAAATATGCAGAATTCTTTCCACATTGAAAAAAAAATTACCTCTGCTATCGTGTGTTTCACTCACTCGGATTTATGAAAGGTAGCAAAACAGCCTTTGCAAAGGCCAATATTGCACTGTTTGCAAATTATGTTACTTCGTTTTTGTTTGTTTGAAGTGCTGCAGAGAGCGCAACTTCTGTATGTCCCAATAACGGGCAAATGGTCACCAACGTTAGTTAGTCGTGTATAGTTTTCAGTGTTTGAAAAGGAATGAGAACTGTTTTGTTTCCTTGCCTTCGATGTACCTGGGCTAATACCGTTTTTTTTTTGTGACTCACAAAAGTTCCAATCATCTGGTTCGCCAGAATTGAGCGGTAACTCAAATGTGTCATTGGTTTACAATTATTTTTTTTTTAATTCTTCACAATATAAAATGTAGGAATTTACAATGGCACACTCAATCAGATAATAAAATATACGTAGCCACCAGCATCGTGATTTCCAGCCCACTGCATAGCATTGCCTACTCATCAAGGAAAAAAAAATAATTGCAGTGCTTCATCAGTACAGAGACTTCTTCGAGGGGACATATTTTTTCCTATGAAAGATATACATGTTTTTATTTTTTTATTCATTTTTATAGTAAAGAAAAAGGATTATGCTTTATGCAACAAAAAAGTTCTTATAACAAAACAGAAATGAAAAAAAAAAAAACGTAAAACAATAACTGGCAGCTTTATTTTGGTTTGAATCCACATACCTGTAGGTACATTCTTTGCACATTCCTTGAATATTGTAATTTTACAAAATAGGGGCAAAAACTAGGAATGGAATATAAATAATTAGCAATAGAGCCATTCCGGCCAAAATGGGAATTCTTTTAAAAAAAAATATTTTTTCAAGAAATATGTATAAATTTTTTTAATGTAGATAATACTTAAAATTTAAGGATAACACTGTTTAATTTAAGAAATATACAAATTTTAACATGACTTACAAGCATTGAATCTAGTGGTGTTGACTTTTTACAGGCACTACATTATTTTCTAAGCGTTGGTAGTACCTACTGAATAAAACGATAAGCTTTTAACAAAGTTTTGAAAGGTGCTATGGTTCAAGAGATGTTTTAAGTGTGTGCACTGGAAATTTCATTGATACAGGTGAGTAAATTCAAAATGTATATACGTATTAAACAGTAAGTACATGTTTGTAATGTAACATCCGTGACAGAAAACTTGAAAAAGTTTTTCTATTCAGTAATGGACTTTCATTCCTCTGTAACAATTAGGCCATGTTGGCATCTAGGTCAGGTGCTGACTGCCTACTATCTTTAAGTCACTATACAAGTTTTTAATATTTAAAAAATAAGTGTCACGGATGTTACACATTTAAGGTGTTAGCATTTTTACCACCAGTATTTATATGTCAGAATGTCTCTGGGCTTTAGCCTACATCATCATAACCTACATAACCTATATTTCAGTATGTGATGGATGTAAATAACCTACATTATCCCATTTTGTTGCAGATAATGGCACCTGTCACATCTGCTGCAAGAACAGCGAAGATGAGAGCAGAAATGAAGTCGGAAAATACAGAGAGGTGGGCTGAATATTTGAAAAAAGACAGAGAAAGAAATTGGTTGAAGAGGCAAGCAGAAAAACAGAAGTGCATTAATGATAAGAAGCTATTAAACACTAAACGAGAAAAAACAAGACTTAGAGTGCAGGAATGGAGGAAGAAGAAAAGACTAGTAACCAACATTTGTAAGGAGCCTACAAACCTTTCAGCACTGGGTTCCTACACTTCTACCAGCACACTTCGTAAAGCTGTCCACAAGGCACGTAAGAACTTGCCAAATAGTCCTACGAAGAAACAAGCTGTTGTTAGGCAATTGATGAAAGAAAGTTTTCAACTCCAGAGGATGAGCTTTTTAAAGCACAAAAATTTCTAGCACCCAGGGGAAAATTGTACAGAAAAGAAGATTTGGAAACTGCAAGAAATTTTTTTGAGAATGATGACATTAGCTGGCAAACTTCTGGGAAAAGAGACTGCATAACAGTGAAAAATGAAGTCACAGGAAAGAAAGAAAAGAAGCAAAAACGTTTCCTTACGATGAGTGTTGTTGAAGCTCACCAAAAGTTTTCTGAACTCTACCCTGAAATACACATATCTCGTTCTAAATTCTTTGAAATGCGCCCAAAACATGTAAAACCCATTAAAGATACTCCACATAATGTTTGTGTATGCATTAAACATGCAAATTTCAGATTTTTAGCTGAGGCTATCTCTCCTTTTTGTATTGGTTATCAAGGAAATTCTTTAATACCAACATCGCTGATTCAAATAATGTGTTGTAATACACATGAAGAACGATGCATGACTAATAAATGCCCTGTTTGCCATTATGATGTAAAAAGTCTGCTGGAACCACATTCTGACTTTTCAAGGGAGGTGAAATGGAATAAATGGATAAAAACAGAGGGTCAGTTGGTAGTTGAAAAGGTATCTTCAAGTCTACAAAACCTTGTAACACAACTAAATACATATATCCCCAATTTCAAGAAGCATGTGTTTGTAAAATGTGAGCAAGCAAGATACTTTGAGGACAAAAAGAATAACTTAAGGAAAGGAGAAGCTGTGATGCAAGTAGACTTTGCTGAGAACTACAGCATCATTTCACAAGACGAAGTGCAGTCTGCCCACTGGCAACACTCCCAAGTGACAATTTTTACGTGTTGCTTGTGGTTTGAGGACATGGCATTTTCATATGTGGTAGTAAGTGACGATGTGAGCCATTCCAAACAGTCAGCTTGGACTTTCATAAAAACAATAATTTCTCACTTTCAGCAGAACCCAAATGTGTCTTTGTGTAATCTTATAATATTTTCAGATAACTGTTCTTCCCAATTTAAGAGCAAGTATACAGTTTTTAACATGTGCTTTTTGGCTGACGATCTCAATGTGAAGACTGTAGAGTGGAACTTCTTTGCTGCTGGTCACGGAAAGGGTGCAGTAGATGCCATCGGAGGCCAAGTAAAAAGAATGGTTTGGACAACTGTCAAGGCTCGACGTACTACAGTCAATAATGCTGGAGAATTCTTCAATGTAGCTCAAGCTCAGTGCAAGTCCACTGAGGTACTTTACGTAAGCAAAGAAGAAATAGAAGAGACTTCAGTGTTTCTGAACAATCGGTGGGAGAAAGTGAGAGGTATGACGGGTATAAGAGAAATTCATTACTTCAGGAAAATCGATGACTTGCATGTTGCTGCTGGGTTTACCTCAACGTCTGCCAAAAGTAAAGTTCAAGTTGCTTTCAGAGGCAAAGCAGCGATGACAAATCAGAAGTGTAGGTGGAGTGATGTGTATTCTTCTGATACGGACAACAGTGTTGCAGAGTCAAAGTTTGAAGATTTTGAGCAATCTTGTGAAGATAATACTACTGAACTCTTTCATTCCTCAAACACAGATGACAATCATCGACCCATTAATATTGCAAATATTACTGCTGGTATGTATGTAAAAGTATGCATTACTGGTCATGGAAAGTCCAAAGCTAGCCATCATTATTTTGCGATATGTCAAAGTGCATTGAATGTAAATGGTGATCTACGTGTGCTCTTCTTGAAACAGTATGGTAAAAGTGGAAAGCTATTTGTTCCTGATGAAGACGATGAGAGAGATGTACATGTTAATCAGGTGGTATGTACTATTCCGATCCCAGACATTAAGGAAATAGGAAGCAGAGTGGTGTATAAATTCAAAGACAAAGTTTGTTTGTGATGTGACGTTCTTACAGTTCAATATATTATGTCTTTAAATTTCTGTACACTTCAAATGCATACTTGGAATGTGTTTTCTTTAGTTGGTTAAATTAGTAATTTTAGTCTCTTTATGTTTATAACAGTTATATTCAGTATTTTTACTTAGAATTTTCAAATTGGCCTGTAAATTTGGGAAAATTTAGGATAATAATACCAGCTGTAACATCCGTGACAGAATGTGTGTAACATCCGTGACATGAAAAAAAGAGCTATAAAATATTTACTGAATGTGTTTTCTTTGCGTTCGTGATAGTTATGAAACTACCATAGCTTTCAGACAAACATTATGGATAAAAAAGTATTCTTGTGTGAGGCAGAGACCAGAGTTTTTTGATTTCATTTGACAATGCCCGAGGTGAGTTCACAAATTTTGTAACATCCGTGACACAGCCTTTTATTAATTTTTTTGCAAAATTTGTAAAATATAGTCAACAAAATTTTTGCTGTATGAAGATAAAGATATTTTTCATGGAGTCCAGTAATAAAATAATGCAAAATAAATTCTATTTTGAACATATTGAATTTAAAATTAGTACTAATGTAACATCCGTGACAACCGGAATGGCTGAATAAATATGACTTTCTTTTGAAAGTGAAAGAAACTAAAATTTGAATTTTTTTTTTCGAGGTGGTAAATTATTCTACCAATAACTGTCCAAGAATACAAAGTGCAGCCTCGAATGCATAGCACCAACAAGTTTTATAGAATAACATCTTTGCCGAAAGAACAAAAATAATGGCAACTATTTGTCAATGTTCTGGATATATTTTGTAATAAAAATAAGAAGTTTCACAAGGGCCATAAAAAATTATTTTACTATCTACGATTCACATAAAATGCTGGTACATCACATAATTTTAGGCAAGATCACAAAGAAAACTAAATAATTTTTAAGTTATGGCAGCAACACATAATTTTTTTCTACTACAGTATCCCTTGAACTCAGAAAAAATAAGCATTTCATTCTTACATGTGTTTGTTCAATATTTATGAATTTGTAAACACCAACTCAACACAATGCGCGCAAAACATGAAAAGTACTGACGTCTAATGGGCAGTGGTAAGATAATTTACCATCCATTGTTTCCTAGATCCTCAGACAGACGCTACAGTCGTCCAAGCTACTGTGGCTTTGTATGCTATCTGTTATTGCCAGAGGAACTTGGAGGAGCCCGGTAAATTATTCTACCACTAACAGTTTAGCCGGTAGAGATGGTGGTAAATATAAATACCAGTAACCTATAAAGGGTTAAGCTTCAATCAAGAACCCACCTCAACTTAAGATAATGAATTTAAACTGTATAGCAATAAAAAATTAATTTACGTAACCGGCAATTTTATGTTGAATTTTAATTTACAAACAACTAAAATATATCTCGTTAATTCTATATCTGAAATAAAATTCTTAAGTACCTTGTCAAATGAGTGTGAATCTAATGAAACACATCCCTTGCAAGTAACCGCATCTCCAAAATAAACAGCAATATTGGCGAGAATCAGAACAAAAACTGTTCTGAACATGATTGTACTTAACTTCACAACTTTTTCTTCTAAACTTACAGAGAGTTACTGTAGCCGTTGCTTATAATAACCTGTAATCGGAAATACTCAAACCACTCAATCAGAAAAAGCCACGTTGACATTACACAGATTCCTTCCAAAAACATATTCCTCCATGCTCCACGTGGTTGAAAGTTGTGTATAAATTACGTAATATATTCTGAGAGAATAAGACCTATAAAGAATGCTTTGTAAAAGTAAAACTGCCTCATTATACTTTAAAAGTAAAATTTTATAACACAAAATAATTTGATAAACATATAAATAATATATACCGATTATGGGATATTAAAAAATCTTTTTCCAGCACTAAGTTTTAAATTTGGAGTCCATAAAACGGTTTATTAAAATTTTTAGATATTTTTGCAAAAACTGAAATAATATTTATGCTTCCAATTTTTCCATGTCATACCTAACAAAGTAAACCAACAGTTTTTTTTCCTATTACAAGTATTTTACAGAAGAAAATATTGAGATAAATAGCATTCACTACTTTGATGCCTTGCCGTCTAGGCCCTTAATTAAAGCCTGGGTCCCAGCCCTGTATGTATTTTCTGCTGCATGCCACTCTAACGGATCGCGCCCGACGGAAAAACTACTGCAATCAGACATCTATTACTGTAGTCAGTTTAGTAGTGTTTAAAGACCATTTCAACCTGCTGCCTTCTGCTGCTGGTAATGGTTTTGGATGTTCCTGTAAGCACCAAAAAGCAATTTATGTGAGTCCTGAATGCTAATTCATATGTAGAGTATAAACATTTATTCAGGGCGCGACGTCGCCACGTGACCGGCATGCAGCAGGTGTTACCCGACAGAAATACCCCCGGTATTCTCAGTACATAGGTACATGACCTGTTTACTGCTGGTGCCTCATCTCGACATGGCACACTTGGTACAGGGTGGCCACCGACCCGGGAAAAACCGGGAAACCTGGAAAAAGTCTGGAATTGGAAAGGACCCGGGAAAAATCTGGAAATAATCTTGAATTTTACTAGTCATTAGGGAAAAGTTCGTTTGTGTGCCCCGCTTTTACACGCAGCGTCTGACTTGCAAGAAACTGCGTCGGCTTTAGTTTCGAATTTAATTAATTTTTCAGCTGTTTATTTACTATATCTATGTGTTTTACGACTTAACGGGAAGTCAAAACATTCATTTTACGTATTTGAAGACGTTCGTGTTTTCGTACCTGTACTTGTTCTAAATGACTAACGAAAAAAAAAAAAAAAACTTTACCCAGGTCTACCACCATAAACATCGTTTCTAACAGTAATACGCTCCACGAATGCGTGGGTAATACAATGGTAGTACATGAGTTTGAATTCAGCAGTTGGTTGCAATGATCGGTCGTAGGAACCAATGACAAAATTATATGCGTTCTTATATTCTTATTGGCGTATTGCGCAGTTTTTTCGTTTGTGAGGTATGAGGAGGGTTTAGAAGATGGCGATGGTGCGTCGATTGTTTAGCGGAACACGAACGTGAATAATTTTTTGTTTGTAGTTTTTGGAAGCATGAGTATCTTGTAGCAGTGAATGCAGGAGGGAGGTTAGGATCATGTCAATGAGATATTCCTGTCGCTATGAGGTGGAGTTTCCGTGGGCCACCGAGGACCCTAAAGACAAAGGTAGCGCAAAGTGCAAGATCTGTGCGAAAAGTTTTAAGTTAGATACTATGGGCAGAGGTGCCTTTTTAAGCCACGCCAAATCGAAATTTCACCAAAATGCGAAGTCATGCCAAGATAGAAATATGTACGTTACTGCATTTTTTTCCACTCATCCTGGTCAACACCATGAAGCTGTTCCGTCTTGCAGCAAAGGTAAGTTACAGTTACTAGTGTTTTATTAATATTTTTGTTTTGTATTAAATAAATGCTTGAAGAGTCTATTGAACTCTATAGATTTAATGAGAGTGCCGAGTGTGTGCATTTGCTTACAATTTATTTGCAATACAGCCTATAGTTTCACGTTGTACAGTAAACGCCCGGCACATCGCGCCCCGATTGATCGCGGAATCGAGTATATCGCGAGTCAAATCATGTCCCCCAATCAAAAATGAACAATTTAATAATGAATAAATGGTTGCGAGCAGAATAGGGTCAACTCTAAAATTCGATTCCGGAAGTAGGGGAACTATCATGACACATTCGATGAAGGTAGGTATGAAAGTAAATAAAAATGCGGCAGTGTTGGTAGCCACATGCGATAATTGATTTTGAAAAAAAAAATAAGCAAAGGTGTGGCAACAGTGTAACATAGAAATGCCGGCAAATGTTTGGTAGCTGAATAACAGCCGGGGCACATTGTAGGGAAAGACAATATGACTATGCAAGGTTAGGTAAGTAGGAAATATATTTAAATGTAAAATGCATCACCCGAAGACATTTTTCAGATGTTGAAAAGAAAGTGAAAGGTTGGTTAGATTAGGTCAGCTACACAAAGAAAAATTAAATTAAAAATTTGCTACGGAAAAAATAGTTGTTTGATTACCCGAAAGTATTTTGTATCATTTTCTGAATGGTACTGAAAAAGAAGTGAAAGGTTGGTTAGGTTAGGTCAGCTACATAAAAATTAGCTAAATGTAAAAACGTTATTTTAATATACGAAAGTATTTTGTATCGTGTTCTAGAAGGTATGGAAAACAAAGTGATAGGTTGGTTGGGTTAAGTCAGCTGCATAAAAATAATGCTTATAAATAATACATAATACCAATAAAAAATAAAATGAAAAATAATTATCAGATAATTGTTATGCTGTGGCGTTCTAGAACATTTGCGATTAGGTCAGCCATGTAAGTGCCGTATGTTTTAGTGTAAGGACATTGAAGGTATATTTTTGCTCGTAAAAATTAAAACGGTGTCGGATAGTACCTGCTATACCAGTATTTGTTTGCTAATTATTCTCGTTCTCTGTGTGTCTTATATGCAGTTTGAATGTTTTTAGACTAAGTTTGCACGTTATATTTCTCGAAACCACGTCTTTTGCTACATTTTCTTTGATACAGAAAAAGTTGTATCAGAAAATAGAGTTGAGCGGATGGGTTATACTCTATTTTCCGATACAGTTTTTTTAAGGAAAATATTTTTGTGAACGTGGCAACTTGTTGGAATCGTGAAATATAACAGTTTGTACAAAGCTACAAACTGCGTAAAAGTAACACAGAGGAGAATAATTAGCAAAATAGAAGACTGGTATCGCAAAATAGAGTAGACGAGGTGGGATTAAACTCTAGTATGCGATACTGTAAAATAAGTTTATGCGCAGACATTTATTGCATATTTATTGATTTTATTCCTTCCCCAAGGTAGGGAGCAGACAACAGTGTGCATGTTCCATTGTTTCAGGTATTGCTGCACGACATGAACAAGCGAATCATGTCGATCCTGATCAGAAGTCATCTGTAGATAACTTGGTATCAACTATCGATACCAGCGAGACTCCAAATCGAAATGTTCTTCAAAGGTTCCTTTTGGGGGAACATATTACGAGGGCGGAAATTTTGTGGGCTCTTCACACTATTGTTGGTCACACATCACTTCGTAAAGCAGCTGAAAGTGTATCAGTCATGAAACTCATGTTTCCTGACTGTGCGGTCACTCAAAAAATGGAGTTGCAGCGTTCGAAGATTGGTTATCTAATTAACCATGGCATAGCTCCATATTTTGAAAAAGAATTGAAGGAGCTGGTAAAAAAATCATCTGAAATTGTTATTGGTTTTGATGAAAGCCTAAACAAGGTTGTTCAGCGTGAACAAATGGATATACATGTCCGCTTCTGGGATGAAGAACTCAACATGGTGCAGTCTAGGTATTTCACGTCAGTTTTCCTAAGCTCTACTCGAGCCCAAGATCTATTGAAGGGACTCAAGAATGTTTTAGGACATGAAAATTTGAGAAAAATTATTCAAGTGTCCATGGATGGGCCCTCTGTGAACTGGAAGCTATCTAAGGATCTAGTTACTGAATTGCGTGAAGAAATAGGTCGTGAAGGTTTTGACCTAATCAACATTGGCAGCTGTGGGCTTCATGTTGTACATGGTGGGTTTAAAGAAGGAATAAAAGTGACAGGATGGTGTGTAGTCGGGTTCTTAAGAGCGCTTTATTATCACTTCAAGGATGTTCCTCTGCGGAGAGCAGATTTCTCATCTTGCACAGGTTGCACTGTATTCCCCCTTAAATTTTGCTGTGTGAGATGGGTGGAAAATAAGAAAGTTGCTGAAAGAGCTTATGAACTACTGCCACATATGAAGACTTATGTTGAAGCCATCGAAAAGCAAATAAAGGACAAAGTGAAACCTAAAGATTCACACTTCAAACGAAGTTTTCCTGCTCTTAAAGAATCCCAAAATTTCAAGATTATTTGTAGTGCTGTAAAGGATGAGATGATGGGTGCCAAACTGGCCTTTTTCACTGCTGGAGCATCACTTGTAGAACCCTTTCTACGAGAATTTCAGAGTGATGACCCAATGGCACCATTCTTGCATCAAGAACTTCAGGCACTCACAACCACTGTGCTTAAGAGAGTTGTTAGAAAAGAGGTTATCGAAAGTGCTCAATCAATTACAAACATTGACTTGTCGAAAAATGAAAACCTTCTGCTGGCAAATCAGGTGGACATTGGTTTTGCAGCTACAGATGCTCTGAAGAAGGTACGAGGTCAGCTTGCTGAGAAGGTTGTGCTACAATTTAAAAATGACTGTAGATCATTTTATGTTGGCTTCCTTCAAAAGGTTCTGCAGCGTTCTCCACTTGCATATAGTCTTACTAGACAAATCTCCTGTATCAACCCTGAGTTGATACGTAGTAAACCAAACCTTGCTGAGAAAAGAATTAAAGCATGCTTGGAACTTCTAGTTGAAAAGCAACAGATCCCGGGGTCCACCGCTGACAAGATTCTGCAAGAATACCAAGAATTTATCCAGATAGCTTCCGTGGGAGAAGCCATGAAGTCTTATCATCGCCAGAATCAGCGTCTAGATTTGTTCTACGTGCAGGTTATGGTGGAATCTGGCAAATCATTTCCAAGTTTACTACTATTTATCAAGCATTTGCTTATTCTTTCCCATGGAAATGCTGCTTTGGAACGTGGTTTTTCCGTAAATTCGGATTGTCTGGTTGAAAATCAAACTGAGGATAGTCTTATTGCACAAAGAATTGTGTATGATGCTGTCATGAATTCTAAGGGTGTGCAACATGTGCAAATTACTAAATCGCTTATCCACTATGCAAGGAATTCTTGTGCGCGTTATAAGGAGCATCTGGAGAGTAAAAGAAAGAAGGTAGAGGCTGAAAAAAGTGAAAGGGACAAGAAAAGAGAAGCTCAAAAAAATCTAAGGGAACTGGAGGCAAAAAAGGCGAAAATAATGAATGATGCCTTAAAAGAGGCAGCCCTCATTGATGAAGAAATAAAAAAACTTTAAATGGTTCATGTGTGTGGAAAAGTGAGAATTTTTGTATCAGCGATTTTTATTTAAATAAAATAACACTTTATATCAAGAACACTTCAAAATACTTCAAAATGTTTTTGTAATTTGTTCACTGATTGGTGAGTATTCTTGGTTTTAATAAATTCTTAAAGTGATTATTGTTATAGTGTCCTTGATGTCGGTAAACAACATTAATCAAAACAATTGAAAAACTATTTCAAAATATATTTTTTTGCCACATATATGTCAATTTTTTTAAACCTGGAAAATCTTAAGAAAACCTGGAAAAATCTGGAAAAAGTCTGGAATTTGGTTTTAATAATAGAGTGGCCACCCTGTTGGTATGGTCACTAGCTTATGACTGTGAGTACTGGTTTATGCATTCAGTGGGTTGTGTTGATCTATTTGCTTTCTGGTCCTTAATTAAAAGTTATTGGAAAATGCGTCCCCAGTGTGGTGATGTACATGTGGGTGGATGGTGTGAGCTCGAGTTTACATGTCAGTGCGAGAGCATGGTGGAATAATCTGAGAGTAACACACATGGCCTGGGAAAAATTTGCTGACAGATTGATGCAGAAGTATAATGATGCGAGGACACTGGTTAAGTGTCACACTGACTTATACTACTGCATACAAGCACACAATGAGAGCATTAAGTAGGTTCTCACAAAAAAGATACATTTTTTTTATTTTATTTTTTTTTCCTAACCTAAATTAAAACTAAGTGTGTTAGGGAGGGGTTTGGGTTAGGGAAAGACAATAAGTGTATCTCAGGCCGAATACTATACGCTCTAATCATATCAACAGAAATCTCAAACTTAACACTGCAAGTTATTCTAACCACAAGTCCAGTCATAAGTTTGTATAAATATTCAATAAAAATGCTTGAGCATTGGAGGACTTAGGACCAAGTGCACAGAATAATCTAGTGGCTGCGACCACTAAATTCAACGAGAAATTCCCTCTAGGCTTAACAATTCATATACATATTCAGTCACATGTAGTGGTATTGTGAACTTATTTTCTAATGAAGGAATTTAGTCACAGAGTGACAACACTAGGTAGAATCTAGTGGAGTTTTTCTGCAAAAATGGTGGCTTTCAAGTGTATTTACAGCTAGGGGTTCTTGATGGTTATGTGGTACCAAATTTGTTTTAACAGAAATGTTCCACAGAAGATAAATAATTGATATTTTACAGTGATATTATTTTTCAGATATTTGTTGTTGTTTTTTTGTTAGAATTGAATGCTGTAAATGTGGCTGATTACAAATTACAAAAAATTTCAGTTTCATATATGTAGGTTAGCTTTATTTAAATATTGATTTGTTTGACTGAAATTAAGGGATTTGTTACGAATCTTGTGACAAGTATGGTGCTTGAAAATACATTTGGTACTTTGGTAATCGCGAAGTTTTCTCATGCAAGTGTTTAACACAAAAAAAAAAGCCTGGTTGAAGACAAATTGTGTACAGCAGATTTTCAATTAATTTTCTTTTGTAATGTTTAACTATTCTTGTGCTTGACAACAATAAAGATATAAAGATTCGAACACCTCAATAAAGAAATTCTTTATTTCTACTTATAACCTGGCGAGATCTGGGTTGTTTCGAAATAAGGATAGGTGAATACTGTGCCTAGTGAGTTCTCAGGAAGGTTTCCTGGCCATGTGGCTGGGACAGCAATTAAATGAAATCGGTTAGATTGCAAGATTGTGTGGATTTATTGCAGGACAGTCACTCATATATGGTGCTACCACAGCAACCAGCCCATTAGGTTGCGGTGCCGGAGCATGGCCATGTGCACTAATTGAACAAGAGAGTCCTAGTTACAACCTTGGACTCAATGCGGTTTTGACTCTATAGCAGAAAGAAAGTCAGCGGGTGGAAAATTGTTTTTACTGATGCAGAAACATTTAAGAGTTCGGTATGTGGTACACATTAACACAAGATGAATACTCGACATGGAAAAATCAACCCTAAAAATGACCCCAAAGTTACTTGCTCCATTGTGCGTTGAAAAGTAGCAGGGCATGACACTATTCCAAAAGGGAGTCTGCTAAACCGAAACAATCCCCTATGCGTGTTGATAGTGCACAGCTCCTGCGACTTCTCATCGACCTGCAACTGCTGGAATGCCTGAGAAAGATCAATTTGAGAAAACTCTACCCCCCCCCCCCTTGTAGCTTGGAAAACAACTCATCAACTCGCGGTAAAGGACAATGTTCCACAATGAGGTTAGGGTTGACTGTGATCTTAAAATCAGCACAAATACGGACTGTACCATCATGTTTTGCAACCGGAACGATTGGGGTGGCCCACTCACTAAATGACACCTGATGAAGTACACCTAACCCCAGAAGCCTGTCTAGCTCTTTATCAACCTTGCTCTTAAATGCAAAGGCCAGGTGCCTAGCAGGTAAAAAGACTGGTGCTGTCCCTTCACATACATGCAATAACACCTTACTTCCAATGAACGTACCCAAACTGTCATCGAACAAGGTAGGGTACTGTTTGGTAATGACACTCAGCACTGACCTGTCCTCATCTGAAGTGGCCTTGATATGGTTGAGACTCGGTTTTGGCAGTTCTAAAGCATCGTACCAATCCTTGCCAAGAAGTGGAGGGCCTCCATTAGGAACTACAAACAAATCTAGCTACTTGGGCTTGCTCGACTTTGCTTGCACCAGTACCGTAATTGTCTCGCACGGGTATATTACACCGTTCGTGTAAGACTTGAGACTAACCCGTGTCGGAGACAAGGGGTATTTTGAAAACTGTGTCCTATAGAGCCTTTCTGAAATAGCAGATATAAACCCGCCACTGTCGATTTCCATATCCAGCACCACGTCCCCCACCGACACCTCAATAACCCAAGGTCGTGACTTGGCTGCCAACCCACACAACTGTAACACAGATGCAAAATCCTCGTCTAACGTGTGTACACTTTGGCGATCAGGTTCCTCACGCACAACATAATTATGACGGGTCTGGTCCTTCGTATCAGTCGACATGAAGTTCGGGCACATTCGTTTAAGATGTCCTAAATGTTAACAATTATTACACTTGTACTTACGGAACTTGCAGTCACGCACATAATTAACATTTCCACAGCACAAACACCCGTGCCCACCCTGGTTTTTGACGCCATCTTCCCGCGAATGTTTTTTGACCACATGTACATTTACTGGTCCCTCGGCCTGCTCCGCCGAGACGTGTGGCTGATTAAAAATTACAATAAAAATTTCATTTTCATATATTGACGTCGTACCGACCATGGTCGTTAAGCCCGTGCTCCGCACCGCCAGTACCGTATCCCGTTTTTGGAGCGCACCCCTTGCCCAGCCGGATTGAGTCAAGCGAGCGCCCCGGGCGTGACCTCAATTAACTGAATTGAACATCAGGACACAAAACCCCCGGGGCTCGACTACCGAAAACAATTCCCAAACGAGGCACTAAGACAAAGTTAATTAATCACAAGCAGTGAACAAGTGCGTCGTAGAGGCTCCGTGCATGCGCAGCACGCACGGAACAGAAAGCAAACCTTGTTACTAGCCACAGCGGCTACTGGCCTTGATTAATTGGCCTGTGATAGTGGTCTAGCCAAACTAAGGGAATTTAAACCCAAACAGTGCACGTTGAGACAATTTATAGTTAAATTTACAGTCGCCAACTTGGAGCTGCTTTTTAAATTAGTAAATCAATTCAAACAACTGTTAAGCCTTAGGCAACTTTTACCAGGTGCAAAGTTTTAATCAAGCACCTGGAGTATGCTTTTTACTCATCATAGAACAAATAAAGTTATTATAAGTTTTTGGCGCCGACTCACAAAGGAGGTGAAAGTTGCCTCCCTTGCGAAGTGACCATCTTTCGGCAGTCTCCAACCACTCCGCGCCGGGAACAGACGTGTGTCCGTGGGCAGCATTTAAGTTAGTTTCATTGATCATTTTTATTCTGCACTATATTTTCTTAACAAATCCTTTTATTAATTCACCGCTGCCCACGTCGACTCGGCGCGTAATGTGCGGAACCGGGCCTATCCCGACCGTCTTCATTGTGATACCGCGCTGCGTATCGGATCACGGAACTTACGGTACTGGCCGACTACAGCGAGAGCTTTTTATTTAAGGACGCCATGCATATGCCTGCCGGCTGCACTCACGTAAGTGTTTATTTCGAACATAGGAGCCCGCTATCGAGCCCACCCTCCCCCTGCATCCATTAACTTTCGGCGCTGGCCGTCTCCAGCGAGCATCGACCCACGTCCCGCGAGACTGCCGCGGTAACCATTTCAGTGTCGCGTAGTGTTGTGTTTTTTTTTCTATTGTTTTGTGACTGTAATTGTGTAATCGCTAGACGCTGCCAAGTGTTGGTGGGAGTTTTGTAGCGGGACTGAACCGCGGAGTGAACGTGTAGAGCATACCGTGGACCCCCGTGGACCCCCGGTGAAGCTCTTAAATTAAACATAATTCTCACAAACTTGTATATCATTTCCGTAGTCTTTCCGTCCTCCACACGGCCGAGCGGCCTTCACAGCCAAGAGAAAACCGTTCAGGTTAGTTTTCAAGCCGTGTACCTGGCGGGGCACGCGGGGGCAGAGTACCCACGATCCGACATCAACAGCCTAGCAGCCCGCTAGCTTGGCACCCCTCCAGACAGGGACGTCGGAACGTTTTCATGAGTGGGGGGGCGAAAAGATGTATCACACTTACCTCAGTCCTAGAACGGGGGGGCCCCCGGAAAAAAATGGAATTTTAGATGCAAAATTGTGCAATTTAATGAGTTGTGTGTTTTCAAGATGATATTTTGTTAACAGGTGCTACCAAGGAAATTCACTGGCGAAATCTTCATGGACTGTTACAACGTCTGCAGGACTCTGGTTTCAAGGCAAATAAAGCGAAATGTGCTTTTTTTCGTTCATCAGTCTCTTTTCTGGGGCATAGAGTAGATAAGGAGGGGTTGCATATGAGTGATGAAAAACTCAAAGCGGTAGTACATGCGCCGCCACCTCGTAGTGTCAGCCAGTTGAGGGCGTGGCTAGGTCTGGTTAATTATTATGCCCGTTTTCTGCCTAACCTAAGCCACGGTGTTGGCACCTTTACATAAGCTTTTGAAAAAGGGTCACAAGTGGGTTTGGGCACAAAGCTGTGATTCTGCCTTCAAAGAGTTAAAACAGCTGATTGTCTCCTCACATGTCATACACTACAACCCGGATTTTCCAGTTCGTTTGGCATGCGATGCATCCCCGTATGGTGTGGGAGCAGTCCTAAGCCACATCCTACCCAGCGGGGAAGAGAAGCCAGTTGCATTTGCTTCTTACACCTTGTCGTCTGCAGAGAGAGGGTATTCTCAGCTCGATAGAGAAGCCTTAGCAATTATATTTGGACTTAAAAAGTTCTTCCAGTACTTGTTCGGCCGAAGCTTTACCCTGATTACTGATCAACCATTAACACACATTCTAGGTAGCCATTGTGGTATTCCGCAGCTGCCAATAGGCTGCAGCATTGGGTAGTGCTTCTTCAGGGTTTCGGCTACACAGTTCAGTATGCCAAAGGTGACACCAATTCGAATGCTGATGGCTTCTCTAGGTTGCCACTTCCAAATGTTGAGCCTTCTTCAACCCAATTTTCATATTTGGACATTGGAGTGTCAAAGTTTTTGCCAGTGACGCCTCAGGAAATCAGGCGAGAATCTGAAAGGGATGGAGTGTTAGGTAAAGTCATTAGGTGCTTTAGAGATGGTTGGGCCATGTAACTGTCCGACACGCTCAAACTATTCTATGACAAAAGAAACGAACTTGCACTAGAAGGGGGCTGCGTTTTGTGGGGGCACCGGGTCGTCATTTCTCAAGTCTTGCAGGATCGAGTGTTGCAAGAGTTGCACACCAGCCACTTTGGTATATGCAAAATGAAAGCCTTGGCTTGTTCGTATGTATGGTGGCATCGGATAGACAATGATTTGGAGAGTGTAGTTTCTTCTTGTACCCCATGCTTCCAGAACAAGTCTTTGCCAGACAAGTCGATCCTGCTGCCGTGGGTGTGGCCCGACCGACTTTGGCAAAGAGTTAATATGGATATCGCCGGTCCATTCATGGGAAAGCATTTCCTAGTCCTTGTGGATAGCCATTCAAAATGGCCAGAAATCAGTGTGCTTCCCAGTATTACATCAGATGCAGTCATAACACAGTTGCGTTGGTGGTTCGCTGTATATGGGTTGCCAGAACAGCTAGTTTCAGATAATGGTGTCCAGTTCTCGTCGGAAGAGTTCAGTCGTTTTTGTAAACACAATGCCATAAGGCACATGTTTTCACCTCCATATCACCCTTCCTCAAACAGTCTGGTGGAAAAAATGGTCAGAACCTGTAAAAACAAACTCAAGTCATTGGTTCACTCTAATGTTCCGCTCAACACAGTCTTACCCCGCTTCTTATTGAGCTACAGAATAACCCCCCATACGGTCACGGGGTAGTCACCTAGCAGTTAATGTTCGGTAGGGTTGTTTGTAATCGTTTGTCAATACTAGCCCCGTCTGTAGCTACCACTGCTGCAACTCGCCAAATGGATTCAGTGCAGGAACAGAGCTTTTGATGTGAATGACAGTGTTGGGTTTACCATTTTTGTACATGCGAAACAGAGTTGGGATAAGGGGGTGGTCGTGGGCAAGTTGGGTCCACTCACATACAGTGTGCAAGGGGCCAGCGGAGCCACCCATCGCCGCCACCTAGATCAGCTACACCCCCTTCCGCCATTGTCGCAGACGGAGGCAAACACAGTCAACAGCAACAACATGCAGGTCAGTGGTAGAGAAGTACAGCTGCCACCCTGCCACCAAATGTCCTCAACTTTGGAGCCTACAGGCAGCAGGGCAGCACTGCCAGAAAAGGAGCCACTGGAAAACGTGATGGAAAGTGCAGCTGGCAGTGTCCAAGATGAAGAAAGGAGTAGGTGTAGTGATGCGGAAAACGGATTTAAGGGATTTGTGCAAGGGGAAGGGAGTGTACTCGTTAGTGGTGATGCCAGTAGTCAACAACGGTACCCCAAAAGGAACAGGGTCTCAAAAAAATGATGAACCTGTGATGTGTGTGAACATACATTTTTAGTAGTACTCTTTGTCCGCGGGTCCTTGTTGTTGTTTGTATGTTCGCTACTATGGGTAGGAGAGGAGTGTGGTATATTATGCGCTGCTAGGTTGGCAACGCACGCCCGGACAGACAGTTCCGGGATAAAGGCTTGTACACACGGCCAAACAAAGACTGGTGTGTAGTTTGTACATTATAATCCCAAAGTTACTACAGGATTACAGCAAAGTCCCATGAGAATTAATGATTACATAGAAAAGTTCAATGAAGCATGTGAACTTATCGTCCGTAGATGGCCCAGTGCGGGCAACAGAGGAAAATGTTTACAAGTGCGACCTACTCTCGAGGATGTGCAACACTTATGGCCCTTCAACTACTATAGAATTAAGTGAAAAATAATGAATGTGTACTGGCTAGTAATGTAATTAAGCTAAGTGGTGAATTTGGCAGAACTAACCCGTGTTTGGGGCCGACCCCGGGGCCGATGCATAAGGATTTGAAAGTACTTACACTTTTGCGACTAAGACAGATGAACAAAGCAGTGAGGACCATATGGTGCACGCACTCTCCAGTTCCTGATCCGGTCAGACGACTGGCGCACCTCAGGCGGCTCCACGCTGCCACTGGCCATGATTTACGTGCAAAGCACGCAGAGCGCGGGAATGATTCGGGCTGGGTTTTTAGGCCTGATCGCACAGTGGATAATTTTTGATTTCTTTAAAACACTAAAGCATGATTACATTTTAAATAACAATTACTGATGTTATTTTAAGATGGCAATAAATACTGCAAACAAAAATATTCATCTTGTCACACAATAACATTTGTTGGAAATCCTTCAAATTTGGTTATTTGCCTTGCTTTACCAATCTTTATCTCATCTCTTAACCACCAGTCAGAATCGATGAATGGAAAGAATATTTGTTGGTAATTTAATGTAATAAAATTTTCTATGAAGCACTGGTTTTTTGTAGGCATGACAAAGTTGTTAACAACATTTAAAAACTACACAATAATGGTATAACAGGCCTAGTGGGGAAATTCACCATTTTAAAGGCATTCTACCTACCTCTTGAGACATATCTGAAAGGTGAAGTGGTAAACTGTGCATTTCTCTAGAAGCATGAGCTTTGATAAGTCACTAGCAACAGGGTACGATTGATGAACGAGTTCTGTGAAATAAGGAGTTTTCTAACTATAAAAAAAGGTACATAAATTACCACTTCGACAAAACATTTACATACTCTTATTGTAGTAGCTCCAACCAATTATTACTTATTTTAGTTACAATTCATCTTATTCTAGAATAATATCCAGAATAATTGGTTCAGCCTTTACAACTTGTACCTATATTAGGTTTTTTTATAGATCTTCTGAGTTATTGGTAAATAATAAAATCATTATGTAACTGGATAATTTTCTCGCATCGCGGCATTTCTTTAAATAAGATATTAAATTTCGAGAAACACCTTTTCCGAACACTAATGATGTTTCTATATTTACTGTAAAAACAGTGATAATAAATTCCTAGTGGTTTCTGAAAAATTACTGTTTGTAGGTCAAAATAGAAGACATATGTAAGAAGTAACTGTCGCCATGTTGTGCTTTAATTGCATTGGTGATAATGTGGTTTTCCATACATAATAATGTGAATAATTGTGATATTTTAATACAATGTAATATAAATAATAACTAAAAAAAATTATGCAAATCCCTATTGTGCATCCAAACCCAAGTGTTAACCCTCGACAGGGATTTTTTATGTGCGATAGTGCGTAACCTGACGTATGAAAGGTGTCGCGGCCTCGTCTCTGGTGAAGCTGTGGAGACGGGGTGGACGTCGCTCGGTCGTTCAGTTGTTGTGTTGTTTGCCCGGCGCCAGCTCTTTGGTAGAGCAGCCTCACACTCTGAGGCGGGAGTGGACCGTTCGGCCCAGTGCAGCTGACCGAGGACGTGCTGACAAGAAGTAGCTAGCAGGAAGATTGGGTGTAGAAGAGAGGGATGCCCGCGGTCTCACGAAGAGTCGCTAGCGGAAAGGATGGAAGTTGGAGAGAGGGATGCCCGCGGTCTCACTAAGAGTAGCTAGCAGAGGATTGCCCGCAGTCTCACGAAGAGTCGCTAGCGGATGGGTGGGCAGAGAGAGGTAGAATGAGAGAGAGAGAGAAGGAAGCCCGCGGTCTCACGAAGAATCGCTAGCAGAGGATTGCCCGCGGTCTCACAAGGAGTCGCTAGCGGATAGGTGCGAGAGAATGAGAGAGAAGGAATGCCCGCGGTCTCACAAAGAGTCGCTAGCTGAGGAAAGGAAGATGAGGAATTCAAGCCAATGATACCACTTTTGCCTGAGGTAATATTTATTCTCCCAGATTGGCTGGGAGAGAGGAAAGCTTACAATGGTAGTTTTCTCCCAGATTGGCTGGGAGAGGATAGCTGTCTAGGTTTGTTAGCCCGCACAATTTATACACGTTTCGTCTACAATCATTTGTGTTAAAGTTTTACATATTTCTATCTCTTTTGATCTTTTGCATTTAACAATATTATTTACACATCTACAGAACATACTTACAATATACACTTAATAATCTACATAAATATTTACAATAATAACATACATAACATAACTATAATACATTGTCTCTTTATATTTACAACTGCCATCTGGTGACGAGTGGTGGCACTACCAGGGCCATGGCTGGAGTGTTGCGCCGCGGACAGGACTGTGACCCGGGTTTTTGTTTAATAAAGAGGAGGTACGACGTCAAAGGAATTGTCATTGCATGTATCAAACATTGAAGTATCGTGAAGGGGAAGTGGAAATCCACTTCACTTTACCTCAATGACGTTAACAATTATAAACATAAAAAAAAAACAATGGCCCTTGTAAAAGGACAGGCAGAGTGCCAGACATGTTGTGCGAGAATAATTAAGCAAAAAAAAAAAAACCCTCATGAAATAAGCGTAAATATCAGAAATACAAAAAATACACAACTTTATTATTCTTTAAATCAAGCCCCATATGAATGTAGAGGGGCAACACATAACAAGAATTACGAAAGAAAGAATTACGTAAACAGGTACTGGTAAGCATTACAAATAGCCAATATACAAATGTTATGTGCTTATGTTATTTAAATCAAGCAATTTCAGATAGAATGCTGTCTGTCCGAACGTGAGAGGTGCGGCGGAGAAAAAAGGCAAACGCCCCACCGGAAAATGGATCGAAAGCAAAAAAAAACAAAATCAAAGAAATGCACAAAGTGAAACACACTGGCAATGCAAACCAGAAAATTACGAAACAAATTCGGTGTCCAGCAAACATTACTTTATGAGGCCAAAATGAGGCAAGCCAAACATGACGCAAAAGGCAAACTACAGAATTATCAAGAAAAAAAAAATGTAAGACACCGACCAGAGAACACCTCCTAGCCATGCGTAACACGGCGCGATGCCGAAGCACCCCTCACGGTGATCGCTCCCGGAACAGAACAGAACGAGCAAAATAATTACAGCCCTATATAAAAAAAATCAAGTTGGCGCTAGTGTCGCACTCAGTAGGCCTGGAAGGAGGCGCCTATGTCACGCGGATGTCACAAGGGAGTGCCGGAGGCGGCTTTAAGGGGAACGAGGGAAGGGGAGGAGCCGGCGGGCGTCTAAATGCCGAAGCGCACGTTGCAAATTCCCGCCCCCTGGCAAAGCCTTCCGCAGGATGATGAAGCAGATGAATGCGACGATACGAGGAGCGACGAGTAGAGTATCTTGTATGTGGTTGCTTCGAAGTAGAGTGAAAACTCAGCGACGTCAGTAGGCACCTGAAGTACAGATGGCTCGCGCGCACCAAGTCCAGTCCACAGACGGGAGAAGCCCCGAACAGGACTGCAGCGCCCGGAGCACCCCAGCAGCGCGGAACGGCGATAAGCAGGAAGAAGCTAAAGCACAATCCATTCAGAAGCCGCCACACGACACACAGCGCAAGCGCCCGCCCCCAAAACACCACAAGAGCTGGTGGCAGGCGAACGAGAAGGGGTTGGGGGGGCGGCGGTATCGGAGAATAAGAGCAGGTAGTTATCACAGCTTCCGATCCAGCCCGAAACTGCAAGTCTCACAGGGCATCGCCGCCGGGCACAGCAGTGAAAGGAGGGGAGGCGGCTCGCAGGCGCTCGAAAAGGGGCGCCAGCATGCTGCCACATCACAAACACTCCGACGAAGCGCGTCACAGCAGGTATCACTGCTCGACGAATCTCTGGGCTAGGCAGGGGATGCGCAAACAGTACATGGAAGTCTCTATCACTACGAGAGGGCCCAACTCATAGGAGACAACCATAAGTCACGAATAAGGGTTTCCCCCCCTTTCCTTTGATAACCCAGCGCTCTTAGCCATAAGGCCCTACCGCCCTGGGGCCCCCACGGGCGTGGATGCGGATACGCCGCATACGCAACCAGGAAGAGCGTTAGAGCTTTTGGCTATGCAAAGGGACTGAGGCTGCCCATCTCAGTTTATGCACCACCTCCGGCCCCCTACTCCACTCAGCTAACCAGAAAGTAGGATGCTCCCTTAGCCCTCCGGAGTTGTCATCACTTCTGGCGCCTACCCCAGTCTCCCGCTCTCACACTGGGACCCCTCAATCACCCAGCGAACCCGCGGTCCGGTGGAGGCCTACCCAACCTCTCCCAGCTGACCAGGCTGGTAACCGGAGCAGTTCTCACCGCTCAACACGCCGGCACATCATCGGGTTAGGGAACCATAATACCTGCCCCTAAAGCACTCGGGGCACCACTTCCAAGTACGAGTCCTTCCCAACAAGAATCCTGGGCCTTAGAGGAAACCTCAGCGGGGCACCATTCAAACATGGTGGATTCTCCCCGTACTACGACCAACTTTTGGTCTCGTCGGCAGACTGTTCGCCGGTAGTTTGACCAGACCACCGCGCTTCAGAGTGCAGCCACGAGGTGTCCTCGTCGCCTCGGAAAACCCTCCGACCCGCCATACCTCGGCCCGACCGGTTTACAGCCGATTAAGGCCCGGATACGACTGCACTCTTCGGGCGACGACCGCCGTCAACCCCAGCTGGAAAATGGCAACTACAGTGCCCAGGCTGGAGGCACCTGGGGGTTTCCTCAGTACCTCCACCGACTACAAGGCTAAAGGGGAAACCTCGCCGTGGAGTTTACAGTCCGTTTTTAGGCCCGGTCGCCCAACACCGCAACCACCATACCCAGTCGAACTCCTTTACCATGGGGCCTGATCCATTCACTATGGGGCCCTTTGGGACCGATGCACCGAGGCTCGGCCGTCGAACCCCCCGGAAAGGTTTCTATCGCATCTGCTGTTGCCCGCAGATTCAGCCCTTTCACCATTTCCGGTCTAATACATGCAATTGAGGATGCACTGAGGCAGAGTTAGACCCGGCAGCACCCTCTTTAGTTAGAGAGGTGCTATGACCAGCGGTTGGGGAACCCTCCCAACATAGTCACCACGATCCTCCCCCAACAGTGGTGCCAACGTGGAGGCAGAGGGTTGCCACTTGATGTGGAGAGGCTATATAATCGCATCACACACCCTTTCCGCGGGCTTGATGGTTCATGTCTTGGATACTAGTACCGGCAACAGTTCCGACACCTCAAGCGACAATCACCTTCCCAACAGTATGTGGAAACCTCAGGACAGGCAGAGGAGACCTCGGGGTTGCCTGAATCCCCTCACCGACTACAAGGCTAAAGGGGAAACCTCGCCGTGCAGTTTACAGCCCGTTTTTAGGCCCGGGTACCTGTCCTTCAGCGCCAGCAGGAGCGGTGGGCACACCTACGAGAAGAGATGGCGCAGTCACTGTCGAGGCTTACGTCCATAACATGTAGGAAGCAGGAGGCGCCAGAAGAGCGTGACGCAGGCAGTGAAGAGTGGACATCTCCTCTCTTCGCTGGGTGATGACTGAAGAAGAGCGGCGAAGACAGCTCGCCAGCAAAAGGATAATGGAGTGACGAAGAGGAGATTACGAGGAAAAACATACAACACACTGCGCCATCCACAAATACTAAAAAGATACCTTCCCAATCACACAACTTACTTTCCAGTGCACTGGAAAGATTCACATAATTTGGTAGGGAATAAATATACAATAAAACATAAAATACATTGTAAAAAAAAAAATATAGCAGCCCACTCAGCCAACAACCTTTTTATAGAGCTGGGCTGCCATACTAGTTGCATACTGAAAACACTTATTCAAAGATTATTAGGACATAAATAATAAATCAGAATATGGCTATTACTGTTAAAATACAAGTCTTAAACTATCCCTAGAAAATAATTCCAAACTTCTATGGGAAAATTTTGACAATATGGCTAGGCCAGAGCAAACAGCTCAAGATGAATATTCATAAATGACATGCAGGTGAAATCAATAAAAATACAACGAGAGAGAAGACCTGCTAAAAACTTACTAACAAAACAACTTACACATTAAGACACATAAACTTTCAGCTGGCTTACATGGCACTTTTTATACCTGGATTTTTTCTTACAATCCTGGAGAAATACAGTATTACTGCCCAAAAAACGCACCATAGTGAACGGGCCCTCATATGGGGGAAGCAACTTAACATTTATCTGTGCCGCTAAAGAAGGGAGAACATATGAACACACCAGTACAATATCGCCAACCTTAAAACCATGGGGCTGCCTAGTTTTGTTGTACTGCGTCTCGACAATGTGGCGGGCCTTCTGGAGATTACAAGGAAGAAGATCCAGAATTTTCTCGAGGTCAGCCTCAGTTAGGGCGGAGCTTAGAGACGGCAGTCCCCAGAGATTCAGGAGAGGCTGAGTGAGCTCGCGGCCTAAAAAAGTAATGTAAGGAGGAAAACACCTGGGGCGGAGTGCACTGCAAAGTTAAGACCCATGTTAATGTAGTCCAGATCGGAACCCCAAAGTGTCTGATCTGAACAATAAAAGGAAGTGAGAACCCCCTTGAGCACCGTGTTGACACGCTCTGACTGGTTGACCTGAGGGAAATATGCCGAGCTATAGATGGGTTTAGTTGCCCATTCAAAGCACATATCCTTGTAGATGTTAGACTGGAAGTATCTGGCATTATCAGACACGAGCATGGCAGGGGCTCCAAAGAGCTTCCACACTTGTTCCCGAAGGGCTTTGACAATCGAAACTGCTTTCATGTTTTTTAGAGGTAGATGTATGACAAATTTAGTGAAAATATCGACCAAGACAAGCAGACACATATTACCCTTACGCGAGCGCGTCAATGGTCCAAAGATATCTAGATGGACATCATGCCAGGGTGCCACTGGCGGGTCTGCACAGTACAGGCCCACCCTGGTGTTCGGGGGTGGCTTCGAAATCTGGCAATCATGACAGGATCTGACAAAAGCACGAACGTCGTTGCGAAGATCCGGCCAGTATAAAAGCACAGAAATGCGGCGGAAGGTTTTATCCATACCAAGATGGCCTCCGATCAGGCACGAATGGTAGTATTTAAGTACCATAGGCCTTAATATTAATGGCACAACTGCCTTACGAGCTCGACCCGAGCTGCCAGTAAAATAAATCAGACCCTGTTCCTCCCCAAATGGGACCACTTTCTTGTCTCGCAAGTCCTTACGGATTTTCTGACAAACGACGTCGTCAAGCTGACGCTCACGAACATTAAGGTAGGACTCCGGGAAAACCTTGCACACACATAGGAGTTCATCGGGACTAGGTGACTCGTTCTCTTCAACCAAAAACTCCTCGGGACAAAAAATCCGCGAAAGCGTGTCGGCCACTACATTGTCGGCTCCTCGAACATGATGGATAACAAAGTTAAAACGAGAAAGAAGAAGTATCCAACATCCCAGCTTGCCCAGTTGTTGAGGATGGTTACAGAGCCAGCTCAAAGCCTGATTATATGTAAAAAGATCGAATTCCCTACAGTCGAGATAACATTCGAACTTTTCCAAGCCAAACAGGCAGGCAAGAGCCTCCTTCTCGTAAGTACCCAACTTTCGTTCAGACTCCAGTAACGAGCGGCTGGCGAAGGCTATTGGCCGGAGTTTGCCCTCTTCCAGGTGGCCGAGAACTGCTCCTAGAGCAATGGACGAGGCATAAACAAACAGGTCAAAACGCTTGCTGAAATCAGGCAGGACCAGAACGGGAGGAGAGCCCAATTGAGACTTCAGGGTAACGAACGCCTTTTCCTGTTCCGGGCCCCAAAAAAAAGGAACGTCTTTTTTACAAAGGGCATTAAAGGGGGCACAAAGGGCAGCAAAATTCTTGATGAAGCGGGAATAATACCCAAGCATGCCCAAAAAATGTTGCACACCCTTGATATTCTTAGGTCTGGGGAAGGCGACAATGGGGGCAACCTTATCCGGGTCCATGAGCAAGTTGCCCTCGGAAATAACATAGACCAGGAACTTCACGAACTTTTGGCCAAGGGAAATTTTCTTAGGATTGACCGTAAGTTTGGCAGCACGAAGGCGAAGAAAGACCTCCCTAAGGTGGTCAAGGTGCTCCTCAAAAGAATTGCTATATACAATAATGTCGTCGATGTAGTTGAAAACAAAACGAAATTTGAAATCACTTAACACGTGATCAAGCACACGGCTCAAGGCCTGGCTGCCAAAACTGATGCATGACACCCATAGGAATTCTGTTAAACTGGTAATGACCGAAAGGGGTTGAAAAGGCAGTATATTTACGGCAACTCGGGTACAACAGACATTGGTGGAAACTATGATTAAGGTCGATAACTGAAAATATACGAGCCTTGCCCAAGTGCTGTAGAGCACTCTCCATTGTAGGTAATGGCCATCTGTCATCAATAATCTTCTGATTCAATTCCTGGAAATTGTGAACTAAACGCCATTCCGTACTGTCCTTCTTGGATACCAAGAAGGTTGGGGTACTGAAATCGGATGTAGATGGGGTAATAACATCGGCAGCCAACAATTTTTGAATAATTTCTCTTATGAACTGAAGTTTCGGGGGTGACACCTTTATATATCTGCTGCGAACGGGTAGCTCATCCCTCACATAGAAGCGATAAGGCAGTACATCACACCTGCCAATCTTGCGGGTTATAACATCTGGAAACTCGCTTACTAAGTCAGCGATAGCCTGATCGGATTCGTGACTCGTCAGTTCCTTACAGGACATGACAATGGGCACGCGTCTTTCGTGCCGCAGCTGAATTTTTATAGATGACGCAAAACCAAAAGACAACTCGTGTCTATGCAAATCCAACACGCAACGCGTGTTACTAAGGAAATCGAGACCCAAAACAAAATTAGACGCAAGTCCAGAAACCACAATAAACTTCCAACTACAAGAAAATCTGTGAACCTTAAAATGTAAAATCACCGAGCGACGGGCGCGCACGATGTCACCATTGGCCACGGAAATGATTACATCAGGCTCATTGACAACGAAACGCTTCAAATGACGATGCTGGCTAAGCAAACTGTCAAAACATGCCTCACTGATGCACGAACAAGTGGCTCCTGTATCGACGAGGGCGGGGTAAAAATTACCCAGTACAAGCACGGGAAGAAAATGCAAAAACGCTTGAGGAAAGGATTTGCGCATAACACGACGACTACGATCCTTCCTGCGTGTCGTTAATGCCGGTTTCCCGGACATTGAACTCGGTAATGGCCCGCCTGACCGCAGCGGAAACACCGCCTATCGCCAGCATTAACTCGAGAACTAGTGCACTCGGCCGTAACATGTCCGAAAAGACAACAATTAGCACATCGGCCACGGCCGCGAGTATCAATCCTAGCGGGGAGCGCGGCTGCGTTATTCACGGCCAAGTTCAAGGTCGCGGCAAGGGGTGGCTCGCTTACACGAGCAAGCGCCGCGCCGCTCGACACACCGCGGGGGCTAGCAAGCGCGCCAGGCGGCTCGCTTACACAAGCATGGATAATGCCGGTCGAGCAGCCACGCGGACGGGCCGGCCCGCCGGGAGACTCGTTCACATGAGCGCGCACCCTGGCGCGCATGGCGACATGCGGGAGCAGCTCGTAGAACGAATGACGTAACACGTCACTCACTGGGGCGCGTCCCTCGAAAACAGGCGCGGCGTCGCCGTAACATGCACTTCCGTCAGGTTATCACGCATAAGTAGCATGCCGACAGTCAGTCATGCCGACATGCCTGGGGTGAAAATATTCTCTACTGAAAGGTGGCGACTTAGAGTCAGCGCCGCGCGTAGACACGGGAAATTCAGAGCGGTATTTGCTTGCCGCAGCGATACAGCTTTCTACCTTGCCGCCCCACTCACGTAAGGCATTCAGGGTAGATGGAGGTGTCAACATAGCACAGTTCTGAAGCACCACCGGCGCAAGATTACCTAGGATCAACTGCACAAATTCCCCTTCAGGAATTCCCAAACTCAAAGCATCAGCATAATCACTAACAGAATTTACAAACTGAGTGACAGATTCATTGGGCTTTTGAAAGCGAAAAACCAGCTCTCGTTTACACGCGTCGAGAACACAGGGTGGACAAACAGTGTGAACCAACTGTCTTTTAAACGCCGCGAAATCGTCGCCATGTGAAATAGCCTGCGTAAGAAGTTGCACGTAAGTGCCAGTGCACTTACTCAGTAGGGCTTTCATGAAAGCCTCAGCAGGAACCAAATTCCATTTAAACAATCGCTCCGCGGCGATCACAAAATACAAAGCGGCACGCGGCTCGCTTCCGCCCAACACAGGGAGCGGCTTTAAGGCTACAAAGAAGAGCTTCTGATTAAAGGAAGCGCCCGTGGGCGAACTCACGTCAGGAGAGGACTGCCGTGTCCGGGGCTCAGGAATGGCTGCACACGAGTCACGCAAGAACTGAGCGAGGCGCGCGCGAAGCACCGCCACGGTGTTCGTCGCTGAAGCCTCTAATTGATTTTCTTCGCAATGTTGGATGAGTTCCTCCTTGTGCAGCTTATATAACCAGGCAATCCCCGGCGAAGACATGGCTCTGAAATAGTAAACACAACAGCAAAAACACTCTGCTAGCAGAGTGGCGCAGAATTTGAAAAATTGTGAAGGGGAAGGGGAAATCCACTTCACTTTACCTCAATGACATTAACAATTAGAAACATAAAAAAAACAATGGCCCTTGTAAAAGGACGGGCAGAGTGCCAGATGTGTTGTGCGAGAATAATTAAGCCAAAAAAAAAAACCTAAAGAAATAAGCAAAAATATCAGAAATACACAACTTTATTATTCTGTAAATCAAGCCCCATATGAATTTAGAGAGGCAACACATAACAAGAATTACGAAAGAAAGAATTACGTAAACAGGTACTGGTGAGCAATACAAATAGCCAATATACAAATGTTATGTGCTAACGTTATTTAAATCAAGCAATTGCAGATAGAATGCCGTCTGTCCGGACGTGAGAGGTGCGGCGGAGAAAAACGGCAAACGCCCCACCGGAAAATGGATCGAAAGCAAATAAACAAAATCAAAGAAATGCACAAAGTGAAACACACTGGCAATGCAAACCAGAAAATTACGAAACAAATTCGGTGTCCTGCAAACATTACTTTATGAGGCCAAAATGAGGCAAGCCAAACATGACGCAAAAGGCAAACTACAGAATTATCAAGAAAGAAAAAAAAAATGTAAGACACAGACCAGAGAACACCTCCTAGCCATGCGCAACACGGCGCGACGCCGAAGCAAGTGCCCAAGCGGGTATAGCATCAGTCATTATGTGGTGGATCAGAAGTTGAATTAAGGTTGAAACTGTTTTACTGGTTTGCCTGTTTTAAATAGATTATAAGACAGAGAGACTAACATTTGCAATTTAACACAAACAACTTCGAAACAAATTTACATTAAAAAAACA